>NC_026000.2:107959154-108076482 GCF_000442705.2 Elaeis guineensis | reverse complement strand
GTATCAGGAGGCCTTCGTGTCAGACTCCGGCTTCCACTTCCGCCCTTTGTCGTTGCCCTTTTTCGCTTCTTAGATATCTCTTTAGCTTCAGTTGCTCCGAATTCTTTAGGTTTTTGATAGGGTTCCTTTTCCTTTGCCACGTAGTCGAAGTTCAGCGATCCCTTTCTTTGTTTAGGCATTTTTACACCTTCAAACGTCACCCTTCGATGAAGGACTGGTGGTATTTCTCCCCCAGTTTGGCAAGAAGGGGTTGCTGAAAGGTGCTCCCTCTTCAATCCACAACTGGAAGGGAAAATACCTCTTCGTCCACTGCCCGACCTTGAGGCTGGGCCTTCCCCCTTGGGGCTCTCTGAGGACTCTGTCCATCGGACTCCCAGTCTGGGGAGGATGACCTTCAGGCCGCCGAAAGCTTCTTGACCATTCCACTCCTTTCCTTCCCAACCTTCTGAAGGAGCAATTTTTGTTCAATATCGGCTTGAGCCCCCATGATCCTGCGAGTATTCCATCTTTTTTTTTCTCTTCTTTTCTTCCATCCTTCTTCTTTTTCTTTCTTTTTCTTCTTTTTTTTTTTTTTTTTTGTATGTCACTTCTTCCTTTTTCACCCCATTGCTGATTTTTGATTTTTTTTTTTCAGGAATGGATGTCGAAGCAGCACGGATGCTCACCAGGGGCCTCAAGGCCCACAAAAGGAAAGGTGTCACGGCCTCCGGATCAGCAAAGAAGGCTAGAGTGGAGGAGACGAGCTCTGCCGCACCTGTCCAGGCGGCTCCCACAGTCGATGTTCCTTCGGACGCCGAACCATCGGCCCCCCGGGCTTCTTCAAGGAGTCTGCCGACTGGGGCTCCCATTTTGGGGGTCCGTTCCACGGAGGTGCCCAGAGTCGAGAGGAGGAGGAGAAGGAAGTCGGTGGCCCGCAGGGCGGTAAGCCACCGAGCCACCGTTGAAGAGTCGTTGGTTCCGAAGAAGAGCCGGAGAATCCCTTCAATGACAGGGACTTGATCAAGCGATTGATCGACGGCTGCATTCTGCCTGAAGTCGTCGAGAGGATTGATCGCGTCAATCCTGAACAGCGGGTTTGGGACTCCCTAGGGTCCTTTCTCGAGGTAAACAAGTCTTCATTTAATTGGCTTTCCGACCCTTGTTCTGAGCCCCTAGCCGCCCTCGCAGATTGGGCACCAGCTCCTTGTCAATATGAGGCGACGAACCGGGCGAGGAGGGATGCCATCCAGGCAGAGGAGCATCGTCGGGCCAGAATCGCCCATCTCGAAGAGAAGGCAGCCGATGTAGTCACCCTCCAAGAGGCCCTGGAGAGAGAAAAATAGGCTCGGGAGGAAGAGAAGCAGACCTCGGAGGAGACAGTGAGAAAGGCGGAGGCCGAGGTCGCCAATTTGGCGGAGTAGATCCCGGTCCTGGTCTCGGAGGCCAGGGTTCTTGCGGTGGAGAAGTTCAAGGCCTCCACGGAGATGAGGGACCTGAACGTCCGATTCAGCCAAGAAGCATTCATCAAGGGGTTCGAGCTCTGCTAGGAGAAGGTGGCCAGGAAATTTTCCGAGCTCGATCTCAGCTTCTTGGGCGAGGAGTTTGAAGATGAGGCCGGTCCCTCTCCTGCTGCTACTGCTGCCGCAGCCCCCCTTCCAGGGACACCGAGCTCCCCAACTCCTACTGCAGAGGTCTGAGACCTCCGACCTTGTATTTTTCTTTTACTGCAATTTTTCCTTTTCTTTTGTCTTTAAGAAACATTCAATCAATAAAGTTAAATTTCTCATCGTGGATGGCTTCTCCTTTCTTCCTTCCTCCTTTTTGTTTTTCTTTCTGCAATGAGACGCGCCTTGACGCTTTTGTCTCCCGATGGCAGTGTCCTACCGAAGACTTCCCTACCCCAGGGGATTCCGCTGAAGTCCACGATCCAGTGGCTGAAGAAGGAAGTTCTTCATTTGACAAAAAGGTCGAAGAAGATGGAAGGCGAGCTTCGCAGGTTGAGGGAGGGTCACTCTGAAGCCACCGCGGAGGCCACCCACTTTCGAAATCTCCACGTGAAGGGGATCATGGAGTACAGTCGGAGGAAGGCAAACTTCGCGAAGGAGCTTGAGGAACACAAGAAGCGCGCCAGCGATCGAATTTGGGCTCAAGCTGCCAAGATCAGTTCTCTCAAGGTGGAACTGTCAGCTGCGCGGGAGAGGATTGGCCAGCTGGAGGAAAGTTCATCCCGACTCTTGGCTCGGGTCGACGGCGATCGGGAGTGGTCGAAGAAGGTCTCTGACCTTCAGCAGTAGCTTCAGGATGCCGAGGTGGGCTACGACACGCATCGGGCCGGCTGGCGTAGGCAGGTGGATGAATACAAAGGGAGACTCAGGGTGGCGACCGACGAAGTTGCCCGTCTTCAAGGGCAGCTGGCTGGCAGGGCTTAGCTCGCTTCCGCTCGGGATTCCAGCGAACTCCAATCCCTGAGAAGAACTGCAGAAGAGCTTTCTATCACCCTTGGGGGGAGGACGGCCGAGCTGCAGTAATTGAAGATCCAGCTGGCATGTGAGCAACAGGCCGTCAAGGATGCGGAGGTGGAATCTGAGGTCCTGAGAAAGAGACATCGAGAGGCGGAGAACGAAAGCCAGCGACTCTGTCGGATGTTTCAGGACATGCTGCTGAAAAAGAGAGAGCTAGAAGAAGAAGTCAAAAATCTGAGGCAGTCCTTGATAAGGAGTGAAGCATATAATTCGAGGTCGGAAGGAGCAGAGCTTTCCTAGGGCTTTTTTTGGCCTTCCATCTTTCCATGCATACATTTTCTCTTTTGTTGTTTTGTTTTGTTCTTGTGGTTTTGCTTTTCTTCCTTTAGCCTTCTGGACTTCGTGGTGTATATTTCACAAATGAAATGAAAAGGAAATTTTGTGTTACCTCATCCACTATTGTATTAAATTATCCCCGTCGAACTTTTTGTCTTTTGACTTGTCCGACGTCGACATCGTTTAGAGGTGCCCAATCATCGCCACACTGATTTACTTTTCTTGTCATCCATGGCCGTAGGCTCGAGCTCGATGGTCCGAACTCCGCGTTACCTTGAGGGGGTCATTATTTTCTTGACCTGTGTCGAGAGCCTTCTTAGAGGCCGGGGATGTCTGGTAGGAACTTCCCGTCTTTGTTGAGACGAGGTTCCCTAGGTCTTTGGTGTGGTTTATTTTTTATTTGTTGCCGATGTAATTCCTCGCTTTTCTTTTTAATTTTTCTCCTCTTTTTCGAGTGAGGGTCCTCCCCTTGCTTTCTGAGGGGTCGCGTAGAAGTGTAGAGGTGCCATTGAGGGGACTTTTCCTCTTATCCAATTTTGTTGGGCAGTCGAGTTTTTATCATCATCAGGATGAGGTTCTCCTTCTATTCTTGACGTAGTCGATCTCAGCTCAGGTTAGGATGAGGTTCTCCTCCTGTTCCCAACGGAGCTGTGGGGGCACATAAGGGTTGTTGCAAGGGCCTCTCCCCCCATCCGATCTAAAAGAATCGGGCCTTCGACTTTGCTCATGTTAGGGCGAGGTTCTCCTCCTGTCCCTAACATGGCTGTGGGGGCACATAAGGGTGCTGTAAGGCCTCTCCCCCCATCCGATCTAAAAGAATCGGACCTTTGACTTCACTCATGTTAGGACGAGGTTCTCCTCCTGTTCCTAACATGGCTGTGGGGGCACATTAGGGCGTTGTAGGGCCTCTCCCCCCATCCGGTCTAAGAGAACTGGGCCTTTGACTTCGCTCATGTTAGGATGAGGTTCTCCTCCTGTTCCTAACATGGCTGTGGGGGCACATTAGGGTGTTGTAGGGCCTCTCCCCCCTTCGATCTAAAAGAATCGGGCCTTTGACTTGGCTTATGTTAGGACGAGGTTCTCCTCCTGTTCTTAACATGACCATGGGGGCACCTAAGGGCCGTTATATAGGCCTCTCCCCCGATCCGATCTTAAAATAATCGGACTTTCATTTTGCTCATGTTAGGATGAGGTTCTCCTCCTGTTCCTAACATGACCTTGCTTTGATTGTTTGAAGGGGTTATCCCCGGTCGTGACAAGTCCATGCCAAAAGGGAAAGACATGCAAAGTTGAAAGGGATTTTGATTCAAAGCAAAGTCGTTAGTAATACATTTACAGATTTTTCAAGTCCATGGTCGTGGTAGGTTTGCTCCTCCTTGAGGTCCTCCGACGATGGAGTTGATGGTCTCGATTGGAGGCTGATCTTCGGGCTGCTCCTCCCTCCTCGGCGGTTCAGGTTGCGGCAGGGCCCTTGGCCGATCCTCTCTGCCCTCAGGTCGGCGTCGAATGAACCTGTCGAGCCGACCTCATCTGATGAGCTCCTCGATCTTGTCTCGAAGCTGAATGCACTCCTCTGTATCGTGGCCATGGTCATGATGGTAGAGGCAGAACTTGTTGGGGTTGTGCTTCCCGGGGTGTGTGCGCATCCTCTCTGGCCTAGGGAGCTGCTCTCTGACCTCCATCAGCACCTGGGTTTTCGATGCATTGAGGGGGGCATAGTTGCAGAACCTTCCTGGGGGAGAGCCCCGTCGAGCTCGATGCTCCGAGCTTCCCTGCCTGCATGCTCGAGGAGGGGTCTGGACGCGCTTGTGCCTGGGAGGAGTTCGAGAACGTGGCCGAGCTTCCCTCGGCCCTTTTTCGACTGCGGGCTTGCTCGAGTCTCCCGCCTGCCATTCTCTCGTGGTCTCCTCATCCCTCATTTTGAAGGCTTCTTTCGCTCGGACGTACCCTTCGGCCCGAGCCAATAGATCAGCAAAATCTCTGGGGTACTTCTTCTTCAGGGAGAACAAAAGGTCATTCTTCTGAAGGCCGCCCTTCAGAGCAGCCATTGCTACCGACTGGTCCAAGTTCCGGACCTCCAGCACGATGATATTGAAACGGTTGATGTAGGCTCGAATGGACTCCCCCTCCCTTTGCTTGATATTGATGAGGGACTCCGAACCCTTTCGAGGGCACCGGCTACTGACAAAATGGGCCACAAATTGGTGGCTCATCTGATCAAAGAAAAAGATGGTACCCGGCTTCAGCATCGAGTACCAATTTCTCGCCGCTCCCTTCAAGGTGGATGGAAAGGCTCGGCATAGAATGGCATCGGGCACACCATGAAGCAGCATCATCGTCCAAAAGGCCTCCAGATGATCAACCGGATCTGAAGTCCCATCGTAGCTTTCAAACTGGGGGAGTTTGAAGTTTGGCGGGATCAGTTCCTGCATGATCATTTGAGAAAAGGGAGGTCAGTACAAATATCCTCACCATAAGCGTGGAGAGCGTGGCGGAGTTCTTCGATCCGCTGGTTCATCTCCTGGAGCCTGCGGTCCAGAAAATCCTCGCGACTATGGGTCTCGAGGGTCCTCTGGCAGAATGGGGGTAGAGATCTTCCAGGGGTGGAGTCGTGGTCTGATTGGGGGCACTCCACTCTTGGATTCATCTTTCCAGAAAAGACTGGGTGGCTGGCCCAGGTGGCCCGTCCCACCACCAGATTTTGGAGTTCTGGCGACGCTCTTTCTGATCGTACTGATGCCTGTGGCTGCTGCTGCTGTTGTATGGCCTGCACAGCTTCAGTGAGGCCTCTGACCTGCTGCACCAGTAGGTCGAATTGCTCCGTGCCAACCGCCATTGCCGGAGGAGGAGGAGGAGGCTGAGAGACTGGAGGTGAGGTCGGAGCCTGAGATCTGGCCGCAGAGGCCGTGGATCGCCGTGTGGATGCTTTGCGGGGAGGCATCGGGCGAAGATCTAGTGGGGGAAGGAGGAGTGGATGTCGGAGAAGATGACCAGAGGGGTCCCGTTGAGCGCTTTTTTAAGAACAAGGGTACTGCGAAGACACACCCTTCCTCTAGCGTCAATCCTGTTGGTACAAAAATCTATCTGCATCGGAGAAGCTGGAGTCGAGGGAGTTGCGGTCGCCGCCGGGACCTACAAAGAAAGTCTAAATCGGAGGTGAGGTTGCTCCGACAAGACCCTCCGATGCTCAAATCAGTTCTCTGCCTCAACAAGAATGGAGTGCTCGAACGAAAATTTTAGCAAAGTTTTGGGATAGAAAATAGAGCTTAGAGAATAACGTATCTGGGGTCTCCCCTTTTATAGGTGGAGGGAGCAACAAACTGATAGCGATGTTTGTAACCATCAGGCAGTGGGCTGCCCATGGTCAGGAGGAGTTTGTTGTGAAGAGTAGTGGAGTGGACCCGTGGCTATCATCGGGGTGTGCCACATGGAGTCTACCACAGGGAGTGGAGCGGCATCCGTTGTCGTGACTTGCCAGAGGATGGAAGAATCGCGGTATCTGTCGCAGGAAGTGGAGCAGGATCGTGGCCATTATTATGGCCTGCCAGGGAGCGATGGAACCACATGGAATCCATCGCAGGAAGTGGAACAGTGCTGTGGCCGTTACTGTGGCCTGCCAGGGAGTGATGGAGCCACGTGGAATCCATCACAGGAAGTGGAGCAGAGTCATGGCTGTTGCTGTTGCCTGCCAGGGGGTCCAGGCCTGTCGGTCGGAGTTCGGCTGGAGTGTCCGACGGAGAGAGGTGGCTAGCCACCCGTCTGAGAGGAGATCAGAGTCTGGCTCTCGTAGGAGTCCGAATGGAGTCTTCCTTCAGTCAAAGTCGGGGGCGAGGTCCGGCTCCCGTGGGAGTCTGGACGGAGTCTTCCCGTAGCTGGAGTCGCAGACGAGGTCCGACTTCCGTAGGAGTCCGGGCGGAGTTTGCCTGCAATTGGAGTTGTGGGCGAAGTCCGGCTCCCATAGGAGTCCGAACGAGATTTACCTGTAGCCGAAGTGAGGGACGAGACCCGACTCCTATAGGGGTCCGGGCAGAGTCTACCTACAATTGAGGTCGGGGATGAAATCCGGCTCCCGTAGGAGTCCAGATGAAGTTTACCAGCGATCGAAGTCGGAGACGAAGCTCAGCTCCCGTAGGAGTTCGGCGGAGTCTTCCGTAGCTGGAGTCGGAGATGAGGTCTGGCTCCTATAGGAGTCTGGGCGAAGTCTACCTGCAATTAAAGTCAGGGGTGAAGTTCGGATGAAGTTTACCATCAGTCGAGGTCGGGGATGAAGCCCAGCTCCCATAGGAGTCCGGGCGGAGCCTTCTTGCAGTTGAAGTCGGGGGCGAAGTCTGGCTCCCATAGGAGTCCGGATGAAGTCCACCTGCAATTAAAGTCAGGGGCGAAGTCTGGCTCCTGTAGGAGTCCGGATGAAGTTTACCATCAGTCGAGGTCGGGGATGAAGCCCAGCTCCCGTAGGAGTCTGGGCGGAGCCTTCTTGCAGTTGAAGTCGGGGGCGAAGTCCGGCTCCCGTAGGAGTCCGGATGAAGTTTACCATCAGTCGAGGTCGGGGATGAAGCCTAGCTCCCGTAGGAGTCCGGGCAGAGCCTTCTTGCAGTTGAAGTCGGGGGCGAAGTCCGGCTCCCGTAGAAGTCCGGATGAAGTTTACCATCAGTCGAGGTCGGGGATGAAGCCCAGCTCCCGTAGGAGTCCGGGCGGAGCCTTCTTGTGGTTGAAGTCGGGGGCGAAGTCCGGCTCCCGTAGGAGTCTAGATGAAGTTTACCATCAGTCGAGGTTGGGGATGAAGCCCAGCTCCCATAGGAGTCCGGACGGAGCCTTCTTGCGGTTGAAGTCAGGGGCGAAGTCTGGCTCCCGTAGGAGTCCGGATGAAGTCCACCTGCAATTAAAGTCAGGGGTGAAGTCTGGCTCCCGTAGGAGTCCGGACGAAGTTTACCATCAATCGAGGTCGGGGATGAAGCCCAGCTCCCATAGGAGTCCGGGCAGAGCCTTCTTGCGGTTGAAGTCGGGGATGAAGTCCGGCTCCCGTAGGAGTCCGGATGAAGTCCACCTGCAATTAAAGTCAGGGACGAAGTCCGGCTCCCGTAGGAGTCTGGACGAAGTTTACCATCAGTCGAGGTCGGGGATGAAGCCCAGCTCCCATAGGAGTCCGGGTAGAGCCTTCTTGCGATTGAAGTCGAGGGCGAAGTCCAGCTCCCGTAGGAGTCCGGATGAAGTCCACCTGCAATTAAAGTCAGGGGCGAAGTCTGGCTCCCGTAGGAGTCCGGACGAAGTTTACCATCAGTTGAGGTCGGGGATGAAGCCCAGCTCCCATAGGAGTCCGGGCAGAGCCTTCTGGCGGTTGAAGTCGGGGGCGAAGTCTGGCTCCCGTAGGAGTTCGGATGAAGTCCACCTGCAATTAAAGTCAGGGGCGAAGTCCGGCTCCCGTAGGAGAACGGACGAAGTTTACCATCAGTTGAGGTCGGGGATGAAGCCCAGCTACCGTAGGAGTCCGGGCGGAGCCTTCTTACAGTTGAAGTCGGGGGCAAAGTCCGACTCCCGTAGGAGTCCGGATGAAGTCCACCTGCAATTAAAGTCAGGGGCGAAGTCCAGCTCCTGTAGGAGTCTGGATGAAGTTTGCCTGGAATTGGAGTCAGGGACGAGGTCCGACTCCCGTAGGAGTCTGGACGCCGTGAAGAATCCGGTCGACGCTGGCGGGGTCCTGCCCGTCGGCAAAACTTGGGAGTGTGGCGAAGGCTCGGCCACCTGGGAGGTTTAAAGAGACGTTGTCGGAGATTGAAAGTCAGTTGGATCCCTGGAGGGTCACTCCCATCACGTACTTCGACTGGGGGGTATTTTATACCCAACATCACCTTTAGATCGAGATACATAAAGATAAGTGATTGAGTTTGACATATTTTTATGCCCATAGCTCATCTGGGATGTTGTTTGATTGAAGGATTGAATTACATGGGAACTTACCACTGAAGGATATTTTGATAATTTTTTATCAAAATTTTAAATCTTTCAGATAGTCATGATACATTGCTAGACATCAATCTTGACTTGTGGATTCATCAGATGTAAAGAAGTTTAATTCTGGAGTCAATTTGGAAGAGTCCAAGTTGATTGGGACTCTTCGGGTGACCTAATCTCATCGAATTAGGGTTACGTCGAAAGTCTTGATCTACTGCTGGCTAGATTTGGAACCAAATGGGTCACATACTTTGGAATTTGATCTTGGTCTGATCTAATTAGAGTTTAATATAAATTTTATGGGTTAATTTGATATTCTAGCATATTGTATTAACCCAAGTTCCCAAATTAGTTTAGATCAAAGTGTTTGAGCTAACCAAGATTAGTTGGCTTTGACCTAATGGGATTGAGTTAATTTGGATTGGATCCTTATCCACAAGAACCCATGGCAAAAATAAATGCTGTCCCCTTTATTTTAGGCATGTGAAAGAAAGAGTCCTTAATGAGGACTCTTAATTTTCTATGCATTATCTTAAATTTCCAATCAAAAATCCTATATTTTGATGCCAAAATTTATTAAATTTTTTATGCCATGTAGAAGATAAGAGTCCTTCTACTCCAAGTAATTAGATTACCAAAAAATTTACTCAATAAATTTATTTGGCATGTAGGAAGTTGGAGCACCAAAGGTTGGCACCCCTTCATCCCATGTGACGTCCCCTGGTCCCTTATTTATAGGGGATGCCCCACATAGCTTCTGGTGGTGATTTTTGGTTGAAACCAAGAAGAGGGACATGTTAAATATAATAAAAATTTGGAAAAAATTCTAAGAAAAAAGAGAGAATTTTGAGTGGCAAAAGTTGCTACAAGGGTGGTGAGATTTTCAGCAAGTGTTGCTTGAGTGCCCTAGGATTTGATTTTTCTATATATTGGAACCAAAAATTAAATACTAAATTATATGACATCTGAAGAGTGTCTTCTTGATATCATTCTAGTAGTAAGATTGAAAGCAACTAGGCTTTAGCGCGATCGTGATGTAAGTTTAAAGTCGATAGTATTCTTAAGAAGACAAGGCTATGGCAGCGCACTGGTTAGGAAGGACTTTGGCCAACTTTTGTGTGGATCACCATTGGAGAACTTCTACCTTGGGGTGTTGTGAAAAACACCAACGTGTCATCTTTTCATATTGGTTAAAGTATAATTTTCTATCTCTTTGCATGCTTGAATTTGCTTTGATTGTGATCAGCAAAGTGATTCTAGGGTTTTAGATTCGGCTCGATAGTTTTATTTGATAAAGCTATTGATTTGCATATTTTAAATTTTTTAAAAATTATTTTTCACTGTATGGTAGGACCCCAACATCGTGATGATAGCAAGAGTGTGTCGGGATATATATATACCATGAATGGTGGAGTAGTCTACTGAAAAAATTTCAAGCAACACACCGTAGTCGATTCTACTTGTGAGGCAGAATATATTGCGGTATCCGATACTGCGAAGGAAACTATGTAGTTGTGAAAGTTTATCGACAAGCTCGGAGTGGCATCCTCCCTCGATGGCCCTATTTTGTTGTACTGCGAGAGCACTGCGCTATTACTCAAGCGAAGGAACCAAAATCACATCAATGTACCAAGCACATTCTGTGCTGCTACCACCTGATCCGAGAGATCATGGATTAAGATGACATCGAGCTTCAGAAGATCGATGAAAAAAAAATCTAGCTGACCCATTTATTAAAGCCCTCAATATCAAAAAATTCAAAAATTATAAATCAAAGATGGGTATACGATACTATACCAATTGGCTTTAGTCCAAGTGGGAGTTGTTGGAAATTATATCCCAAAGCCAATCGTCAGCCTGTTGATGGTTGAGCTCATTATTGTAATTATATATGAATTATTAAATAATAAATATTATTTAATTTTTTTATTACTTTTCATATTTTCTTTGAACTCCTATATTGCGATGAAGTTCTTAGGACTATTTGAATCGATACAGGAGGATATATCGTTTAGTCCTTAAACCTAGTTCATAACCAAAAGATATGCTATTATTAGGATGATAGCTATATCAAATGTAGGTCATTGTGTGCCATGGGCATTGATTATCCTCTTAATCAAGGAGTATAGAGATACTGATATGACATGCAAGTGAGACATAGGTATATATCTCACTAAATGTGACCAACTGTGGAGCACTCTGCTGTCAAGAGTAGCTCACGAAGGATATAGATATAAGTATCTCTCTAATCTGAGATCACCACGGTGACTTGCAAGCAATTTACTATGCTTTGGTGCCGAGCTATCAAAATTTTTAATTCAGTAATGAAAGATTTCTAGGCACAGTCAAGTACTTATGAAGTTAGTATGTGAGTCAAGATAGAATTGACTCCTCCGAATAAGTAAGAGTTAATGCATCAATATATTTTAATTTAGTAAAACCTCGATTGAGATAATCCATGTGATGGATTTAAAAAGTTAAAATATAATATTGATGATTTTTTCTGGATTAATAGTTAAATTCTAGGTCACTTTGAGCATTAGGATCAAAGAGATGAATTATACGATACCATATGCCAATGGATTCTTGAATGTTGTCTAGTAATCTTTCGACCTATCCGGACGTCGAATACCATTGCTAGATGGTCACTTTGATTGATATTAAAAACTTATTTCTATACTATTGACTTAGGTTCGAGCCTATGGGGTCATACTCAAAAAACGTTTCTGACTGATCATGAGGCTGATCGATGATTGAGAATCATTTCAGGGTATAACTGTCAATTCGATTGATGATTAACCTTGTGCAAAAATTACAACAAATTAATTTACTAATAGTTGATAAATTATAAAAGGATTGATTAGTAATTAGATTGCTAATTAGCTCAATTTAATTGAGCATTGAGGTTTGGATCGAGTCAAATTGAATTAGATTCAATTAGTTTTGACTCGATTAGATTATAAAATGACCTAATCGTTAAAAATGTTTGATTCCTGATTTGATCAAAATTTAAATTTAATTAATTTTTAATTTGATTAAGATTTAATTGAGATAATTTGTTATCTAATTAGATTAGGTTCAATGGTCCGAATGGGTTCAACCTAATTTAGTTTGGTTAAGAACCTAATCGGATAAAATTCAAGTTCAAATAGATTTGAACAAAAGCCCATGCGCCACCCTATCTCTGAACCCTTCTTTTCTTCATGTGAGAAATATTTCTGTGTGAATGTTTCTCATGCCCAGAAGAGGATTGATGCCTACTTTCTTATCTCCTTTGGATTTGGATGAGGTTGGTTTAAAATTTGAGTTCAAAAGGTTTGAATTTGAATGAGAACTTAGAGTCCAAACTGTTGGAGCATGATCTTGGCTCCTCCCACAGACCTTGGGTGCAGCAAACCAGCAACGAATAGATCTGGAGACTTCTGGACACGATCCAAGGCCCTTGACAAATCAGCCTGGTTGTTGTCTTCTTCGTCAGCCTTTCGTTCCAGATGAAGAACGCCTTTGAAACTACCTCTAAAAAATCCAAGATCTGGTACCCAACCAGATCAGACCTGGATCGAGGTCCTCCAATTTGTAGATCTCAAATCAGGGTATTGTAGATAGAAAAAAAGATAGATGGAGACAGACCTCGCAGATCTGTCCTGCTGCAGCCTTTCTTGTAGATCTGTTGATGGAGATCTCACCCGCACCTCAAACGATCTCAGATCAACTCAAGATCTGAGAGGGACTTGTACCAACCTCTTCTCAAGAGATTCTAGGTCCTGGACCTGGTTTTGGGTCCTACAAAAGGGAGAGAGCAGATCTGGTAGACGGCCGTAAGGGGGAAGGGGCTTCTTCAAACCTATACAAGTATATGTATATATAAACACCGGGTCAAGTGACCCAAACCCAAAACTCCCTTGACCAACTCTATGGGAGATTAGGTTAACCCAAGCCCATGTACACCCATAACTCAACCTAATCTCACCTATCCTGGGCCCAGACCTGGCCCATAAAGAGTTGGTCCCTTGAGGCCCGCATAACCTAGACCTCAAGAACCCGAACCTGTGGGCCCAACTAGTCCTAGAGCCTCCATGAAGCCCTCATGAATGATGGACCTTGGCTTTAGTCTTGGTCTCTGGGCCTTGGGCATACCACCTGGATCATAACAATCTCCACTTTGGTGTCCCAAGGCCTCAACCAGCTCCACTCTGTCCTTGCGGCTATAGACCCATTTGCAGCCAATGGGCCTCTTCCCCTGTGGCAACTGCACCAATCGCCACGTCTGGTTCTGGTGGAGAGACTGCATCTCCTCGGACATCATCTGGACCCACTGCTCATACGGGTCTCCATTCGCTGTCACCAGGGCATATGACAGCGTCTCCTCGAAGCCATATCGGTCCGGTTGCCTGATGGTCCTCTTAAGCTTGTGTAGGGCAACATCGATATCAGTCCTCGATCTAGCTCGCTCCTGCTGGACCTCTCTACCTCGATCATCCATCTGAGTCCTCTCCACCTATGGAGACACCTTAGGTAGGTGCTCCACCTGAATGTCATGTCCTCTAGTAGTACCTGCAAGAGGCAAAATCAAAGAGGTAAGCTATCCAGCAGCGCCCTGCTGAACCTCCTCCTGCTGGTCCTCCATGCCTGCTCGCCTCCGTTGGACTGACTCCTTATCAAAAGTCACATCCTGACTAATGATGACCTTCTTTTTCAAGGGATCCCATAGCCTGTATCCCTTGACTCCTCGGGATAGCCTAAAAACACCCCTTGCGTGATCTGACGTCTAGCTTACTCCGCTCACCAGCTCAAATGTGCACATAGGCTGTGCACCCAAATACCGTAGATGGCCCAGCCCAACTGTCCTCCAAGACCACACCTCCTCTGGAAGCTGCCATCCAACCTGGTGTGAGGTGATCGATTGACCAAGTAACCGGCTGCGTCAACTGTGTCAACCCAAAACTCCTTTGGAAGCCCTGCCTGTAGCC
Source organism: Elaeis guineensis (assembly GCF_000442705.2). NCBI lineage: Eukaryota > Viridiplantae > Streptophyta > Magnoliopsida > Arecales > Arecaceae > Elaeis > Elaeis guineensis. The sequence goes on along the minus strand of NC_026000.2, from coordinate 108,062,786 downwards.
TCATGCATCATGCCTTTTTCAGAAGTGTTCTGTTCATCCTCTCGATCACCCCATTCTGCTGTGGAGTCTCTTTAACTGAGAAGTGTCTCCTAATCCCACACTCCTCACAGTAATCCTGAACTCTCTGCTGGTGTACTCCCCACCATTATCTGACCTCAGACACTTCACGCTCCTCCCTTGCTCCTTCTCCACCACAGTCTCCAAATCTTGAACTTGATGAAGACCTCTGACTTCTCTCTCATGAAGTAAATCTAGAGTTTCTTTGAGAAATCATCAATCAGGGTCATGAAGTATCTGGCCCCATTCCTATCTGAAACTGGGGCTGGTCCCCACACATCCGTGTGTACTAACTCCAGAGGGGCTGCACTCTGGGCTGTACTGATGGTGAACTGAACTCTCCTCTGCTTTTTCATCTGGCAAGGCTCACAGATCTCCCCTGTAGCACCATCCTCCAGATCAGAGATGAGTCCTCTCCTGCTCAACTCCCTCAGCCCTCTATCACCCATGTGGCCTAGGCGGTAGTGCCACATCCTGTAAGCTCCCTGCTGGTCCTGTGCTGTAGCTGCTGCATCAGACTCTCCGATCACCACAGATCCCTCCATGCAATAGAGGTTATTGTCCAACCTCCTACCTCTCATTACTACCATAGCTCCATTGGAGATGTTCAGTACTCCGCTTCTAGCCCTACTGCTGAAGCTGTATCCACTGCGCTCCAAGTAGCCTAGTGACACTAGATTCTTTTCCAGCTTTGAGATGTGCTTTACATTTGTCAATGTCCTCACAATCCCATCAAACATCCTCACCCTGACTGTCCCTATCCCAGCCACCTTGCAAGGATGATTGTCGCCTAGAGTCACTGATCCCTCATCTGTCTTGGTGTATGTCGCAAACCAAGACCTGTGTGGTGTGTAGTGATGTGAGCACGCAGAGTCTAGTATCCACTCCTCTGTGTAATGCCTGTGACCACCTGATACCACAAGTAGATCATCCTCCACCTGCTGCCTAGCAACTGCACTCACTGATTTTGAGCCACTTCTTTCTCCCTTCTTGCTATTCCATAGTGGACATTCTCGCTTGAAGTGCCCGAACTCTTTGCACTTGAAACATTTCACCTCTCTCTTTCCCTTCCTGGACTTGCTTTTGCCTCTGCCTCTATCTGTCCTCTCCCCTACTGCCAAACCCTCCTGGGGAGCCCGATCTCTGGTCAACTTTTTTCTCTGCTCATTAGACCTCAGCACTGAGACCATGTCCTCATACTCCAGAGTCTCCTTGCCGTAGAGCAGTATAGTCACCAAAGAATCATATGATCCTGGTAGTGAACACAAAAGCAATAGGGACTTATCCTCCTCATCCAGCTTCACCCCGATATTCATCAACTCCGTGCACAACTGATCGAACCTCTGAATGTGGCCAATCATATCAGATCCCTCCTGCATCCGAAGACTGTACAACCACTTCTTCAGCATCAGCTTGTTGCACATATTCTTCCCCATATACATGGTGTGCAACTTCGACCAAAGGCCCTTCGGGGTCTTTTCTTCCAGCACCGAATACAATGCCGCATCCGCCAAACATCCTTTGATCACCGAGCATGCTTTCTTCTTCAACGATGCCCACTATCTATCTGTCATTCCCTCAGGCTTCTCATCCAAAGCCAGATCCAGATCTGCTTGCACCAAAAGATCCTCCACCCGGATATTCCACATGGAAAAATTTTCCTTGCCATTAAACTTCTTGAACTTGACCTTCATATTGCTGCCTATGACTGGATCCAAGCCAAACAAGCAATACAAAATCAAGAAGTGTAGAGTATACCTTGATGGTACCTTGCTGAAAATTTTCAGCACTTGGGATCTTCAACTTCTCATACTTAGAACCGCTTCCTCACCATCGTGACTCTGATACCAACTATTGTAGCATGATCCTGGCTCCTCCCACAGACCTTGGGTGCAGTGAAACCAGCAACGAATAAATCTGGAGACTTCTGGACACGATCCAAGGCCCTTGACAAAATCAGCCTGGTTGCTGTCTTCTTCGTCAGCCTTTCGTTCCAGATGATGAACACCTTTGAAACCACCTCTAAAAAATTCAAGATCTGGTACCCAACCAGATCAGACCTGGACCGAGGTCCTTCAATTTGTAGATCTCAAATTGGGATATTTAAGATAAAAAAGAAGATAGATGGAGACAGACCTCGCAGATCTATCCTGCTGCAGCCTTTCTTGTAGATCTATTGATGGAGATCTCACCCGTGCCTCAAACGACCTCAGATCAACTCCAGATCTGAGAGGAACTTGTACCAATCTCTTCTCAAGAGATTTTAGGTCCTGGACCTAGTGTTTGGGTGCCTGCAAGAGGGGGAGAGCAGATCTGGTAGGCGGCTGCAAGGGGGAAGGGGCTTCTTCAAACCTATACAAGTACATGTATATATAAACACCGGGTCAAGTGACCCAAACCCAAAACTCCCTTGACCAACTCTATGGGAGATTAGGTTAACCCAAGCCCATGTACACCCATGACTCGACCTAATCTCACCTATCCTAGGCCCAGACCTGGCCCATAAAGAGTTGGTCCCTTGAGGCCCACATAACCTAGACCTCAAGAACCCGAAAGGCCCACTGCCTTTCAACCTAGGGCCCAACTAGCCCTAGAGCCTCCATGAAACCCTCGTGAATGATGGACCTTAGCCTTAGCCTTGGTTTCCTGGGCCTTGGGCACACCACCTAGATCATAACACAAACCTTGTCGGACTCTTCCCAAAATTGCCGACCTCTCTTCCCATGAGAGAATCAATTTTTGCATGATGATTTCCCACACCAATCTGATGTTTCTGACCTCTTTTTTGCACCCGCATGGGATAAAATAGAATTAGTTAGGTTTTAAATTCAAATAGGTTTGAATTTAAACTAAACTACCTAGTGTTTAACCTATCCTATCTCATCTCCATGCCAACCTTAAAACCTCTCCATTTTTGTGTGACAAAGTGAGAGGCTTTTATCATGGAAAATTTTTCTAAAAGTGGCATGAAATAGAGAGGGGGCAGGTCATTCTGTGTGATAGAAAGAGGAAAATTGTTTCCTCTTTGGGCATGAGTTCTAGGGTGGGGTTCTAGGGTTTCCGCTCTAGATTTTTATGAGAGAAAAAATCAAGAGGGTCTTGTTCCATACTTCCTACACCATCACCTCCTCCTATTGTTCCATCTTTTGATCCAAAAGAATCTGGATGATCTAAAAAAAAAAGAACAAATCAGCCATCCAGTGCCTTTCGCACGAGCTAGCACTCTCGAAAAGGATGATCTGATCAGGACTTCGGTCGGGCATCCTGTAGAGGTCAGACATGCTGTATGGCTCTTCAATATCTGAAAGAATCCATTATCATATCTATCAGCAGTGGTGATTATCAACCCATACTCTGGTAAAGAATCTAATCTCTGTAGATAAGATCTATCGTTGATTAGTTTGCTTGTTTCAGATTCGATCTGCTTGCATGATTGATATGATCAATCATACTTAAAATCAGATGTTGTATTTATTCATGTCATATGATCTTAATTAGATAGTTTCTAGATCAGATCTAGGGCATGCAAATAGATTAAATTGTTTAATCTATAGTCTTTCGCTAAAAAATTTTTGAAAATGCATGCTTTGAACTATCGATTTTTCCTTCAAAAAATTCATCATTATGCTATCAGAATATTTGAGTTGGCTTACCAAAACTTTGAGTTGACTAACCAGAGGTACTAAATTGGCTAAATGAAATTCTGAGATGGCTTAGAGATAGATATAATTTTTTTATATTATATCTGTTCTGTCTGCTTGAGATTTAGTCAGCTCAAATTCTATCTTAGTCAGCTCAAAGATGTGCCAAATTCTTCTATGTGTGCCAAAGATTGCTCATAAAACTTAGGGCCAATTCATGACTTCCAACTTCATTTAATTCAAATTTGGCATTCCAAACTTATATTTCTTGATTTTAATACTTCTAAAATATTCAAAAACTTTTTCAATATTGAGATTGCTTCTTCTAGGCTTCTCCATGCTTCTCTAAACTTTCAAGCTCATTATGCCATCGACTTAAGACTTTCAACTCGACTTTCTTCATAATGTGCCATCCCAAACATATATAATTCATCTTAAAAACTCTTTTGCTTTGCTTCTTTGAGAGAATTTTTTTTTTGATTTGATATATCTTTATGAGCACACTTCTAACTTCATTTTCTTTATAATGTGGCCTTCCAAACTTATGTAATTCATCTTGAAAACTCTTTTGGCTTGGCTTATTTGAAAAGATTTTTTTTTTATAACTTAATGTGTTTTTATGAGCAATTAAGAAACCCTACAACCATTTTTGAAATACATAATTAGTATCATTTACACTCGATATATCGTTATCATCAAAATCAATCTTTGGGTCAATACAATGCTTAGCAATACGCTTCGGTTAATAACAAAATTCATATAAGACTTGTGGATTAGATTGATTGAAGCGATGGTGCTGTGGCTAAGAAAAATTTTGATTGAAAAAGCCATTGTAAGGATAACCTTGGTTGGTGCCACCTCTTTGTTGTGCAAAGTTCCTGCCTTAGCATGAGTTGTTACCTTTATCCAATTGATTGCCTCAAGATTTTTGGGTATAGTTGGCGGTAACAACATCCACATCTTTTGCAGACTCATCTTGTTTAAGGATTTCTTCAAAATCAAAGAGTTTGTCATTGAGCTCTTTGAAGGAAATTAAATTTTTGTGTTCTCTAATGGCAACTAAAAGAGGCTTGAACTCTAGCCTGAGACCATTCAAGATATAAATGATCAAATCATCTTGATTGACTGGTGAGTTGATGATCGTTAGTTCATTTAATATGGCCTTGACAGCTTGAAGATACTTAGCAACTAGTTTGCCATCATGAGTAATATTGGACAATTTATCCTTGAGATGCATCACTTGAGATCTGGAGTGACTTGCAAACAAATACATAAGTTTGTTCCATACTTCTTGAGATGTCATAAAGGAAATAATGAGAGAGATGACTGACTCAGAACTGAGGTAATAATTGCATTGAATAGCAATTGATCTTTACAAATCCATTGTGAATAGGTTGGATTGAGAGTTTCTTTGCCATGTCTTGAGATGGTTTTTGGTGGACAAGGATAGGAGCCATCAACATACCCCATTAGATCATAGCAAATCAAGATGGAATTAAATTGGACATGCCAAGATGGAAAATTTGAGATAGTAAGTTTTAGGGGTGGCCGAGAAACATGATTAATAAAAATCAAATTAGATATATTTGATGGTGAATTAACTAGGACAAGCCAGGAGGTGGTGGTTGATATAATTAGATAGAAAACTATAGGATCAATGCTTGTTTAAGCAAGACACTTTGATACCAAAAATTTTTTGCTATTATTACTACCAACTATACTCAAAAATCTAGAGGCAATCAATCAGGTGAAGTTAACAACTCACGTCAAGGCCAGAGCTCTACACAACAAAAAGTTGGCACCAACCAAGGTTATCTTCACAACGGCGCTCTTTCAATCAGAATTTTTCTTAGTCACAGTGCTGTCGCTTCAATCAACCTAATCCACAAGTCTTCTGTCAATTTTTTGTGTTCAATCGGGGCATACTATTTAGTGTTGCTACAAACTCATGGAGTTTCTCTATTCGTCACCTACGACCAACTATGTTTCATCCTTTCATGGTGGTGATCCAAGCTGATTGATTGACTCGATAGCATCTCATCATGTTACATTGGATCTTCACAATTTTTCCATCCACTCTGATTATAATAGATCCGATGAGCTTGTAGTTGGTGATAATCATGTTTGGTAATAACTCATGTTGGCTCTACTAAACTTCAATCACCCTCTCAGTCATTTTCTTTGAATAGTGTCCTTTGTGTGCCATCTTTTAAACAAAACTTAATCTTTGTTTCAAAGTTTTGCAAATCTAATTGGGTCTTTGTTGGACTTTTTCTATTTTATTTTTTGATAAAGGATTGGGGGCGAAACTCACCCATGGCTAGAGTAAAAATGATGTTTATCCCTTGCCTACACATATTCGAGTTCCTCAGGCTTTTCCATCCATATTTATTGTGTTGTTGCAATGATCTAAGATGGGCATAGGTAGCTTGGTCATCCCTCCTCTTGCATTGTTCAACATTTACTTTATAAATTTTCATTGTCACGGTCATCTTTAGGTTTGGTTTCTCTTTGTGATTCTTGTAGATATTATAAGAGTCATAGGTGTCCCTTTAATAAGTTAAGTCTTAACAGTCGCAGACCTCTTGATTTAAGCTATACCCACATATTGGGTCTTGCTCCAGTTATTTCAAGTGATGGTTTTCACTATTATATTATTTTTGTAGACCATTTCATAAAATATATTTGGTTTTACCCTCTAAAGAATAAAACTTATGTCTTTGTTTTATTTCAAAAATTTAAGACTCTGATTGAAAACTTTTTCAATATATCTATTGTATTTCTATTTATTCTAATGGTGCTGGTGAATATAAAAAGTTCAAAGTTTTTTTTGCTTCTTATGTTATTACTTATTTCTAACACCACCTCATACACCTCAACATAATGCAAGCAGAATGCCATTATATGCATATTATTGAGACCGATCTCTCTTTGTTGCATCGAGCTTCTCTTCCTTTTACTTTTTAGTCTCATTCATTTCAATGTGCTACATGTTTAACTAACAAGCTATGTACACCAATGCTAAATCTAAAACCACCATTTGAGGCCATTTTTCAAAGAAACACCAAATTATCAAAAATTAGGAGTTTTTGACTTTCTTTGCTACCTGTATTTGAGGCCCTACAATAATAACGAATTTGACCCCTGATCTAGATTTTGCATTTTTCTTGGATACACACATCACAAAGCATATATAAATGTTATGATCTGACTACTTAAAAACTTTATATTTCTCATCATGTTAATTTTTGTGAATCTATTTTTCCTTTGACAGCACTTACTCATGCCTCTTCCCTCAACCGAGTTACACCCAAGTCTTTTATTTCTTCATCATATGTTACACTTGATCCTCCTTTCTTTACTATTCCGATTTCTACCCCATTGCCAAGTGTACCTTCTTGCAATCCTGAGGAACTTACACATATTGATTATGAAACATCCTTCACAACCTCACCTATTCAACAAAACCCATGTTCAGATGTTTCTCCCTCTTCCAGTTCTCCATTGTCTTCTCCTCCACATCATACCCATCCCATGGTGACCCGATCTCAAAAAAATATTTACAAGCCTAAGAAAGATTTTGCTGCCACCAAACACCCTTTCCATCCCCCATTGAATCTACTTGTGTCACTCAAGCTCTTAAGGATCCAAATTGATGTGCAGGCATGTCAGAGGAATTTGATGTTCTGGTCCATAATGGCATTTGGGAGCTTGTGCCATCTAGTCCCACTCAAAATATCATTGGATGCAAGTGGGTTTTCTATCTTAAATATAATCCAAATGGAAGTATCAGTCGTTACAAAGCACATCTTGTCATAAAAAGCTATCATCAGTGACCTAATCTAGACTATACTAACACATTCAATCTCATGATCAAGCCAACAACCATTCGTTTGGTTCTTAGTATTGCTCTCTCTCAAGGTTGGCAATTACATCAACCTAGTTTAAACAATGCATTCTCATACAGCACACTTCGTAAGGAAGTTTTTATGGCTCAAACTTTTAGTTTTATGGACTCCAAATTCCTCACGCATGTTTGTCATCTTTGGAAGGCCATCTATGGTTTGAAATAGGCCCTTAGGACTTGGTACAAGGATCTCAGTAACTTCTTGATTAACTATGGCTTCATCAATTCTACAGTTGACACCTCTCTCTTTATTTACTCTAAGAATGTCCTCATCCTCTATTCTCTTGTTTATGTGAATGACTTGATTATCACTGGCAATGACTCTAATTTTATCTCTCAGTTTATCGACATTTTGTCTCACAGGTTCTAAATCAAAGATCCTATCTCCTTATATTATTTTCTTAGAATAGAAGTTGTTCCTACATCCAAAGGCTTTTTCTTGTCCTAGCACAAATATATTCAAGATCTCTGCAAGCATTTTCATATGGCCGATGCAAAGACTATCACTACTCCAATTTCTACCACTAGAACTCTCATTCTTCATGATGAAACTCCTTCAATAGATACCTTTAAGAATAGATGAGTTATGTGGTGAGAAATGTATCCTAAAGCCAATAGTCTATTTATAGATGATTATGCATATTGTAATTGTATATGAATTATAAATTAATAATTTTTTTTTGATAAATTCATCATAAATTTTGCATCTTTTTATTAAACTTCTATGTTATAATGAAGTCCTTAGAACTACTGCTAATCGATAAAAGAGGATTTATCAAATAGTTTTAAAATTTGTTTGCGATCAAACGATATGTTATCACTAGGACAATAATATTTATTGAGTATACGTTATTGTATGCCATATAAGTTGATTGTCCTCATAATCAAAGAGTGTGAAGACACTGATATGGCATGCAGGTGAAATATAGAAACATATTTTATTGAATGTGATCAATTTATGGAGCGCTCTACTGTCAAGAGCTGCTCGTGAAGGATATAGGTATAAGTATTCCTCTGACCTGAGATCACTAAGTGACTTGCAAGCAACTCACTGTGCTTTGGTGTCAGACTACCTATATTTCTAATATAGTGATGGCAGGCTTTTGAATTTAGTCAAGTACTTGCGAAGTCTATATGTGAATCAAGATGAAATTGATCACTCCAAATTGTTGGAGATAATGCTTTGATGTATTTTAATTTAGCAAAATATTGATCAGGATGATCCTTATGAGAAGTCACAGGATCTATAAAATTAAGACCCAATACGGATGTATTAGTTAAGAGTTGACAGTTTCACTCTGAAGTTATCTTGAGTATTGAGGGTCAAAGAAATGAATTATACAATAACCATATACCAAAGATTTTTGAATGTTCTTTTGCAGCAATTTGACCTATCCGGATGTCGGATATCACTGCTAGATAGCACTTCGATTAGTATAAAAATTTATTTTTATGCCACCAGCTTAGTATTCGAACCTATGGGTCATACACAAAAAAAAGTTTTGTCTGATCAAATGGCTGATCAATGATTATGAATTATTGAAGAATATAATCATCAATATGATTGATGATTAACCTAATGCAAAAATTATGATAAAATAATTTGCTAAAGATTAGTGAATTATAGAAAGATTAATTAGTAATTAGATTACTAATAGACTCAATTTAATTGAGTAAAGAGATTCAGATCAAGTTTAATTGAATTGAATTCAATTAGGTTTGACCCAATTAGGTTATAAGATAACCTAATTAATCGCTAAGGAAGATTAATTCCTAATTTGATCAAGGCTTTGGTTTAATTAATTCTTAATTAGATTAGGACTTGATTGAAGAAATTAAGAGCCTAATTGGGTTGGGTTCATTAATCTTTGGGTCTAATCAAATTGGATTTGGTTGAGAACTAAATTGGATCAAATTTGAACATGATTTGCATTTTAACTTCTCTCTTTCGTCCTATCCAAACTCCACACATTTTTTCATTCATGCTAAAAATGTTGTACATGATTTTTTCTTCACACCCCAAGTCCTCATGTCGCTCACTTTTGTTATAGGATGGATTAGGATAGGTTTGGTTAGAGTTTAAATTTGAAATTATTTTGAATTTGAATCCTAACCAACCTTCATCTTATCTTATCTTACCACTTGGTTGTCCTCTTATATCCTCTCTCTCTTTTGTGTAACAAAATGAGATTGGGATCAAAAAACTATGAGTTCCATCAGGAAATAATCGAGAGAAAAGAGAGGGTGTGAGGCATTGGGGCATGACCTATTGGCATGGGTTTGTTCCTCCTTGCATTAGGGGTTTTGTGTGAGAAGAAAAAGCAAATGAGAAAGGGTTCTCCCTTATCTTTTTCCATCAACCTTTCTTTCTATCCGATCAGCCTTCAAGGGTCTCTGCACGAGCTAGCACTCTTAGAAGATCATTTAGATTGAAGCTTCGAGTGGACTTTCATAGAGACCAGATAACCTGTACAGCTACTTTGCGACTAGAAGAACCTCAGATCCATGGTAATCAACAGTGACGATCTTCGACCCACACTCAGGTATTGATTTTTAAACTCAATTACTTGGTAGGTATGATCTACTATGTATTGATGTGATCAATGCTTGTTAGATATCAAATTATGCATGTTATTAATGTCAGATGATCTTTAGTAGACAGTTTATCAGATTTGATCGAATGCATGCATAGTAGATTAAATTGTTTAATCTAATTTATTTTTACTACAAATTTTTAAAATGCATATATAAAACTACCTACATTTGCTTCACATGGTATCGGAGCATAGGTTCTATTTGACATAAATATATATGTATATAAATCTGATTTCTGATTGTTAAGATTAGATCTAAATAAATTTTATGATTAGATTTATTATTTTCTTAGTTGTCAAGTACTCAAATTGAGTTAATCATCATAGCTGTCTGATCATAAAAGGAAGTAGGATTTAAAATCTCTCTCTTATCTAATCGATGGATTCTCTTATGACATGTAGGGTACCGCTGTGATCACATCTCATAAGTAAAACTGCAAAAAAAAAAATTAAATTTATTTTAATCATTATAAATAAAATCTAAAATTATAAATAAGTTTAGATTAGATTTAAAATAGATTTATGATTGATTTTATTATTGCTTATATAAAATATTCTAATCTAAAATTCTATAATTTGTTGCTGGGAAACTTGTCGAGCTGACATGATTTTGGTTCAAATTGACTCGAGTCTCTGGTGAGTTGACTCATTTTCTAGATAAGCCAACTCAGTTGTGCAGGTTGAAAATTTTGTTTTTATTCATCATAGTGAGCTAACTCTTATCTCAGAGTCGACTCGACTTAGTGTGATGAGTCGACTCAATCCAAGATGAGTCGACTCATTTTTTTTGACAAATATTTTTGTATAAAATTTAATATAAAATAATTTATATTTAAAATTATTTCACTTAATAATCTAAATCCATATTAATTCTATACTTAATTGAGAATTAAGAGTTGAAATTTAGATCTAAAATTATGAATTTAAGATTTAATGACATAGCATAAAATATGAGGCTATGGGCTAGCTCAAATTAGGTCTTTTTAACTGAGTTAGACCTAGGGTTAAAATCAAAAAGATAATGGACTAATCTAAGTAGTTGATCAAATCTAATCAATAGTCGATTCAGATTAGATCACATCTTCTCTTGATCAAATTTCAATAGTTGTAGTTGATGAAGTCCATTATTTTGATTTCTCAAATGGATTTGATTATGGCTTAGTGGTCGAGCTTGAGTCGTTAGACTGACCAAATTGAAATAATTAATCAATTGGTATCTAAGTTAAGTCTGGCACTTCTGACTGATGGTTTTTAATTTAGTGCATGCTTATCTCGATGAGGTGTCTAAGGCTAGCATTGATGACCCTTTCATCGATCTCACTTACCTAGCTAACTTAATAGATTATTTTTGATTAGATCACCTAGTGATTTGAGTTGACCCATGTTATTAAGGTTAATCAGTATGACTAATTTAACTACCCTTGAACCAGCTTTGTCTCTAGTCCTCTTCAAAGACTTGATGAAGTCAATGGTAGGATTATTGATTATCGGTTAATCTCTTCTCTTCATTCTAAAATATATAACTAAATTCTCTAAATTATTAGGTCTTTAAAATGATATAGTTATAGGGATAACTACATCATAGCCTCCTATTAAGGTGGATGGTAATTGGTCCAATAGTCTAGATAATCATTGGAGGTGCCACACATCTGGTGTTTATCTGGCCATTAAAATTATCATTCATAATATGATGATTCAATTATGACTTTCTCATGGGTGGTCAGGTTGGCAGAGCCACACTCAGACCTAATCATTTATTAGTTAGATACAATGAGTTTTATTCTGTTAATGGTTGGACCTAATCAGGATTTTTAGTGAAGGCACCACATGCCTGCTGAAGAGAAGCCTGGAGCAAAATATATTGCTAAAAATTATTTGAAAAAATTATTGGTTAAGAACCTACCTATAGTTGCACATGGGTTGGTCGAGTCACACTCAGACCTATGTACAGTCTGTGTAGATTCTAGTACCTGCTAAGAAATTAGGTAATTATTCAAATTGGAGGTAGAGGCTACCAATTCTTATAAAATAGTGAGAGAACCTTTAGACTAAAGTTCAAATCTTTAGGATTAAATAATTCATATACTAATTAGTCTATTATTTTCTTTTTAGTAATGGCTGGTACATTGTCACCCTGATCACAAGCTCATGGTTGGACATTGACAAACTCGTGGGACCCAATATTGATAGCTAGTATCGAAAACTTCAAATTATTCTAGAGCACAAAAGGATCCTATATATACATACGAATCCTGCACTTGAAGAGCCCACTCCTAACACTTATGGTGCGATCAGAGATACTTATCAGAAGTGGCTCAATGACTGCACCACAATGCGTTGCATTATGAGAGTGGCTATGAATGATGAGTTCAGTCACAAATTTGTGGATGCTTAGTCGAAAGAAATACTTCAAGTGTTGAACGAATCTTTTGGCACACTTGATGAAATTGAGAGGCACAAAACCTCTTGTGCTATCTTCAATGCCTGCATGTGTGAGAGGATGTCAGTCACAGATCATGTATTGTACATGATCGAGTAGATCGAATGCCTGTGCAAACTCAAATTTTTCTTGCATGAACAGCTAGGAAAAGATGCTATACGGAACTCGCTGCCCAAGTCCTACCTCCCTTTCTTGAGTTATTATAGAATGACTAAACCTGCAGTGAACTACCATGATTTGCTAGAGTTGCTGTAGACTTTTGAAAAAGATAACCAACTCCATAAAGAGCCAGTGAATATGGTAGGTCAGTCATTTACTGGGCGTCGTCCCTTTAAAAAAGAGAAGAAGAAGAAGATGCAAAGTGCTAGGGCATCAAAGCCAAATTAGACCAAGAAGTCCAAGGCTGATAAAAGCCAGGTAGAATGCTTCTACTATAAGAAGCTGGGTTACTAGAAGAGAAATTATCCTCAATATATTGCTTCTCTTGACCCGAACAGGCCTAACAAGAGAAGGAAGCAAGTGGTTGCTAGTCAAGATACTTATACGATAACACCTTGTAACTTATCTATTTATGATACTACTATCTAGGTATTGGATATTAGAAGTCCTATTAATATTTATAATGTTGGAGCACGATCCTGGCTCCTCCCACAGACCTTGGGTGTAGCAGAACCAGCAACGAACAAATCTGGAGACTTCTGGACTCGATGAAGGCCCTTGATGAAATCAGCCTGGTTGCTGTCTTCTTCGTCAGTCTTTCGTTCCAGATGAAGAACACCTCTAAGATCACCTCTAAAAAATCTAAGATCTGGTACCCAACTAGATCAGGCTTGGACCGAGGTCTTCTAATTTGTAGATATCAAATTGGATATTCTAGATAGGGAAGAAGATAGATAGAACCAGACCTTGTAGATCTATCCTGCTGCAGCCTTTCCTATAGATCTGTTGATGGAGATCTCACCTGTGCCTCAAACGACCTCAGATCAACTCCAGATCTGAAAGAAACTTATACCAACCTCTTCTCAAGAGATTTTAGGTCCTGGACCTGATGTTTGGATGGGTGCAAGAGAGGGAGAGGCAATATGGTTGGCGGCACAAAGGGGGGAAGGGCTAGCGCCTCCCTTGCTTTTCCTACCTTTTTGGGACCGGCGGGCATGGAGAATAGCTGGAGAGAGAGAGAGAAGAGAGAGAGAGAGACTTGGGAGAAAGAGTTTTGTATTCCTTGGCTTAATCAAACCTATACAGTGCATGTATATATAAACACAGGGTCAAGTGACCCAAACCCAAAACTCCCTTGACCAACTCTATGGGAGATTAGGTTAACCCAAGCCCATGTACACCCATGACTCAACCTAATCTCACCTATCCTAGACTCAGACCTGGCCCATAAAGAGTCGGTCCTTGAGGCCCACATAACCTAGACCTCAAGAATCCGAAAGGCCACAGCCTTTCAACCTACGGCCCAACTAGCCCTAGAGCCTCCATGAAGCCCTCATGAATGATGGACCTTGGCCTTAGCCTTGGTCCCCTGGGCCTTGGGCACACCACCTGGATCACAACAATCTCTACCTTGGTGTCCCAAGGCCTCAACCAGCTCCACTCTGTCCATCAGCTGAATCAGCTCAACACATCTCTGAAAGCTGTCCCGTGGAAGTACCTTCGTAAATGCATCAGCTGGGTTCTCCTTGGTGTGTACCTTTACCAGCTCCACCTCGCCATTCTCCATAAGCTCCCTAATCTGATGATACTGAATGTTGATGTGCTTTATCCTTGCATGATAGACTGAGTTCTGTGCTAATAGAAGTGCACTCTGGTTGTCACAGTGCACTCTAATGGTCTCCTGAGTAAGGCCCATCTCCGTCAACAAACCCTTCAGTCAAATTGCCTCCTTAGCTGCTTCTGTCAGCCCGATGTATTTTGCCTCTATAATGGATAGGGCCATGATAGGCTGCAGAATCGATCTCCAAGAAATAGGACCTCCATACAGGCTAAAGATGAAGCCTGTCGTAGACCTCCGGGTATCCACATCTCCACCAAAGTCTGCATATACATAACCGCCAATCAGCCCCTGAACCTCACTGGACATGTCAGAGTATCCCACTGCACCTCCTCGCTGTCCATACAGATGCCAACTCCAACTGAACCCGCCAGGTATCTGAATATCCACTTCAGAGCTCTCCAGTGCTCCCTGCCAGGCTGCGCCATGAACCTGCTAACCTGACTCACTGCATGAGCGATGTCTAGCCTACAACAGACCATCGCATACATCAAGCTCCCAACTCTTGAAGCATAAGGAACTGTCTCCATCTCCTGAGCCTCCACCTCAGTCTGTGGTGCCAAGGTCTTCGAGAGTCTGAAGTGACCGGCAAGTGGCAGCTCCTCCGGCTTTGCTCCCTTCATCCCGAACCTCTCTAAGACCTTCTGTATGTAGCCCCCTTGAGATAGATGCAGCACCCTTCGGGCTCGATCTCTAAAAATCTCTATGCCTAGGATCTTCCTTGCAGGGCCCAAATCCTTCATCTCAAACTCTCGAGATAAGGATGCCTTCAGATCCTGCACAACCTTCCTACTCTTGCATGCTATAAGCATGTCATCCACATACAAGAGCAGGAACACCCTAGAACCATCCTCAAGAGACTGAACATAAACACAGGGATCAAACTCACACCTGAAAAGTCCAATGCTGCGTACATAGGAGTAAAACTACTTGTACCATTGCCTCGACGACTGCTTCAGCCCGTACAGCGACTTCTGCAACAAACAAACCTTTCCCTCTGATCCTGAATCCCTAAAATGGGTGGCTGCTCCATGTAAATCCTCTCCTCCAAATGCCCATGGAGATACCTCCTGCTCTGAAGGCCCTTCCTTGTGACTGTAGACCCATTTGCAGCCAATGGGCCTCTTCTCCTGTGGCAACAGCACCAATCGCCACGTCTGGTTCTGGTGGAGAGACTGCATCTCCTCGGACATCGTCTGGACCCACGCTCTCTATCCTCACTCTCAATAGCCTCCTGATACGTATATGGGTCTCCATTCACTATCATCAGGGCATATGGCAGCATCTCCTCGAAGCCATATCGGTCTGGTTGCCTGATGGTCCTCTTGGGCTTGTGTAGGGCAACACCGATATCAGTCCTCGGTCCAGCTCGCTCCTACTGGACCTCTCCGCCTGATCATCCATCCGAGTTCTCTCCACCTGTGGAGACACCTTAGGTAGGTGCTTGTTGCTCCTAGATTGATTTTGATGATTACAAAGCAGATTGAAGGGATACAAATAATTTTAAAATGAAAAAGTCCTTATGCTCTTCAAGGGCAAAATCGTAATTTCACTAAAATTCTGATTTGATAGTATCATTTGATAGAACAAATGATTTGTAAACTATTGGTAAAATTTCATTGTATTTGGACTTATATTTTTGAAGTTATGAAGGTTTGAAGTGCATGAGTCGACTCATGAGTCAACTCATGGCACTGTGAGCTGATTGGCACGCAAAAAATTTCCATGGCACGCTGGATTTTTGACTTGGCACGACCTGTGAGTCGACTCATGAGTCGACCCACAAGGCATGAGTCGACTCATGAGTCGACCTCTGCTGATTTAAGCCAAAAAATCCAGAAATCAGACCTTCTGGTCTGTGCAACAGAAGTCGACTCATGAGTCGACTCCTGATGCATGAGTCGACTCATGAGTCGACCCCTGCGATGGAAAATATCAGCAACGGCTATTTTTTTGCCCATTTTAATTGCCATTTATGCTTCCTAAAATTCTCTAACGGCTCTTTATCTACCTAAATTATTTTCTCTTGCTTCTAATGCTACAAAATGCTTAAAATGATGAAAGAAATTACAGTTTAAATAGCAGATCAAATTGAAGAGAAATAGAAGAAGATCAATCGGCAGATCAAAGAGAGAAGAACAGAAGAGAGGATCCGAAATTTGCAAGAAAAAGCCTGAGATCAACGAAAAATCCAAAAAGAAAAAGAGAGAGGATCCACAATATACCAGAGAGAGTGTGAAAGAGAAAAGCAAAAGCTTTCAAGGAGAGAATCCTTCACGCCTAGTGTATCAACCTTGATCTAGAGATCGTTCAAAGCTTTCAAGAGATCTTCAATCAACAATCAACCTCTTCTCAAGCATTCAAGCGTTCATCCACTTTGAGAAAATCCAAAAAGGGGTTCTTCATTTGAGTAAAGCTTTTATTGTTATATTCGCTCATTTAAGGAGCTGTTATTGTATTAATCTGTGCTCAAAATTTTCTAACTCTTTGTGAGTTTTTGTTCTTATTTTTGGAGGATTTTCAAAACAAGGAAAGGTTGATCCGAACCTGAAATCGGAGTGTTTTGGGTTTACTTGTACCCGGGAAACAAGTGATCTAGCTTGGGATAGCTAGTGTCGGAGTTTCCGACGTTTTGTATTCGGGTTGAATACAAAGGATAGTGGATTGAAATTCTCAAGTAGGATCTTGGGGAGTGGATGTAGGTGCAAGGTTAGCACCGAACCACTATAAATCCTTATGTTTGTGGTGTGCTTTATTGCTTTATCTTATTTCTTTATTATATCCTTGCAATACTGCTTTAGGTAATTAATATTGATTTAAAGTCTTAGTTTTGTTCTTCATAAGTAATCAGTTGGGCTTAAAATTTTTAGAAACCCAATTCACCCCCCCCTCTTGGGTTGCATAGCTGGGCAACAAGTGGTATCAGAGCCGGTGCTCTAGCCCTTCTTTGATCTAACAATCAAAGAGCCAAAGATCTATGGCAACCCATGTCGGTATTTCTCTAGTCGAGGGGCAATCAACAAACCGACCTCCACTTTTCAATGGGTCTAATTACACCTATTGGAAAGCTCGGATGAAGATTTTCATACAAGCACTCGACTATGATATGTGGAGTATCATAGTGAATGGTCCTCACACACCCACCAAGATTATAGATGGTGAGGAATCAACCAAACCCGAGAAAGAATGGGATGAGGTTGACAAGAAATTGGCACAATTAAATGCCAAAGCCATGAACGTTCTTTATTGTGCACTAGATGCTAGTGAATTCAATCGCATTTCTACTTGTGCATCTGCTAAAGAAATATGGGATAAGTTAGAAGTAACCCATGAGGGAACAAATCAAGTAAAAGAGTCTAAAATAAACATGCTTGTACATAAATATGAATTATTCAAAATAGAGCATGATGAGTCCATAACTGCTATGTTTACTCATTTTACTGATATAATCAATGGTTTAAAGAGTCTTGGCAAATCTTATACTAACAGTGAACTTGTAAGGAAGATTCTCAGGTCACTGCCAAGAACTTGGGAAGCAAAGGTGACTGCCATCCAAGAAGCAAAGGACTTGAACACTCTACCTCTAGAAGAGCTTCTTGGATCCTTGATGACTCATGAACTTAGCATGAAGCAACATCAAGAGGATGAAGTCAAAAAGAAAAGAACCATTGCCCTCAAATCCACAACTTCGCCTGATTATGAAACGGATGACTCTGAAGATGAAGATCAGGATGAAGAGATGGCTCTCATCACCCGAAAATTTAAGAAGTTTCTAAGAAAAAGGAAACAGGGGATGAGAAAGAAATTCACAAAAGGGGATCAAAGCAAAGAAAAGGAGAAAGATCAACCCCCTATATGCTACGAGTGCAAGAAGCCAGGACATTTCAGATCCGAATGTCCACAATTGAAGAAAGGTCCAAAGAAGTTCAGAAAGAAGGCAATGATGGCGACCTGGAGTGCGAGTGATGACTCAAGCTCCGACGAGGAAACCTCAACAGAACAAGCCAATCTGTGCCTGATGGCACATGAAAATGAGGTAACTTCTGAATCCACTAGTGAATTTACTTTTGAAGAATTGCATGAAGCATTCTATGATTCAATTGATGAATTAAAGAAACTAGGGAAGAAAAAAAAGAGCTAAAATTAGAAAATCAGTCCTTAGTAAAACAAGCTGAAAATCTTTCAATTGAAAAATTCACCTTGATTCAAGAAAATCAAAACTTAAAGGATGAAATGAACAAGCTGAAATCTATAGTAGATAAGTTCACCTTAAGTTCAAACAAACTAAATATGATCCTTGAAAATCAGAAAGCTATATATGATAAGGCTGGACTTGGTTATAAACCCCTGAAGAAACAAAAATTTCTGAAGGATATTTATGTAAATTATTCAAGTAACAAGTCTACAAATATTACTTGTTTTAAATGTGGAAGAATAGGACATAAATCATACACATGTCTTATTAACAAATATGCAAACACAAAGAAAATATGGGTTCCAAAAGGAACCATTCTGACTAACCTGAAAGGACCCAAGAAAGCTTGGGTACCTAAGACAGAAACGTGACCTTTGCTTGCAGGTGTGTCTAGCATCCCAAGAAGGAAACAGGAAATGGTATCTTGACAGCGGATGCTCGAGACACATGACTGGTGATGAATCACAATTCATCACGCTTGATGCTAAGGATGGAGGGATGGTCACCTTTGCAGATAATGGCAAAGAAAGATCATCGGGATAGGTAACATTGGTATCACTCCCTCCAAATACATTGAGAATGTTTTATTAGTTAAAGGTTTAAAGCATAACTTACTTAGCATTAGTCAATTCTGTGATAAAGGGTATAAAGTAAGTTTTGAATCATCTGTTTGCATTGTGACGAGTCCTATTAACGATGGCATTAAATTTATAGGACATAGGTATGGCAATGTTTATATGGTAGACTTGAATGATTTAACTAAATTAGACATGCAATGCCTAGTTTCCTTAAATGCTAAAATAAATGAGACTAGTTGGCTGTGGCATCGTAGACTTGCACACATTAGCATGCATTCTCTCTCAAAATTAATTAAAAAGGATTTAGTTCTCGGTTTGCCAAAACTGAATTTTGAAAAGGATAGAATTTATGATGCATGCCAATTAGGTAAACAAACTAGAGTATCATTTAAACCCAAAAACATTGTTTCAACTTCTAGACCTTTAGAGCTCTTACATATGGATTTATTTGGACCAACAAGAACCACCAGTCTAGGAGGAAAATGATATGGCTTTGTAATTATAGATGATTATTCTCGTTTTACTTGGGTTTTCTTTTTAGCTCACAAAAATGAAACTTTTCAAATTTTCACGAAATTTCATCGAAAAGTCACTAATGAAAAAGGGTTTTCAATTCAAAATATTAGAAGTGATCATGGAACAGAATTTGAAAATCATGACTTTGAAAATTTTTGTGATGAAAATGGAATTGGCCATAACTTCTCTGCTCCTAGGACACCCCAACAGAATGGGGTAGTAGAAAGAAAAAAAGAACCTTAGAAGAAATGGCCCGTACCATGCTTTGTGAAAGCAACCTTCCAAGATATTTTTGGGCAGAAGCTATTAACACAGCATGTTACATTTTGAATCGTGCTTTAATTAGACAATTTTTAAAGAAAACCCCTATGAACTTTGGAAAGGAAGAAAACCAAATATTGAATATTTTCATGTCTTTGGTTGCCGATGTTTTGTATTAAATAATGGAAAAGAAAAACTTGGTAAATTTGATGCAAAATCAGATGAAGCAATCTTTCTAGGTTACTCCTCCACTAGTAAAACATTTAGAGTGTTCAACAAAAGAACTTTAGTAGTTGAGGAGTCCATACATGTTGTCTTTGATGAATCTAACGATCTTCCTTCAAGGAAGAATGAGGGTGTTGATGATGCAGATCCACTAATAGAAGGTATGAAGGAGATCACTCTGAAAGACTCAGCAACTCCAGAAGACAAGGATCAAGAAGACAAACAAAATGAGAAAGGTGAAGAAATTCAAGAACAACCTCAAGGTACAAATGACTTACCCAAGGAATGGAGGTATGTTCACAACCACCCTAAGGAGTTAATAATTGGTGATCCTATGCATGGGGTAAAAACCCGTTCTTCACTTAGAGATGTACTTAATCATTGTGCATTTGTATCTCAACTTGAACCTAAAACTTTTGAAGAAGCTGAAAATGATCATAACTGGATTAATGCTATGCAAGAAGAACTTAATCAATTTGAAAGAAATAATGTTTGGACCTTAGTAACAAGACCTAAAGATTATTCAATAATTGGCACAAAATGGGTCTTTAGAAACAAATTAGATGAGCATGGAAATGTAATTAGAAATAAAGCAAGACTGGTTGCTAAGGGATATAATCAAGAAGAAGGAATTGATTTTGATGAAACCTTCGCACCTGTTGCTAGATTAGAAGCTATTAGACTTCTACTTGCTTATGCTTGCTTTATGAAATTCAAACTATTTCAAATGGATGTTAAAAGTGCATTTTTAAATGGATATATTTCTGAAGAAGTATATGTAGAACAACCCCCTGGATTTGAAAATCATGCTTTTCCCAATCATGTCTTTAGATTAAATAAAGCTTTATATGGTCTAAAACAAGCACCTAGAGCATGGTATGAAAGGCTAAGCAAATTTCTACTAAATAATGGTTTCTCAAGAGGCAATGTAGATACAACCCTATTTATTAAAAGAAACCAAAATGATATGCTAATTATACAAATTTATGTTGATGACATAATTTTTGGGTCTACTAATGAATCCCTTTGTCAAGACTTTGCTAAGCTTATGCAGGGAGAGTTCGAGATGAGCATGATGGGAGAACTCACCTTCTTCCTCGGACTCCAAATCAAACAATCAAAAGAGGGAATCTCCATCACCCAAAGCAAGTACACCAAGGAACTACTCAAAAGATTTGGAATGGAGAACTGCAAACCAATTGGCACACCAATGAGTCCCTCAAGTAAGCTTGACAAGGATGATGAAGGTAAAAGCGTAGACTTAAAATACTATAGAGGTATGATTGGCTCATTATTATATCTAACTGCAAGTAGGCCTGATATCATGTTTAGTGTTTGCTTATGTGCTAGATATCAATCTAATCCTAAGGAATCTCATTTGAATGCTGTTAAAAGAATCCTTAGATACTTAAATGGCACACAAACTATAGGGTTATGGTACTCTAAGGACTCACAAATTAATTTGTTAGGATATTCAGATGCTGATTTTGCTGGATGTAAATTAGATAGAAAAGCACAAGTGGAACTTGCCAATTTCTTGGAGTTAACCTAATCTCATGGTTTAGCAAGAAATAAAATTCGGTGGCACTGTCTACGGCTGAGGCCGAATACATTGCAGCCGGAAGTTGTTGTGCTCAAATCTTGTGGATTAAGCAACAACTCGAAGATTTTGGAATCAAACTTAATGAAACACCAATAAGATGTGACAACACAAGTGCCATAAATCTATCTAAAAATCCAATACAACACTCAAGATCCAAACATATTGAAATAAGACATCATTTTATAAGAGAACATGTTCAAAACAAAAATGTAATTCTTGAATATGTTTGCACTGAAAATCAATTAGCCGATATCTTTACAAAGGCCCTTAGTGAGGATAGATTCTGTGAAATTAGGAGAAATCTAGGAATTCTAGATCCATTTGCCTAAAATTTCTCAATTTTCAAAGAATTGATTAGAGCTCAATTTTCAACATCCATCCTGGTCCCAAAAGCTCAGATTTATCACTCTAAAAACTTATCATTGAGCAAAATTCCTTCTCCCAAAATTTTGAATTTTTCTGAAATTTATTTGTATTTTTCTGAATTTCTGAACTTCATGAGTCGACCCCCATGAGTCGACTCAATGGCAAACTTGTAAATCCCACAAACTTCCCACGGGCTCATTGTTTTTAAACGGGAACCCTGTTTGTGAGACGACTCATCTTCTCATCGTCTTCCTTCCGAAAGCCGTTCTTTCCAACTCTTTCTTGCTCCAAAACCAAGGATTTATCTCAAGGCAATTCTCCCTCCTACTCTCCACCAAAAATCGCCTCCTTGGAAAAGAGATTTCTCGTGCTTTCTCGCATTGCTTGGCGCGGTTGGAACGTGCCCTAGCACTTCACCGAACTTCCAAAATCCACTTCTTTTCTCCACTAAAATTCCTCTTTACTCTCTTGTGATCCCTCCTCCTCTCAATTCAAGTCTTCTTGTCTGCTACTTTATTGGATATGGCTCCAAAGATGAAACTTCCCCAAAGAAGGAAATCAATCCGTGAGCCTGAAGAAGTTGTCCGAAAGAAAAGGCATGCTCAGTCTTCAACTGCTCCCACTCCAGTTTCAGTACCTGCTCAAGGTCTCTCTCAATCCTCCATAAGCCCAGTGTAAATCCTCTTTCTGATAGAAAAGTAGAAACCGGGAAAAATATAGATTTTCGGTTCTTTGAGAAAGAAGGCTTTACTTTTGCTACCAAGATCAAAAATCAAGGATGGGAACTCTATTGCTCTCTTAAGGAAGTCACCTATGTTGACCTTGTTAGAGAGTTCTACCAGAACCTACATTATGGAAACGGGTCAGTGACTTCAACAGTCAAGGGGATTGACATATGCTTGGATTCTAGGATATTGGGAGATATACTTCAGTTGCCTAGTGAAGGATACTCATATATGGAACTCCCAATTAAAGAAGAAGGGATCAGAATTATCTTAGGAGAAGCTTTTTCAGGAAGTTTAAACAAATTGGAAGCAAAGCTATTATCCATTGAGATGAGGGTCCTGCATCAGATTGTAACAAAACTCTTTTTTCCTAGGAGTGGTAGACATGACTTACTGTCTGGCAGAGATGTATGTGTCATGTTTCATATCATCACTCAACCCCCCTAAACCTCCCTGCACTTATGATAGAGGCCATGAGAGAAACTTTGAACAGATCCAAGGCACACTTGCCTTATGGTATGGCCCTTACTAGAGTATTTAGGAGGTTTGGAGTTAGCTGTGAGGGGGAGACACCTACCAAACTCTCACATGTGGACACTTTCAACCAACACAGCCTGCACCAATGGGAATTACAAAGACTGTTGGTGGTTGGACCAAGGGCTCTGAAGAAAGAGCTGAGGAGAGAGCTGAGGAAAGAGCTGAAGACAGAACTGAAGGCAGAGTAGAAGAAGAAGGTCCATCTTCTCCTGTACATGACTTCAGGGCAGCTTCACCAGATACCCAGTTCATTCCTGATACTGAGACTGGCCCTTCTGAGTTTACTAGGATGCCCACACCAGTGTATCAGCCAGAGAGCAGAGCACCTCATTCAGAGTTCAGACTGGCTGACGATCAGATCGAGCATATATCTCAGCGTGTGGCTTCTTTGCTGTCTATCCAGTGGGGTAGTACTTCTTTTGCACCTGGAGCTACCTCTTCTGATCAGACCATTACTCCCCACATCTCACTGTTTTCAGATGATATCAGATCAGTCCATCAGGATCCAGCAGCTTGAGGACACAGTCTGGAGACTTACTGGCAGAGTTCTTGACTTGTAGGGGCAAGTCCTTGCATTGGCCCATCCCAGCCACAGGAGTCTACTATTGAGGTCACAGACCTCACTGCAGAGGCTGGCAGGCTCAGAGGAGCTCTAGAAGGTGGATATGAATTACTGAGGAAAGAGATCCGAGGATCGAGTGAGCATGCTACCACCCAGTTCACTGCTCTACTTCAATCTATTTCCAGAGCACTGAACGTACTTGATTCTATCAGACTCATGGTATCAGCCCTAGCATCTCAGCATTCTCAGCCACCCAGTTCATCTCGTTCTCCTGCTCGTGCCAGAGGCAGACGGGGTAGAGGACGCACTTCTGATCCATCATCTCCTCACCCTATATCTGATGACTCCGATCATTGACTTATCTTGATCTTTACTAGATCCTAGGTGTTAGTGTCTTGTTCTAGGATCTATACCTTGGGGCCATGTATTGACATTTAGCTGGTTGAATTTTATGTATTGAAACAAGTATGATATTAATGGAATCATCTTTTACCTATATTTCTACCTCTTTGTAATGATATCGATCATATTTTGGTTATATATTTTCTTCTTGTGGAAATATTGTCTTCTCCTTGTTGTTGTTTGCTGTTGATAATTGCTATATTAAGGGGGAGCAAACATCTGTGAAAAAACTCTAAAGGGAAGAAATTAAAGAATGTTTCAGAAAAAAAAAGGAAGAGTTAACTATGTTTGATGATGTCAAAAAGGGAGAGAAATTAAACAAAAACAAAAATTAAAATAAAAAAAAAAAAAAAAAAAAAACCCTAAATTATGAGAAAAAGGGGGAGAAATTAAAGAAAAACAAAGATTGAAAGATTAAACCAAACTGGAGAAATTAAACAAAAACAAGAATTGAAAGATTAAACCAAACTTGAGAAATTAAACAAGAATTGGAAGATTAAAAAAAAATATATTGGGAAACAAATATTGGGGAAATTAAACAAAACTTTGAGAAATTTGGTATCGAAATTTGGTATCAGACAGAACTTAAACAAAAAGCCATCCATCAAAAGCAAAATCATAAGTACAATGCAAATAAGTATTTTTTTTATATGCTCTGATATATTTCAAAATTCAAACTTGCTCTGATACATCTTTTGAAATTTTATTTACCTTGATACAACTTAAGAAATTTGATTTACTCTGATACACCCTAAAATTTCTTTTAACTTGCTCTGATACATGATAAAATTTGATCTGATACAGTGTGAAAGTTTCTCTGATATATTATAATATTTGCTCTGATACAGTGTGAAATTTTCTCTGACATTTGCTCTAATACAGTGTGAAATTTTCTCTGATATATTATAAAATTTTCTTGCTCTGATACATTGTAAAATCTTTTCTGATATCATTGTAAAAATTATTTTTCTTGCTCTGATACATTGCAAAAGTTATTTATCTTCTCTTGCTCTGATATATCTTAAACTCAAAATGATCTAATATCCTTTTCAAATCTTTAAGAAAATGGACAAACTATTTTTGCATTTATATTACATGCCAAAAGAATCATACTCTTTTCAAGCATATACACCTATAATGGATTCTTTTGAAATTAATGCATTAACATAAATATTTTTGTTCAAATTTTTGTCATCATCAAAAAGGGGGAGATTGTTGCTCCTAGATTGATTTTGATGATTACAAAGCAGATTGAAGGGATACAAATAATTTTAAAATAAAAAATCCTTATGCTCTTCAAGGGCAAAATCATAATTTCACTAAAATTCTGATTTGATAGTATCATTTGATAGAACAAATGATTTGTAAACTATTGATGAAAATTTATTGTATTTGGACTTATATTTTTGAAGTTATGAAGGTTTGAAGTGCATGAGTCGACTCATGAGTCAACTCATGGCACTGTGAGCTGATTGGCACGCAAAAAATTTCCATGGCACGCTGGATTTTTGACTTGGCACGACCTGTGAGTCGACTCATGAGTCGACCCACAAGGCATGAGTCGACTCATGAGTCGATCTCTGCTGATTTAAGCCAAAAATCCAGAAATCAGACCTTCTGGTCTGTGCAACAGAAGTCGACTCATGAGTCGACTCCTGATGCATGAGTCGACTCATGAGTCGACCCCTGCGATGGAAAATATCAGCAATGGCTATTTTTTTGCCCATTTTAATTGCCATTTATGCTTCCTAAAATTGCTCTAACGGCTCTTTATCTACCTAAATTGTTTTCTCTTGCTTCTAATGCTACAAAATGCTTAAAATGATGAAAGAAATTACAGTTTAAATAGCAGATCAAATTGAAGAGAAATAGAAGAAGATCAATCGACAGATCAAAGAGAGAAGAACAGAAGAGAGGATCCGAAATTTGCAAGAAAAAGCCTGAGATCAACGAAAAATCCAAAAAGAAAAAGAGAGAGGATCCACAATATACCAGAGAGAGTGTGAAAGAGAAAAGCAAGAGCTTTCAAGGAGAGAATCCTTCACGCCTAGTGTATCAACCTTGATCTAGAGATCGTTCAAAGCTTTCAAGAGATCTTCAATCAACAATCAACCTCTTCTCAAGCATTCAAGCGTTCATCCACTTTGAGAAAATCCGAAAAAGGGTTCTTCATTTGAGTAAAGCTTTTATTGTTATATTCGCTCATTTAAGGAGCTGTTATTGTATTAATCTGTGCTCAAAATTTTCTAACTCTTTGTGAGTTTTTGTTCTTGTTTTTGGAGGATTTCAAAACAAGGAAAGGTTGATCCGAACCTGAAATCGGAGTGTTTTGGATTTACTTGTACCCGGGAAACAAGTGATCTAGCTTGGGATAGCTAGTGTCGGAGTTTCCGACGTTTTGTATTCGGGTTGAATACAAAGGATAGTGGATTAAATTCCCAAGTAGGATCTTGGGGAGTGGATGTAGGTGCAAGGTTAGCACCGAACCACTATAAATCCTTGTGTTTGTGGTGTGCTTTATTGCTTTATCTTATTTCTTTATTATATCCTTGCAATACTGCTTTAGGTAATTAATATTGATTTAAAGTCTTAGTTTTGTTCTTCATAAGTAATCAGTTGGGCTTAAAATTTTTAGAAACCCAATTCACCCCCCCTCTTGGGTTGCATAGCTGGGCAACAGTGCTCCACCTGAATATCATGTCCTTCAGTAGTACTTGCAAGAGGCAAAATCAAAGAGGTAAGCTGTCCAGCAGTACCCTGCTGGACCTCCTCCTACTCCTGTTGCTCCTCCATGCCTGCTCACCTCCGTAGGACTGACTTCTCATCAAAAATCACATCCCGACTAATGATGACCTTCTTTTCCAAGGGATCCCACAGCCTGTATCCCTTAACTCCTCGTGGATAGCCTAGAAACACCGTCTTGCATGATCTGGCGTCTAGCTTACTCCGCTCATCAGCTCCAATGTGCACATAGGCCGTGCACCCAAATACACGTAGATGGCCCAGCCCAACTATCCTCCCAGACCACACCTCCTCTAGAAGCCTGCCATCCAACCTGGTGTGAGGTGACCGATTGACCAAGTAACCTACTACGTCAACTGTGTCAACCCAGAATGCCTTTGGAAGCCCTGCCTGCAGCCTCATGCATCGTGCCTTTTCCAGAAGTGTTCTGTTCATCCTCTCGGCCACCTCATTCTGCTGTGGAGTCCCCTTAACTGAGAAGTGTCTCCTGATCCCACACTCCTCACAATAATCTGGAACTCTCTGCTGGTGTACTCTCCGCCATTGTCTGACCTCAGACACTTCACGCTCCTCCCCTGCTCCTTCTCCACCTCAGCTCTCCAGATTTTGAACTTGGTGAAGACCTCTGACTTCTCTCTCATGAAGTAAATCTAGAGTTTCCTTGAGAAATCATCAATCAGGGTCATGAAGTATCTGGCCCCATTCCTAGCTAAAACTGGGGCTGGTCCCCACACATCCGTGTGTACTAACTCCAGAGGGGCTGCACTGCGGGTTGTACTGATGTTGAACTGAACTCTCCTCTACTTTCCTATCTGGCAAGGCTCACAGATCTCCCCTGTAGCACCATCCTCTAGATCAGAGATGAGTCCTCCCCTGCTCAACTCCCTCAGCCCTTGTCACCCATGTGGCCTAGGCGGTAGTGCCACATCCTGTAAGCCCCCTGCTGGTCCTGTGCTGCATCTACTGCATCAGACTCTCCGGTAACCCTAGATCCCTCCATGCGATAGAGGTTATTGTCTAACCTCCTGCCTCTCATCACTACCATAGCTCCATTGGAGATGTTCAATACTCCACTTCTAGCCCTACTGCTGAAGCTGTATCCACTGCGCTCCAAGTTGCCTAGTGACACCAGATTCTTTTCCAGCTCCGGGATATGCTTTACATTTGTCAATGTCCTCACAATCCCATCAAACATCCTCACCCTGACTGTCCCTATCCGAGCACCTTGCAAGGATGATTGTCGCCTAGAGTCACTGATTCCTATCTGTCTTGGTGTATGTCGCAAACCAAGACCTGTGTGGTGTGTAGTGATGTGAGCACGCAGAGTCTAGTGTCCACTCCTTTGTGTAATGCCTGTGACCATCTGATACCACAAGTAGATCATCCTCCACCTGCTGCCCAGCAACTACACTCACTGATTCTGAGCCACTTCTTTCTCCCTTCTTGCTCTTCCATAGTGGACATTCTCGCTTGAAGTGCCCGAACTCATTGCACTTGAAGCATTTCATCTCTTTCTTTCCCTTCCTGGACTTGGATCGCCCCCTGGACTTGCTTCTACCTCTGCCTCTACCTGTCCTCTCCCCTACTGCCAAACCCTCCTGGGGAGCCCGATCTCTGGTCAACTTTTCTCTTTGTTTATTAGACCTCAGCACCGAGACCATGTCTTCATATTCCAGAGTCTCCTTGTCGTAGAGTAGTGTAGTCACAAAGAGTCATATGATCCTGGCAGCGAACACAAAAGCTACAGGGACTTGTCCTCCTCATCCAGCTTCACCCCGATATTCATCAACTCCATGCACAACTGGTCGAACCTCTGAATGTGGCCAATCACATCAGATCCCTCCTGCATCCGAAGACTATACAACCTCTTCTTTAGCATTAGTTTGTTGCACATATTCTTCTCCATATACATGGTCTGCAACTTCGACCAAAGGCCCTTCGGGGTCTTTTCTTCCAACACCAATACAACGCCGCATCCGCAAACATCCTCTGATCACCGAGCATGCTTTCTTCTCCAACGATGCCCACTATCTATCTGTCATTCCCTCAGGCTTCTCATCCAAAGCCTGATCCAGATCTGCTTGCACCAGAAGATCCTTCATCCGAATTTTCTACATGAAAAATTTTTCTTGCCATCAAACTTCTAGAAATGACCTTCATATTACTGCCCATGACTGGATTCAAGCCAAACAAGCAATATAAAATCAAGAAGTGTAGAATATACCTTGATGGTACCTTGCTGAAAATTTTCAGCACTTGGGATCTTCAACTTCTCATGCTTGGAACTGCTTCCTCACCATCGCAACTCTGATACCAACTATTGAAGCATGATCCCAGCTCCTCCCACGAACCTTGGGTGTAGTGGAACCAGCAATGAACAAATCTGGAGACTTCTGAACTCGATCGAAGGCCCTTGACAAAATTAGCTTGGTTGCTATCTTCTTCATCAGCCTTTTGTTCCAGATGAAGAACGCCTCTAAGATCACCTCTAAAAAATCCAAGATCTGGTACCCAACTAGATCAAGCCTGGATCGAGGTCTTTGAATTTGTAGATCTTAAATCAGGATATTCTAAATAGAGAAGAAGGTAGATAGAGCCAGACCTTGCAGATCTATCCTGCTGCAGCCTTTTCTGTAGATCTGTTGATGGAGATCTCACCCATGCCTCAAACGACCTCAGATCAACTTCAGATCTGAGAGAAACTTGTACCAACCTCTTTTCAAGAGATTTTAGGTCCTAGACCTGATGTTTGGTGGATGCAAGAGAGGAAGAGGCAATCTGGTTGGCGGCACAAAGGGGGGAAGGGCTAGCGCCTCCCTTGCTTTTCCTACTTTTTAGGACCTGGTGGCAAGAAACCCTAGGGTTTCTTGCTCCTGGGGCATGGAGAATAGCTGGAGAGAGAGGAAGAAGAGAGAGAGACTTGGGAGAAAGAGTTTTGTATTTCTTGGCTTAATCAAACCTATACAGTGCATGTATATATAAACACAGGGTCAAGTGACCCAAACTCAAAACTCCCTTAACCAACTCTATGGGAGATTAGGTTAACCCAAGCCCATGTACACCCATGACTCAATCTTATCTCACCTATCCTGGGCCCAGACCTGGCCCATAAAGAGTTGGTCCCTTGAGGCCCACATAACCTAGACCTCAAGAACCGAAAGGCCCACAGCCTTTCAACCTAGGGCCCAACTAGCCCTAGAGCCTCCATGAAGCCCTCATGAATGATGGACCTTGGCCTTAGCCTTGGTCCCCTGGCCTTGGGCACACCACCTAGATCACAATATATAATTCGTTGCAGGGACTTCAAGTCAGTAGGAGATTTGAAGACAGTGAGAGATTCCTGAACATGGGAGATGGAAGTTATGTTCCAGTCCTAGTTTTAGAAGTTGTCGAGCTTATTTTTAATCTAAAAATATCATTATCTTAGATAATTATTATTATTATTCATTTTTCCTAATGAATGTAATCTCTGTAGGCCTTTTGGCCGAACATGATTATCATTTATCAATAAAAATAAAATTTTATGATATCATTGTGAATGGTGTTACTATGATATATGGATAATTAAGAAATGATATTTATATTTTATCATAGTCTGTTAATGTAATATACACATCGAATAAATGCCATAGATTAGATAATGTTATGGATGCCTACCTTTGACGTTATAGACTAGGTCATAATAACAAGAACAGGATAAAAGATTAACTAAAGAGGGAATCTTCAAAGTTAATGATTATAAATCATTACCAACCTATGAATCCTGTCTTCTAGAAAAATAACAAAGTCACCCTTAAATAAAAAAGATGAATGAGCCAGTGAAGTTCTAAGTCTAGCACATATGATATATGTGGACCAATGAACAAATATACCAAAGGTGGGTATTACTTCATTACATTCACTGATGATCTATCTAGGTATGGATACATTTATCCTATGAAACATAAGTCTGAATCATCTGAAATGTTCAAATGATTCCGTAATGAGGTTGAAAAAAAAAATTGAGAAGAGTATTAAAATTCTTCGATCAGATCGAGGAAGAGAATACCTTATCAATAAGTTTTTAACATATCTAGAAGAGAATAGAATTTTTTCTTAATAGATCCCTCCTAAAATACCACAACACAATGGAGTGTTTGAAAGGAGGAATCAGACTCTACTAGACATGATTCAATCCATGATGGATTTTGCAAATCTGTTGATCTCCTTTTGGACATATACTCTTGAATCGGCTTGTTATATACGTAATAAGATTTTGAGCAAGTCTGTAAATAAAATATCATATGAGATATGAACAAGGCATAAGCCAGTAATCTCACATTTTAGGATCTGGAGATACTAACTTATATCAAATATTTAAAAATAAATAAGCTTGGATCTAGATCTGATAAATGTGTATTTATTAGGTACCCAAAAGAAACTAAAGGAATTACTTCTATCTTGCTGAAGAACAAAAGGTATTCGTCAGTAATAGGATAGTCTCTTTGAAAAAAAAAAATTTGGAGAAGGCACTAATGTCACTAAAGTTGAACTTGATGAAGTTTGATAGGTAAAAGAACCGACACAGACAAGTAAAAATATAGAACTGGATTTGATTAGATCAAACCTAGAGCTTGTTGTAAAGGCACTTTTGAGGAGATTCGATAGAGTAACGCATCAACCGGGTAGATACTACAATTTTTTAGTCCGAGATGGTGATCTTATTAAACTAGATGAGAATAACGAAGATTCGATCACCTATATGGATGCCATGTAGAGATCTAACTCTGATAAGTAGCTTGAAACCATGAAGTCTAAATAAAATTCATGAAAATCAATGATGTATGGATACTCATTGATTTACCCAAAGGGATAAAATTTATAGGGTGTAAATAGATTTTCAAAAGAAAAAGAAGCACAGATGGAAAGGTGAAGACCTATAAAGCCCATTTGGTTGCCAAGGGATATCATCAATGCTATGGTATTGACAATGATGAGATATTTTCTCCTGTATAATGCTCAAATCCATTTGGATTATGCTTGCGAAAGCAGCATACCTTGATTACAAAATTTCGTAAATGGATGTCAAGACGGCTTTCCTAAATGGAGAGCTGGATGAAGAGGTATATATGATACAGCCTGAAGGGTTCACATCCATAGATGAATCAAAGGTATGCAAGCCTCAAAATCTATTTATGGATTGATACAGGTTTTTCAGAGTTGGAACTTGCATTTTTGATAAAACGATCAGAACGTATGGCTTCATTAAGAACAGAGAAAAGTCCTGCATCTATAAATGGGCTAATGGTTCTTTAATAATTTTTTTTGTATTGTATGTAGATGACATACTCTTAATAGGGAATGATATCCCCGCTTTACAAAGTGTAAAGCAATGGCTATCATCATAGTTCTCCATGAAGGATTTAGAGGAAGCATCCTACATTCTGAAGATAAAAATCTATAGAGATAGATCTAAAAAGCTACTTAAATTATCTCAATCCACGTATATTGATACTGTGCTGAAATAGTTCAGCATGAAGAATTTCAAGAAGGACTATCTAACGATAGGTCAAAAAATTTCTCTCTCTAAGAAGGATTATTCGAAAACTCTACAAGAGAGAGAGCGCATGAGTAGAATCTCATATGCCTCAACAGTGGGATCTATAATATACGCCATGACATGTACAAGATCGGATGTAGCCTATTCACTAGGGTTAGTGAGTAGGTACCAGTCTGATCCAGATGAGAATAATTAGAAGGTTATAAAAATCATCCTTAAGTATTTGAGAAATACTAAGGACCCATGGCTCATTTATGAAGAATCTGACTTAAAACTTATGGGATATACTGATTTTAATTTTCAGTCAGATCGTGATGACAATAAAAGTATGTCACGTTATATATTTGTTCTCAATGGAGGAGTGATCTACTGAAAAATTTTAAGCAACACATGTAGCTGATTCAGTATGTGAGGTATAGTACTTACGGCATCCGATGCTGCCAAAAAAATAGTTTGATTGAGAAAGTTCATCAGTGAGCTGGGAGTGGCACCCTCTGTTGATGATCCAATTTCTCTGTATTGTGACAGCACTGAAGCCATAGCTCAAGTTAAAGAATTGAAGCCCTATCAGTGAACCAAATACATTCTGCATCGCTATCAGCTTGTTTGAGAGATCATAGATCGAGGCAACATCAATCTTCAGAAGATCGATGAAAAAGAGAATTTGATCAATCCATTTACTAAAACTTTAAAATCAAGGAGTTCGATGATCACAAATAGAAGATGGATATTAGATACTATTCTGATTGACTTTAGTACAAGTGAAAGTTGTTAGAAAATATACCCTAAAACAAATAGTCTATTTGTAGATGATTATGCATGTTGTAATTGTATATAAATTATAAATTAATATAAGTTTTTTTTGCAAATTCATCATAATTTTTTTATCTTCCTTATTGAACTCCTATGTTATAATAAAGTCCTTAGAACTACTGCTAATTGATAAAAGAAGATTTATTGAACAGTTCTTAAACTTGTTTGTGACTAAATGATACGTTATTATTAAGACATAAACTTATCGAGTATAGGTCGTTGTATGCCATATAGGTTAGTTATCTTTATAATCAAAGAGTGTGGAGACACTGGCATGGCACATAAGTTAAATGTAGGAGTATATTTCATTGAATATGACCAATCTATAGAGCACTTTGCTGTAAGAGCTGCTCATGAAGGCTATAGGTATTAGTATCTCACCAACCTGAGATCATCACAGTAACTTGCAAGCAACTCATTGTGCTTTGATACTGGACTACCTGTATTTCTAATACAGTGATGAAAGATTTTTGGGTACAGTCAAATACTTATGAAGTCTATGTACGAATCAAGATGAAATTGATCGCTCTAAATTGTTGGAGATAATGCTTCAATGTATTTCAATTTAGTAAAACTTTGATCAGGATAATCCTTACAAGGAGTCACAAAATTAAGATTGAGACACAATATGGATGTACTAATTAAAAGTTAATAGTTTAACTCTGAAGTCATCCTGAGCATTGAGGATCAAAGGGATGAATTATACGAAAATCATATGTCAAAGATTCTTGAATGTTGGTTTACAACAATTTGACCTATCTGGATGTCCGATATCATTGCCAGATAGTCACCTCGATTAGTACAAAAAATTATTTCTATACTATTGACTTAATATTCGAACCTATGAGGTCACACACAAAAGAAGTTTCTATCTGATCAGATGGCTGATCAATGATTATGAATCATTGAAGGATATAATTATCAATATGATTGATGATTAACCTTATGCAAATGTTATGATAAAATAATTTACTAAAGATTAGTGAATTAAAGGAAGATTATTTAGCAATTGGATTGCTGATTAACTCAATTTGATTGAATAAAGATGTTTGGATCAAGTCTAATTGAATTGGATTCGATTAGGTTTGTCCTTATTAGGTTATAAGATAATCTAATCGCTAAGAAAGATTAATTTTTGATTTGATCAAGACTTTGGTTCAATTAATTCTTAATTGGATTAGGACTTGATTGAAGAAATCAAGAGCCTAATTGGATTGAGTTCATTTTATTATGCATGTATGGTGCTCTCAAGCCTTGGGAGGCCATGAGAGAAATCACAGTGATGGCTCTGGGAGGCTAGGATCGGGTATGAGTCCTAGACTAGGACAGGAGAGGTCCTAGGCTGAAGATTTATTTCTGACAAGATGAGAAGCTGACTCAAATCTGGGTGGAGTTGACTTGGACTGTGTCGAGCCAACTCGGGACCCTAAAGGAGTCAGCTCAAATGAGAAATAGAGTGCTGGCATGTGGGTGGCATGACAATTGAGCCGACTTGAGGTCTGACCAAGCCAGCTCGAGCTGCGAACATAATCATGCATGGATTCTGATTTTAACTAGGATTGGGTCATGATCCTCAGATCTTGAGGCCTTGTTTGGGAGGTCTTAAGGGGACAAACTCAAGGGCTTGGACTGGGATCAAGTCCAAGGGGTGAGAGCATGTGAGATATGGATTAGAAATGATTCAGTGAGTGCTTTCATGTATTGGGTAGAGTCAGAAAAGTTTTTAGTCTGGCTTAATGGCTGTGTATATATATACATAGGTTGTATTAGGATTTTTAACAATGCAAATAGTGGAATATAAGATCTTTTCTCCCTAACTTTTTCTCCCTCTCTAGCTCTAACGCCAAACCCTAGCATCCTTCTCTCTTCTTCATTATTTGCTGGAGTAATATCTAGGTTCCACATGAGATGATTTTGATTAGGTATGGGGAGGTCGTATCGGAGTTCTGCAATAATTGGTATCAGAGCCTGATTACGTGGAGGAGAAAGTAGACACCGAAGATCAAATTTTAGCCTAGATTTTTGTAGCACCTAGGTTTTTCCTTATTTTTTTCTTGTTGCTTCTTTGGTTGAGGTGATCTCCCGATTAGGTGGAGGGTTTTGACTCAAGAAAAGGTTGGAAGAAGGTGGAGGAGATCTTTTTCAAATCTGATCCTATTTTTTGGGGTGTAAGGTGTGGTATTCAGAAGGGTTAGGGCTGGTTGTTTGCTTCAAAGGTGCGATGGCTTCAAGCAATTTTAAGGCAAAGTTTGAGAAGTTTGATGGAAAGGGGTACTTCATCTTGTGTCAACAGTGGGTGAAGAATTTGTTGGTGCAGCAGTAGATCTATAAGGTTTTGGTAAGAGAAAGATCGAAAAAGATCAACATTGAGGATTGGGAGGAGCTGGAGGAGATTGCCTTTAGCACGATCAAAATGTGCTTAGCGAATTAGGTTTTACCAGAGGTCAGCATAGAAACCATGGTGAGAGGCCTTTGGGAGAAGCTAGAGAAGATGTACATAGGCAAAAATATGATGAACAAATTCTGGCTATAGAAGCAATTGTACAGCTTGTGGATATCTGAGGGAGGCGATCTGGTTGGTCACTCCAGAGGTTCAATCAGGTCTATTCTGATTTATTGAATATGGATGTGAAGATCGAGGAAGATCAGGCATTGTTGCTACTGTGCTCACTTCCATCGGTGTATGATGGTCTAATCACAACCTTGGTATACAATATTGGAGTATGAGGAGGTTGTGGGTGTCCTAAGATCAAACAATTAGTGGGAGAAGATCTACAAGGGGGACTCTACTTTGGAGGTGTTTGCTATTCATGAGAGGTGAGGTAGGCCTGAGAAGAGAGAAAAATCTAAAGGTAGATTGGAGAAGGTTTTGAAGTATTATAGGTGCCACAAGACTGGACACTTCAAGAAGGATTGTCCACTGCAGAAGAGAGGAGAAGAGAGGGACTCCATTGGTACAATCACTGAGAGTAAAGGGATGGATGATCTCTTGATTATTTTGGAGGAGCCTACAGGGTGTGGAGGGTCTGAGATGGTTTTGGAGAGGTCCACAAAGTGTGGAGGATCTGAAGGGGCAGCAACAGAGTGCGAGATGCAGCTGGGATACAGGCAGTTGCAGGATGCAATAAAGACATGATCAGAGATAAACAGTTGTAGAGTCGCAGCACAAGTGCAGCCAAAACATCCAAGACATAGGCGGTTGTATGAAGTGGCATAGAGGCAGCTGGGAGACAGACAGCTGCGGACCACAGGGATGGTGCAAAGGCAGTTAGAAGATAGACAATTGAGCACCAGAGGAGTAGCGTAGAGGTAGCTAGAGGACAGATAGTTGCGGACTGCTGGACAGCTAGGACATAGGCAGTAGCATGGGGCTGTAGCACAGGCACGATCAGAGACAGATGGCGGTGGAGCTGCAACACAGACACAGCCATGAAGAATGCAGTTATGGACTGCGACACAGGTGCAGCTGGGGAGACAGGCAGCTATAGAGCCATAGTAGGGGCACAGCCGAATATAGACATCTATGGGATAGACGCACAACTGGACTATAGATAGATGTGGGAGTCTGAGATCAAGGTGGAGGCTGTGTAGTGCCGAAATCGAGGAGGATATCTTAAAGGATGCAAGCTTTAAGTTTCTTATTGGCGGAGGCACGCAGGATGTAGGGTCGATGTATAGGGCGTGGAGCATAGGGGATTCACTATGGCGGCAGTGAATGCGGATGTGTCAGATGCATGAGCATGGAGTACTGGAGGATAGTAAGATACTGAAAGGTGCTAAGAGGCAAGCAAGGTAAAAGGATCATATAGGTGGATTGTGTGGGATTTGCCAAGGCTTGGGGCATCAAGATGGAGATTGTTGTGTATGTGTGGTGCTCTAAAGCCTTGGGAGGCCATGAGAAGAGTCATGGCGATGGCTTCGAGAGGCTAGGATTGGATATGAGTCCTTGGACTAGGATGAAAGAGGTTCTAGGCTGAAGATCTATTTCTGACAAGCAAAGGAGCCAACTCGGATCTGGGTGGAGTCGACTCAGATTGGGTCGAGCTGGCTCAAGACCCTGAGAGAGCCGGCTCAGATGAGAAACAGAGCGCTAGCATGCGGGTGGCACGATAGTCGAGCTAACTCGAGGTCTGATCGAGCCATCTCGAGCTGCAAACAAAATTGTGCATGGATTTTGGTTTTGATTAGAGTTAGATTTTGATCTTAAGGTCTTGAGGCCTTATTTGGGAGGTCTTAAGAAGGCAAACTCAAGGGCTTAGACTGGGATCAAGTCCAAGGGGTGAGAACATGTGAGACATGGATTAGACATGGTTCAGTGAGTGCTTTCATTTATTGGGTTAAGTCAGGGTTATTTTTGGTTTGGCTCAATGGTTGTGTGTATATATATATAGGTTGTATTAGGGCTTTTAATAATTGCAAGTAATGAAACAAAAAATCTTTTCTCTCTAACTTTCTCTCCCTCTCTAGCTTTAGCATCCTTCACTCTTCTTTGTTGTTTGCTAGAGTAACATCTAGGGTCCATGCGAGATGATTCCGATCAGGTATGGGTAGGTCGTACTTATTGGATTTCGATGGCATAGCGGAAGGGTTACGTGTTTAAAATTTTCATTCAAAACATCCGATGCACCGAAAACCCCAATGCCCAGAAATCCTTGACTATAATAATTAAAGTATAATAAATATAAATTTGGATAAAAAGAATACTTGTAGCACTCATCCCAATTCCATAAGGTGTCCAAGTGTCTGCCCTCCAATGGTGATCCACATGAAAACTAAACCACGGATAGTGCTCCTTCTTCACCTTGCTTCAAGAGTTCTAGCCACTAGAACTCAACTAGCCTCATACCGATCAGGTTTCTCCAAGAAACTGACTCCACCCTCTCAGAACCTCCTTTGGACTTCTGATCCTCCTTCTTTAGGGCCCTCACAACCCTTGTTAGGATCAGATAAGACTTTGTCTTAAATCCCAAAGCCTTGTCCTAAAACTAAGATAGATTGTAAGAAAGAAAAGAGAGCAATGAAGACAAAATTGGAAACTCTTTTTGAATCCCACGAACACCCAGTGCCCCAACCAATTTATAGCCACTAAAGGGATGCCAAAAGAGAGGGATGCACCTCATCCAAGAGGCCTATCTGATCTGATTATCAAAGATAAGAGTTCCTTCAAATAGAAGGACTCTTATCAATGATACATCGATCAGCACCCTGCTCTGCACGTGCAACCAGAGAAGGGATGTTTTGTTGGGAAATGTGTCCCAAAAAGCCAATCGTCAAGCTGTTGACGGTTGAGCAACCAAGTATTGTAATTGATTTGTTAATAAATAAAATATATATTTGG
Source organism: Elaeis guineensis (assembly GCF_000442705.2). Lineage (NCBI taxonomy): Eukaryota > Viridiplantae > Streptophyta > Magnoliopsida > Arecales > Arecaceae > Elaeis > Elaeis guineensis. The sequence continues at coordinate 108,023,968 of NC_026000.2, read as the reverse complement.
CATCTTCATCATAAGCTTTCATCTTCTAATGAACTCCATTGTTATGATGAAGTCCTTAGGACTATTTAAGTTCGATAAAGAGAGGATTTATCAATTAGTCCTTAAAACTGTTCACGATCAAATGATAGGCTGTTAATAAGGATGACAGCTTCTATCGAGCATAGGTCGCTGTAGGCCATATGGGTTGGTTGTCCTCTTAACCAAAGAGTGTGGAGACACTGGTATGACATACAGATGAGATGTAAGGGTACATCGTCATTGAACGTGACCAACTCCAGAGCATTCTGCTGTCGAGAATATCTCTGATGGGATATAGGTATAAGTATCCCTTAGACCTGAGATCGTCTCAGTGACTTGCAAGCAACTCACTGTGCTTTGGTACTGGACTAACTGAATTTTTAATTTAGGGACGGAAGGCTTCTGGGCACAGTCAAGTACTTGTGAAGTCAGAGTGTGATCGAGATGGGATTGACCACTCCAAGAGTTGGAGAAGAATGAGTCGCTGTATTTTAATTTAGCAAAACCTTAGCCAGGGTAATCCATCAGATGGATTTGATATTTTGAAATACAATGTGGACAACCTGATCAGAGTTGACAGTTGAACTCTGGGGTTCCTATGATCATTTTGGTTAAGGGGATGAATTATATGAAAACTATATCCGCATGGGTTCTAAGGATGTTGTTCTACACATTCGACCAATCCGGTCGTCGGGTACCATTGCTAGATGGTCACTTCGATTGATACAGGAATTTGTTCCTGTGCTATCGGCTTAGGTTCGGACCTATGAGGTCACACACATTAGAGTTCATGATCGATCGGATGGTTGATCAACGATTAAGAATCGTTCTAGGGTTAAATGATCAATACGATTGACATTTAACCTAGTGCAAGTATTGCAGGAGGATCGATTAGCAATTCGATTGCTAATTGGCTTAATTTGATTAAGCCAATGGGATGAGATTAAGTTTAATTAAATATGATTTAATTAGATTTAGTTTGGGCTTGATTGGATCAAGTCCAATTGATTTATTGGATAAGCCAAGTGCAAGGAAAAACTAGTCCTAGTTCAACTAGGACTTGGGTCAATCTAATTTCTAATTTGATTAGAAAATTAAATCAGATTTAAATCTAATTTAATCAGATTAAATTAGTTTTTAATTTAGTTAAAACCTATTTTAATTGGTTGATCTAATTTTGATTTATTTAGTTTGAAAAACCAAATTAAAACAAGTCATAAGACAGAATCCTAGTAAGACTAGGATTCCACCTTGCGCCACATAAGCCTTCTCCACGCCCTCTCTCTTATTCAACGCCAATCTCCACTTATTTTGTGCGACAAAAGCCCTCTCCCAGATCTCTCCCACATTCACAAAAGGTCTCCTCTCTTCTTTCTTACATGGAAGGTGGTTTGGATCAAATCTAAAAGGAATAAGTTTGGATTTCGAATTCTATGAGATAGAGTTTTAGAAATCCAAAACTCTTTCAATTTTGCACTGAATTTATCCAATTTTTTTTTGGAATTTTGTGGCTTTTAGGATATATATTGTGCACCCTTTTTTGGTGATCCATGTACGAAAATATGAAGGAGGTGCTCAAGAGTTGGGCGTCCCTTAACTTGCCATGTTTGGATAAGCCTTGACTAGGTGTTGACCTAGACAAGGACTCTATCATATCTCTCTATATAAGATGAGTTTCTTTGTAAAATTTTAGAGAAAGTTAGAGATTTGAGAGACCTTTGTTTTATCCAAAAATTAGAGAGAAATACTTTGGGTCATGGAGATATAAAAGATGCAAGTTTGGGTGTCTAGAGAGAAAAACGTGAAGAAGAAGAGGTCTTCTTCTAGGGTTTTTGTTTTCATATCTTTCCTCCCTCCATCTTGAGTTTCTTAGAGCGTATCAGATTTGAAACTCTCCTTTTACTTTCCATCTTTGGAAGAGTCCAAATCAAGAAGAAGGAGGCACCTGATCAACCATCAAAGAAGGATCAGCGCAGTACTAGCATACTGTGCTGATTTCCTGAAGCAGGACTTCTGATCGAGATTCGTGGGCTCGTGTGGACGACTCCTAGAGGTCGGACGAGTGTGCGGCTTGCAACATCATCCTTAAGCCCGGATCAGCGAGGTTAGAGTGTCTAACTTGCAAGGTAATAGATCTGATCTATTGTTTAATACATACATTAGATGTGGTATTAAAATATGTTGATATGATCAACATGTAGTTCATGCTATATTTATATATTTTAATTTCTGATTTAATGCTATGTAATAATCATGTAATAAGATCTTAGATCTAGAGATTCTCTAGTTTTAAAAATAAATTTTGATTTATTTTAGTCTTCCACTGTATGATCTTGAAAAAGTTTCAAGATCTAACCCTGAAACCCTAGATCTGGTTCCTACAATTGGTATCAGAGCCAAGGTTCTTTATTACATGATTATTTATACATGCTTAGATTATTTCTTAGATTAAATCTAATTTATAATCTGATTATTAAATCTGAAATTAAAATTTTAGATCAATCACAAACTGCAAGGTTGTCCTGCTGTAAGGTTACCCCTTACAGTGCAAAGGTTGTCCTAGTTTGTGTAATCTATCTTTAATCATAAATTTGTTAGATATGATCTAGATTAAATTTATGATTTATTAGATTTAAAAGATATTTAAATCTAAAATAAAATCTCTTTGTTAATAATTTTTGTGCAAAGAAATTTTTAAAGTTAAAATTGTTTCAATTACATGAACTTGTTTAGATTAGATCTAAAGTAGTTTCATGTTTATTTTACTTGCATCTTGATTATGAATCAAACATGCAATATGATTGGTAGAATCATATTTAAAATTATTTTACAAATATGAAAATTATTTTTTTTTGAAAAAGCCGAACCCAATCCTCAGCCCAAAACTTAATTAAGAATTAAGAAGTTATTTGATTAGGTTCTAGGATTGTGAATTGAAGAACCTAAGACACAAACCATAACACATTGGGTTAATGGGTTAGTGGGAATTAGATCCATTAATTGAGTTAGACCTATGGTTAGATTAAAGATGGACTTAATTAGAGAATTGACTAAATCTAATCAATTGTTGTCTTAGATTAGGTCAAGGATTCTCTAGATCAATTACAATAGTTGTAGTTGGTCAAGTCCATGTCTTTAACGAGAACCAAATGGACTTGATTCTTGGCTAAGCGGTCTAGCACGAACTGTTAGGTTGATCTAATCGAAACTAATTAAACCAGTTGGTGTCTAAGGTAAACCAGATCGGTGGTTTTTAATTGGGAGCCCGCTTATCTGGCCATTTCTGATGGTGTCTAAGGCAAGCTTTGGCAGACCCTCCCACTGATCGAACTTACCTGGCATCTTGATGAAATTATGTTTTGATCGGATCACTTGACTATTCGAGCTGACCCATGTCAGCTAGGTAAATCAGTGTGACTGATTTAGGTGCTCCTAGACCAGCCCTTTTAATGGTCTCCCTTAAGCTGACTTGGTGAAGCCAGTGGGAGGATCATGATAAGCTGGTTCATTGACCTCATCCTCTAAATTATTTAAATCTTTTAAAATTATTAGGTTCTTAAAATGATAAAGTTATGGAGATAACTGAGTCATAGCCTCCCATTAAGGTTTTGATAATGAGTCCATTAACTCAATAATCATTGCAGACCCAAAGGCCTGGTGCTTGTTGACTAATAAATTATCACTCATCATATGACGACTTGGAAGTGTCTCTCTAATGGTGGTTAGGTGAGCCAACCAAAGTTGGGCTTAATCATTCATTGGTTAGATACACCAAGTATGATCATGTTAATGGTTGGACCTAACCGGATCCTTACAGTGGAGGCCAAAGCCTACTGATTAGGTTTCTGAGGCAAAATTAAAATTACTAGAAATTATTTAGAGAAACAATTGGTTATGAACCTACCCTTAGATGTACATGGGTTGACCAACCAAAGTTGGGCTTGTGTGCAGTCTAAGTGGATTCTAGTACCCGCTAAAGAATTAGGGTAATTCCTCGAGTTGGAGGTAGAGGCTACCAATTCGAATAAAATAGTGGGAGAAACCTTTTGATTAAAGTCTAAATCTTTAGGTTTAATGAATCAATTACTAATTACGTTATGGTTCTTCTTTGTGCAAATATGGCCACTTCCCTATCACTCCGATCATTGTTGGACAATGATAAGTTAGTGGAACCCAACTTCGGTAGCTGGTACCGAAAGTTGAAGATAGTCCTGGAGCATGAACGGATCCTATATGTGATAATGGATCCTGCACCTGAGGAGCCAACTGTCAATGTACGTGGAACAGTCAGAGACACTTACATGGATGCAATGCAGAGACCTGATTCTGAGAAATGTCTTGAAGCCATGAAATCTGAAATGGAGTCCATGAAGGTCAACGATGTATGGACATTGGTTGACCCACCTGAAGGGGTTAAACCCATTAGGTATAAATGGGTCTTCAAAAGGAAGAGAGGCACAGACGGAAAGGTGGAGACCTATAAAGCCCGTCTGGTCACCAAGGGGTATCTCAACGTTATGGTATTGACTATGACGAGACATTTTCCTCTATGGCAATGCTCAAATCTATTCGGATAATGCTTGCAATAGTTGCCCATCTGGATTATGAGATCTGGCAGATGGATGTAAAGACAGCTTTCCTGAATGGAGAGCTGACAGAAGAGGTGTATATGATACAACCTGAGGGGTTTACATCCACAGATGAGTCCAAGGTGTGCAAGTTTCAGAGATCCATTTATGGACTGAAGCAAGCTTCTCGGAGTTGGAACTTGCATTTTGATAAGGTGATCAAAACATATGGCTTCATTAAGAATGGAGAAGAGCCCTGCATCTATAAATGGGCAAATGGTCCAGTTGTGGTATTCCTTGTCTTGTACGTGGATGACATTCTCTTAATCGGGAATGACATCTCCGCACTACAGGGAATAAAAGTTTGGTTGTCATCACAGTTCTCCATGAAGGACTTGGGTGAAGCATCCTACATCCTAGGGATGAAGATCTATAGAGATAGATCTAAAAGGATGCTTGGGTTATCCCAATCTATGTACATAGACACTGTGCTGAAGAGGTTCAGCATGGAGAATTCCAAGAAGGACTATCTACCGATAGGCCATGAATTTCTCTCTCTAAGAAGGATTGTCCGACAACTCCTGAAGAGAGAGAGCGTATGAGTAGAGTCCCATATGCTTCGGCTGTGGGATCTATCATGTACGCCATGACATGTACAAGACCAGATGTGCATACTCACTAGGAGTAGTGAGTAGATACCAATCTGATCCTGGAGAAAATCACTGGAAAGTGGTTAAAGCCATCCTTAAGTATTTGAGAAATACTAAGGACCAATGGTTGGTTTATGGCGAGTCAGATCTGAAACTTGTGGGGTTCACAGACTCCAGCTTCCAATCTGACCATGGTGACAGCAGGAGTGTGTCGGATTATATCTTTACTCTGAAGGGTGGAGCCATCTGCTGGAAGAGTTTCAAGCAGCATACTATGGCAGACTCTATTTGTGAAGCGAGTACATCGCAGCATCAGATGCCGTGAAGGAAGCTGTGTGGCTGAGGAAATTCATCAACGAGCTCGGAGTAGCACCCTCCCTCGATGGTCTGGTACTGTTCTACTGCGACAGCACTGGTGCCATAGCTCAAGTGAAAGAACCAAAGCACATCAGCGGATGAAGCACATCTTGCGCCGCTTCCACCTGGTCGAGAGATCGTGGATCGAGGTGACGTCGACCTTCAGAAGATCGACGGAAAGGAGAACCTAGCCGACCCCTTCACGAAAGCCCTGGCGATAAAGGAGTTCGACAACCACAAGTCGAAGATGGGTATTAGATACTATGCCGAGTGGCTTTAGGACAAGTGGGAGTTGTTGGAAAATGTATCCCAAAAAGCCAATCGTCAAGCTGTTGACGGTTGAGCAACCAAGTATTGTAATTAATTTGTTAATAAATAAAATATATATTTGGCATCTTCATCATAAGCTTTCATCTTCTAATGAACTCCATTGTTATGATGAAGTCCTTAGGACTATTTAAGTTCGATAAAGAGAGGATTTATCGATTAGTCCTTAAAACTGTTCATGACCAAATGATAGGCTGTTAATAAGGACGACAGCTTCTATCGAGCATAGGTCGCTGTAGGCCATATGGGTTGGTTGTCCTCTTAACCAAAGAGTGTGGAGACACTGGTATGGCATACAGGTGAGATGTAAGGGTACACGTCATTGAACGTGACCAACTCCAGAGCATTCTGCTGTCGAGAATGTCTCTGATGGGATATAGGTATAAGTGTCCCTTAGACCTGAGATCGTCTCAGTGACTTGCAAGCAACTCACTGTGCTTTGGTACTGGACTAACTGAATTTTTAATTCAGAGACGGAAGGCTTCTGGGCACAGTCAAGTACTTGCAAAGTCAGAGTGTGATCGAGATGGGATTGACCACTCCAAGAGTTGGAGAAGAATGAGTCACTGTATTTCAATTTAGCAAAACCTTGGCCAGATAATCCATCAGATGGATTTGATATTTTGAAATACAATGTGGACAACCTGATCAGAGTTGACAGTTGAACTCTGGGGTGTCCTATGATCATTTTGGTCAAGGGGATGAATTATATGAAAACTATATCCACATGGGTTCTAAGGATGTTGTTCTACACATTCGACCTATCCGGTCGTCGGGTACCATTGCTAGATGGTCACTTCGATTGGTACAAAATTTATTTCTGTGCTATCGGCTTAGGTTCGAACCTATGAGGTCACACACATTAGAGTTCATGATCCGATCGGATGGTTGATCAACGATTAAGAATCGTTCTAGGGTTAAATGATCAATACGATTGACATTTAACCCAGTGCAAGTATTGCAGGAGGATCGATTAGCAATTTGATTGCTAATTGGCTTAATTTGATTAAGCCAATGGGCTGAGATTAAGTCTAATTAAATATAATTTAATTAGATTTAGTTTGGACTTGATTGGATCAAGTCCAATTGGTTTATTGGATAAGCCAAGTGCAAGGAAAAACTAGTCCTAGTTCAACTAGGACTTGGGTCAATCTAATTTTAATTTGATTAGAAAATTAAATCAGATTTAAATCTAATTTAATCTGATTAAATTAGGTTTTTAATTTGGTTAAGACTATTTTAATTGGGTTGATCTAATTTTGATTTAATTTGGTTTGGGAAACCAAATTAAAACAAGTCATAAGACAGAATCCTAGTAAGACTAGGATTCCACCTTGCGCCACATAAGCCTTCTCCACGCCCTCTCTCTTATTCAACGCCAATCTCCACTTATTTTGTGCGACAAAAGCCCTCTCCCAGATCTCTCCCACGTTCACAAAAGGTCTCCTCTCTTTTTCTTACATGGAAGGTGGTTTGGATCAAATCTAAAAGGAATAAGTTTGGATTTCGAATTCTATGAGATAGAGTTTTAGAAATCCAAAACTCTTTCAATTTTGCACCGAATTTATCCAATTTTTTTTTGAAATTTTTGTAGCTTTTAGGGTATACATTGTGCACCCTTTTCTGATAATCCATGTATGAAAATATGAAGGAGGTGCTCAAGAGTTGGGCGTTCCTTAACTTGCCATGTTTGGATAAGCCTTGACTAGGTGTTTGACCTAGACAAGGACTCTATCATATCTCTCTATATAAGATGAGTTTCTTTACAAAATTTAGTACAAGTTAGAGATTTGAGATACCTTTGTACCATCCAAAAATCAGAGAGAAATACCTTTGGGTCATGGAGATATAAAAGACACAAGTTTGGGTGTCTATAGAGAAAAACGTGAAGAAGAAGAGGATCTTCTTCTAGGGTTTTTGTTTTCATATCTTTCCTCCCTCCATCTTGAGTTTCCTGAGAGCATCTCAGATCTGAAACCCCTCCTTTTACTTTCCATCTTTGAAAGAGTCCAAATCAAGAAGAAGGAGGCACCTGATCAACCATCAAAGAAGGATCAGCGCAGTACTAGCATACTGTGCTGATTTCCTGAAGCAGGACTTCTGATCGAGATTCGTGGGCTCGTGTGGATGACTCCTAGAGGTCGGACGAGTGTGTGGCTTGCAACATCATCCTTAAGCCTGGATCAGTGAGGTTAGAGCATCTAACTTGCAAGGTAATAGATCTGATCTATTGTTTAATACATACATTAGATGTGGTATTAAAACATGTTGATATGATCAACATGTAGTTCATGCTATATTTATATATTTTAATTTCTGATTTAATGCTATGTAATAATCATGTAATAAGATCTTAGATCTAGAGATTCTCTAATTTTAGAAAATAAATTTTGATTTATTTTAGTCTTCCACTGTATGATCTTGAAAAAGTTTCAAGATCTAACCCTGAAACCCTAGATCTGGTTCCTACATGTTTTCGCATCTCTTCTCAAATCAAAAAAATCTTCAAAAATCCACATGGATAGAGGATTCAATCCTAATTCTAGAACCTAAAATAAGTGGATAAAAATTCTCACAAATGGATGTGTTCTCACATCGTTTCATGCAAAGTCTGATCACCCCACGTGTAGGCATGAGGAGGAACTTATAGCATCCGTTTGGCATCCAGATAAGTCAGAAAAAATTCCAAAAAAATTATCAAAAATAGCTTGTCAAATGTTGAACATTATCACCAAAAATTATTCCCATTTTGAAAGCATTGGATAAGGAAAAGGATTCTCCAAATCATAGAGAGATGTGACACTTCTGCATGCGTGAGAGACTTCCTTTTTTCAATTTTTCTCCACCATAAAAATTCTACAAAAAAATACATCTCATACTTTGAGATATGCACCAGAGGATAGAGGGTAATATGGACTACCACATGCAACTTAATTCTATGCCAGAAAGACTCTTTTCTTCTGCCCACGCCAACACTTGTACACAAAACCTGTTTTGTACCAAGAGTCCTTCACAACTTGGACTCTTCATAATTGACTTTAAAATAAGATGTGGCACTCCAATTTGAGCTACTTCTAAGTGGCATGACCTAACTCAAATACCCACTAAATTGGGCTAGCTAATTAGTAAGGGATGAGATCAAATTAACCTCCAAAGGAGCAAGGGTTCCACACATGCTAGCATGCTTACCAGAGCCTTGATTGAATCCAAAATTTCAATCAACCTTTTTCAAAAGGATCCTTAGCCAATTTTTGTATGTGTGTGACCTATTGGATTCTATATCTAGCTAGTAGTAGGTCTGGGGGTAAGTTGATCAAATTTAATTAGATTTCAATCTAATCGATTTAGGTCCAATCGAGCTAATCCGAGTTCAACAATTAGAATCCTTTCTAATTGGTGATCGAATTAAACTCTTTAATTTGATCAAAAATCTACAAATCAAGATTGACATTTCGCAATATATCATGACTATCTAGAAGATATAAAATTTTGATAAAAATATCAAATATATCCTTCAGTAGTAACTTACTATACAATTCAATCCTTCGATCATCCTTTCATTCTAAATATGTTCATGAGTATGGAATCATGTCAAACTCAAACACATATTCATATCGATTTTCAATTAACCAATAATGACTCCAATGAAGAAATATGAGAAGCTCTTTCTAATCTCCTTTTTGCTTTTGGCCAAAAGATTTTTTTCAAGTCATCTAGGATTGAGAATACATAGGATGCGATCTCATCTTACTAGGAGTGATCGATTCTATGTTGACCTACTCACAACCTCCACACACACTCCACCATATCCAGAATATCCCGTACATGTCTTAATACCATGCCTGGGTATAAATCAAAATATGAGTTCATGTGCACAAAATTTCATGATGGTCTCAGGTCTAAGAATCACTTGTGTTGGGTATAAAATACCCTCAGTCGAAGTTCTCAGCGGGATTGATCCTCCCAAGACTCTTCCAGCTTTCGACTGCAGATGGTACCTCTCCGGACTTCTCCAACAACTGGATTTCCACGGTGCTGACTGAACTCCTCCGACGGGCGAACTCCTACTGCACCGCCCAAACTCCTTCAACATGAGTTACCCCAGTCGCCTATCAGGCCGCCCCAAGCGCTCACTAAGCTCTGCCGCCAGCCGACCTCCTACGACCGTCGGCTGCTCCCCGAATCCCTTCCACACTTCTTCCAGCCAGGTTCAACTCCAATCCGAACTACCTCGGATCTCGCCAACGGCCGAACTTCACCAACGGCAGATTTCTACAACTATCAGACTTCGTCCGAACTCCTATGGGAGCCGGACCTCGTCTCCGATTCCAGCTACAGACAGACTCCGTTCGGACTCCTACGGGAGCTGGACCCCATCTTTGACTCCAGCTACAGGAAGACTCCGTCCGGACTCCTACGGGAGCCGGACTTCATCCCCAACCTCAACTACAGGAAGACTCTGTCCGAACTCCTACGGGAGCCAGACTTTGTCCCCAACCTCAACTACTGGAAGACTCCGTCCGGACTCCTACGGGAGCTGGACTTCATCCCCAACCTCAACTATAGGAAGACTCCGTCCGGACTCCTACGGGAGCCGGGCTTCATCCCCAACCTCAACTGCTGGAAGACTCCGTCCGGACTCCTATGGGAGCCAGACTTCGTCCCCAACTCTAGCTGCTGGAAGACTCCATCCGGACTCCTACGAGAGCCGGACTTCGTCCCCAACCTCAACTACAGGAAGACTCCGTCCGGACTCCTACGGGAGCCGGACTTCGTCCCCAACCTCAACTGCTGGAAGACTCTGTCCGGACTCTTACGGGAGCTGGACCTCATCCTCGTCCCCGACCTCGACTAATGGTAAACTTCATCTGGACTCCTACGGGAGCCGGACTTTGCCCCTAACTCTAATTGCAGGTGGACTTCGCCCAGACTCCTACGGGAGCCAGACCTCGTCTCTGACTCCGGCTATGGAAAGACTCCGCTCGGACTCCTACGGGAGTTGGACTTCACCCCCGACCTCGACTGATGGTAAACTTCATCCGGACTCCTACGGGAGCCGGACTTCGCCCCTGACTCTAATTGCAGGTGGACTTCGCCCAGACTCCTACGGGAGCCAGACCTCGTCTCCGACTCCGGCTACAGGAAGACTCCGCCCGGACTCCTACGGGAGCCGGACTTTACCCCCGACCTCGACTGATGGTAAACTTCATCCGGGCTCCTACGGGAGCCAGACTTCGCCCTTGACTCTAATTGCAGGTGGACTTCACCCAGACTCCTACGAGAGCCAGACCTCATCTCCGACTCTGGCTACGGGAAGACTCCGCTCGGACTCCTACGGGAGCCAGACTTCACCCCCGACTTTGACTGAGGGAAGACTCCATCCGAACTCCTGCGAGAGTCGGACTTCGAGCTCCTCTCAGACGGGTGGCTAGCCACCTCTCTCCACCATACACCCCAGTCGAACTCTGGCCGATAGGCCCAGACCCCTGGCAAGCCGCAATAATGACCACGATTCTGCTCCACTTCCTACGACGGATTCCATGCGGCTCCATCACTCTCTGGCAGACTGCAGTAATGGCCACGATCCTGCTCCACTTCCTGTGATGGATACCACACGATTCTTCCATTCTCTGGGAAGTCACGACAACGGACGCCGCTTCGCCCCTCGTGGCGGACTCCACGTGGCACGCCCCGATGATAGCCATGGGTCCACTCCACTACTCTTCGCAACAAACTCTGCCTGACTCTTAGCAGCCCACTGCCAGGCGGTTACAGATATCGCTATCAGTCTGTTGTCCCCCTTTGCCTATAAAAGGGGATCCCCAGATACGTTATTCTCTAAGCTCTATTTTCTATCCCAAAACTCTGCTAAAATTTTCGTTCGAGCACTCCATTCTTGTTGAGGCAGAGAACTGACTTGAGCATCGGAGGGTCTTGCCGGAGCAACCCCACCTCCGGTTTAGACTTCTTTTGTAGGTCCCGACGGCGACCGCGACTTCCTCGACTCCAGCTTCTCCGACGCAAGCAGATTTTTGCTCTAACAGGATTGGCGCTAGAGGAAGGACTGTGTCTTCGCAGTACCCTTGTTCTTAAAGGAGTGCTCAATGGGACCACCTCTGGTCATTTTCTCCGACATCTACTCCTCCTTCCCCCACTTGATCTTCGCCCGATGCTTCCCCATAGGGCATCCACACGGCGATCCACGGCCTCCGCGGCCAGATCCCAAGCTCCGACCTCACCTCCAGTTTCCCAGCCTCCTCCTCCTCCTCTGGCAATGGCGGTCGGTGTGGAGCAATTTGATCTACTGGCACAGTAGGTCAGGGGCCTCACTGAGGCTGTGCAGGCCATGTAGCAGCAGCAGCAGCAGCCGCAGGCATCAGTACGCCTGGAAAGAGCATCGTCGGAACTCCAAAACCCGACAGCGGGACCCGCCACTTGGGCCAGCTGCTAGTCTTTCCCGAAAAGACAAATCCAAGGGTGGAAAGCCCCCAGTCCGACCATGACTCCACCCCTGAAAGATCTCTACCCCCATTCTGCCAGAGGACCCTCGAGACCCGTAGTCGAGAGAATTTTCTAGACCGGAGGCTCCAGGAGATGAACCGGTGGATCGAAGAACTCCGTCACGCACCCCCCGCTTATGGTGAGGATATTTACAATGACCCTCCCTTTTCTCAAATGATCATGCAGGAACCGATCCCGCCAAACTTCAAACTCTCCCAGTTCGAAAGCTACGACAGGACTTCAGACCCGGTTGATCATCTGGAGTCCTTCCAGATGATGATGCTGCTTCATGGCGTGCCTGATGCCATTCTGTGCCGAGCCTTTCCATCCACCTTGAAGGGAGCGGCGAGAAACTGGTACTCGATGCTGAAGTCGGGTACCATCTTTTCCTTCGATCAAATGAGCCACCAATTTCTGGCCCATTTTGTCAGCAGCCAGCACTCCCGGAAGGGTTCGGAGTCCCTCATCAACATCAAGCAGAGGGAGGGGGAGTCCATTCGAGCCTACATCAACGGCTTTAATATCGCCGCACTGGAGGTCCGAAACTTGGACCAGTCCGTAGCAATGGCCACTCTGAAGGGCGGCCTTCAGAAGAATGACCTTTTGTTCTCTCTGGAGAAGAAGTACCCCAGGAATTTTGCTGATCTATTGGCTCGGGCCGAAGGGTACGCCCGAGCGGAAGAAGCCTTCAAAATGAAGGATGAGGAGATTGCGAGAGAACAGCAGGCGGGAGACTCGAGTAAGCCCGCAGTCAAAAAGAGCCAAGAGAAACTCGACCACATTCTGATCCCCTCCTGGGCACAAGCGTGTCCATACTCCACCCCAGATATGTAGGCAGAGAAGTCCGGATCGTGGGGTTCGGTGGAGTTCTCCATCGAGAAGATTCTGCAACTACGCCCCCCTCAATGCCTCAAAGACCCAGGTACTGATGGAGGTCAGGGAGCAGCTCCCCAGGCCTGAGAGGATGCGCACACACCCTTAGAAGCGCAACCCCAACAAGTTCTGTCTCTACCATCGCGACCATGGCCACGACACGGAGGAATGCATCCAGCTCCGAGACGAGATTGAAGAGCTCATCCGGTGAGGTCGACTTGATAGGTTCATTCGATGTTGGCCTGAGGGTAGAGAAGATCGGCCAAGGGCCCTGCCGCAACCTGAACCGCCAAGGAGGGAGGAGCAGCCCGGAGATCGACCTCCAATCGGGACCATCGACTCCATCACCGGAGGGCCTCAAGGAGGAGCATACCTTCCACGACCATGAAACTCGAGAAACCTGTAAATGTATACTCACTACTTTGCTTTGAATCAAAATTCCTTTCGACTTTGCATGTCTTCCCTTTTGGCATGGATTTGTTACGATTGGGGACGACCCCTTCAAACAGTTAAAACAAGGTCATGTTAGGAACAAGAAGAGAACCTTGACCTAACATGAGCAAAATGAAAGTCCGATTATTTTAAGATCGAATCAGGAGAGAGGCCCATATAACGGCCCTTGAGTGCCCCCACGGCCCTGTTAGGGACAGGAGGAGAACCTCGCCCTGGCATGAGCAAAGTCAAAGGTTCGATTCTTTAAGATCGGATGGGGGGAGAGGCCCTACAACGCCCAAATGTGCCCCCACAGCCTTGTTAGGGATAGGAGGAGACCTCGCCCTAACATGAGCAAAGTCAAAGGCCCGGTTCTTTTAGACCGGATGGGGGGAGAGGCCAAACAACGCCCACATGCCCCCCACAATCTTGTTAGGGATAGGAGGAGAACCTCACCCTAACATGAGCAATGTCGAAGGCCCAATTCCTCTTAGATCGGATGGGGGGAGAGGCCGAACAGCGCCCACATGCGCCCTCACAGCCTTATTAGGGACAGGAGGAGAACCTGCCCTAACATGAGCAAAATCGAAGGCCCGTTCTTTTAGACCGGATGGGGGGAGAGGCCCTTGCAACGACCCTTATGTGCCCCCACAGCCCCGTTGGGAACAGGATGAGAACCTCATCCTAACCTAAGTTGAGATCGACTGCGTCAAGAACAGAAGGAGAACCTCATCCCGACGATGATAAAAACTTGGCCGCCCGAAAAATTGGATAAAGGGAAAAGTTTCCTCAATGGCACCTCGACACTTCTACGTGACCCCTCAAAAAGCAAGGGGAGGATCCTCACTCGAAGAGAGGAGGAAAACTAAAAAGGAAGGCAGCGAACAATGTCGGCAACAGACGAAAAATAAATCACACCAAAGATCTAAGGAGCCTCGTCTCAACAAAGACGAGAAGTTCCTACCAAACATCCTCGGTCTCTAAGAAGGATCTCGACACAGGTCAAGAAAACAGCGACACCTTCGAGGTAATGTGGAGTTCGGACCACCAAGCTCAAGCCTACGACCATGGACGACAAGAAAAGTGAGTCAGCGTAGCGACGGCTGGACACCTCCAAACGACATCGACGTCAGACAAGTCAAAAGATAAGAGAAGTCTGACGGATGATGATTTAATACACCACATGGGCGAGGTAACATGAAATCCCCTTTTCATTTCATTCACAAAATATACACTACAAAGCCCAGCAGGCTAAGGGAAGAAGAACAAAACGATGAGAGCAAGACGAAACAACAAAAGAGAAAATGTATGCATGGAAAGACGGAAGGCCAAAAAGAGCCTAGGGAAGCTCTGCTCCTTCCGATCTCGAATTATCTGCTTCGCCCCTTATCCAGGACTGCCTCAGATTTTCAACTTCTTCTTCTAGCTCTCCCTTTTTCAGCAGCGCATCCTGGAGCGCCCGACGGAGTCATTGGCTTTCATTCTCTGCCTCTCGATGCCTCTTTCTCAAGACCTCGGATTCTGCCTCAGCGTCCTTGACTGCCTGCTGCTCACACACCAGCTGGATCTTCAGCTACTGTAGCTCGGCCTTCCCCTCCCCAAGGGTGACAGAAAGCCCTTCTGTAGTTCTTCTTAAGGATTGGAGTTCATTGGAATCCCGAGAGGAAGCGAGCTGAGCCCTGTCAGCCAACTGCCTTTGAAGACGGGCGACTTCGTCGGTCGCCACCCTGAGTCTCCCTTTGTATTCATCCGCTTGCCTGCACCAACCGGCCCGATGCACGTCGTAGCTCACCTCGGCATCTTGAAGCTGCTGCTGAAGGTCGAGACCTTCTTCGACCACTCCCGATCGCCGTCAGCCCGGGCAGGAGCCGGGATGAACTTCCCTCCAGCTGGCCAATCCTCTCCTTCGCAACGACAGTTCCACCCTGAGAGCACTGATCTTGGCAGCTTGAGCCCAAATTCGATCGCTGGCGCTCTTCTTGTATTCCTCAAGCTCCTTCGTGAAGTCCGCCTTCCTTCGGCTGTACTCCATGATCCCCTTCACGTGGAGGTTCCGAAAGCGGGTGGCCTCCGCGGTGGCTTCAGAGTAACCCTCTCTCAACCTGCGAAGCTCACCTTCCATCTTCTTCGACCCTTTTGTCAAGTGATGAACTTCCTTTCTCAGTCGCTGAATCGTGGACTTCAGCGAGATCCCCAGGGGTAGGGGAAGTGCTTCGGCAGGGCACTGCCATCGGGAGACAAAAGCGTCAAGGTGCGTCTCATCACAGAAAGAAAAGCAGAAAGGGGGAAGGAAGGAAGGAGAAGCCATCCACGATAAGAAATTCAACTTTATTGATTGAATATTTCTTAAAGACAAAAAGAAAAGAAAAAATTACAGTAAAAGAAAAATATAAGGATGGAGGTCTCAGACCTCTGTGGTAGGGGTGGGGGAGCTCGGTGTCCCTGGAAGGGGGGCTGCGACAGTAGTGGCAGTAGGAGAGGGACCGGCCTCATCTTCAGACTCCTCACCCAAGAAGCTGAGGTCGAGCTCTAGAAACTTCCTGGCCACCTTCTCCTGACAGAGCTCGAACCCCTTGATGAATGCTTCCTGTCGAATCGGACGTTCAGGTCCCTCATCTCCGCAGAGGTCTTGAACTCCTCTACTGCAAGAACCCTGGCCTCCGAGACCAGGATTGGAATCTGCTCAGCCAAATTGGCGACCTCAGCCTCCGCTTTCTCACCGTCTCCTCCGAGGTCTGCTTCTCTTCCTCCTGGGCCTATTTCTCTCTTTCCAGGGCCTCTTGGAGGGCGACTACCTCGGCTGCCTTCTCTTCGCAATGGGCGAGTTCGGCTCGGCAACGCTCCTCTGCTTGGATGGCATTCCTCCTCGCCCGGTTCGTCGCCTCGATGTTGGCAAGGAGCTGGTGCCCAATCTGCAAGGGCGGCTAGGGGATCTGAGCAGGGATCGAAATGTCAATTAAATGAAGATTTGTTTACCTCGAGAAAGGATCCTAGGGAGTCCCAAACCTGCTGCTTAGGATCGACGCGGTCGATCCTCTCGATGACTTCAGGCAGAATGCAGCCGTCGATCAGCTGCTTGATCAAGTCCCTGTCATTGAAGGGGTTCTCCAGCCCTTCTTCGAACTGAGGGACTCTTCAACGGGGCCCGCGGCTACTCCCCCTACGGGCCACTGACTTCCTTCTCATCCCCCTCTCGACTCGGGTGCCTCCATGGAACAGACCCCCGAAACGGGAGCTCCAGTCGGCGGACTCCTTGAAGAGGCCCGGGGGGCCGGTGGTTCGACGTTTGAAGGAATGTCGATTGCGGGAGCCGCCTGGGCAGGCACGGCCGAGCTCATCTCCTCCACTCTGGCCTTCTTTACTGATCTGGAGGCCGCGACACCTTTTCTTTTGTGGGCCTTGAGGCCCCTGGCGAGCATCCGTGCTGCTTCGGCATCCATTGCTAAAAAAAAAAAAAAAAAAAAGAAAGAAAAATCAAAAATCAGTAATGGGGTAAAAAAAAAAAAAGAAAGAAAGGAGGACGGAAGAAAAGAAGAGAAGAGAAAAGATGGAATACTCGCAGGATCCTGGGGCTCAGGCCGATGTTGAACAAAAGTTGCTCCCTCAGAAGGTTGGGAAGGGAAGGAGCGGAATAGTCAAGAAGCTTCCGGGCGGCCTGAAGGTTATCCTCCCCCAGGCTGGGAGCCCGACGGACGGAGTCCCTCAGAGAGCCCCAAGGGGGCAGGCCCAGCCTCAGGGTCGGACAGTGGACGAAGAGGTATTTCTCCTTCCAGTTGTGGATTGAAGAGGGAGTGCCTTTCAGCAACCCCTTTTTGCCAAACTGAGGGGAGAAATACCACCAGTCCTTTGCCGAAGGGTGACGCTTGAAAGTGTAGAAATGCCTAAACAAAGAAAGGGATGGCTGAACTTCAACTACATGGCAAAGGAAAAGAAACCCTATCAAAAACCTAAAGGAATTGGAGCAACTGAAGCCAAAGAGATATCTAAGAAGCGAAAAAGGCAACAACAAAGGGCAAAGAGGAAGCCGGAGTCTGGCGCGGAACGCCTCCTGATACAGGCAAAAATGATCGGGTAGGGGAGTGCTAGCCCGTCGAAGGGCCCAGGAAGCTCCAGGTCGTACTCTGGAGGAACTCCGTACTGAACCCTTATCAGTAGGAGTTCATCCGAGTCAGGGAGCAGGGAATGGTGTCCGTGCAAAAACTGGGTGAAGCTCGATCGCAGATGTGGGTTCGTCTACAGAATGGGGGTCCTGGGGGGCTGAGGTGGAAGAACTCCCTGAACCACTAAAGGCGAGATGCTGGAAGATATTTCGAACGACTTCAGACGAAAGTCCTAAAGATCCTAGAAAAATCGGATGGGACAAAGGAGAGAGGTTGCGGGAGACCAAATCGGAGGAATACGAAGAAGAAAATGGAGGAGAAAGGCCCCTAGGTGGCAAGAAGAAAAATGAAGGTTCTGGGACTAACCAAGATCGCTCTGGAGAATGCAGAAGGGCGAGGATGGGGATGACTCGAAAGATGCCTAGGGCCAAGGAAG
Source organism: Elaeis guineensis (assembly GCF_000442705.2). Classification (NCBI taxonomy): domain Eukaryota; kingdom Viridiplantae; phylum Streptophyta; class Magnoliopsida; order Arecales; family Arecaceae; genus Elaeis; species Elaeis guineensis. The sequence goes on along the minus strand of NC_026000.2, from coordinate 108,005,706 downwards.
AGCCAAGGGGGGTCAGGGCTCTCGAAGAAAAGGCAGATACCGATAGAACTTTCAGGCGGAAAGGCAGGTTTAAATAGACCTTGGGATCCGACGCCATAATGATCGCGAATCCCCCCAAGCCGATCCGCGCTCGACGTGTGTCCCACTCGCCTCGACAGGTGGCTAAAAGTGGCTGACAGCTGATGGAGCCATTATTACGCCGTATCTGGGCAGCGTGTCAGCAGGGATTTGAAGGGTCCCTTCGAACCGCCCCAATTCGAAAAGACTCCAGACGCGCACATTTAATGCCAAAATATCTGGAGGCGGTCGTGCACAGGATTCAAGGGGATAACTTCGGCTGCAAAAACTTCTCTGTACTTCCTTCATCCGAAATTCGAACTTGAAGTAGGGGATCTGATGTTGGGTATAAAATACCCTAGCCGAATTTCTCACGGGATTGATCCTCCCAAGACTCTTCCGACTTTCGACTGCAGATGGTACCTCTCCGACTTCTCCAACAACCGGATTTCCACGGTGCTGACTGAACTCCCCCGACGAGCGAACTCCTACTGCGCCACCCAAACTCCTTCAACATGAGTTCCTCCAGTCGCCTATCAAGCCGCCCCAAGCGCTCACTAAGCTCTGCCGCCAGCCGACCTTTTACGACCATCGGCTCCTCCCTGAATCCCTTCCAGACTTCTTCCAGCCAGGTTCAACTCCAATCCGAACTACCTCGGATCTCGCCAAAGATCGAACTTCACCAACGGTAGATTTCTACAACTACCAGACTTCGTCCGGACTCCTACGGGAGCCAGACCTCATCTCCAACTCCAGCTACAGGCAGATTCCGTCTGGACTCCTATGGGAGTCGGATCCCATCTTCGACTCCAGCTACAGGAAGACTCCGTCCGGACTCCTACGGGAGCCGGACTTCATCCCCAATCTCAACTACAGGAAGACTCCATCTGGACTCCTACGGGAGCCAGACTTCATCCCCAACCTCAACTGCTGGAAGACTCCGTTTAGACTCCTACGGGAGCCGGACTTCGTCCCCAACCTCAACTACAGGAAGACTCCGTCCGGACTCCTACGGGAGTCGGACTTCGTCCCCAACCTCAACTGCTGGAAGACTCCGTCCGGACTCCTACGGGAGCCGGACTTCATCCCCAACTCCAACTGCTGGAAGACTCCGTCCGGACTCCTACGGCAGCCGGACTTCGTCCCCAACCTCAACTACAAGAAACTCCGTCCGGACTCCTACGGGAGCCAGACTTCATCCCCAACCTCAACTGCTGGAAGACTCCATCCGGACTCTTACGGGAGCCGACCTCATCCTCGTCCCCGACCTCGACTGATGGTAAACTTCATCCGGACTCCTACGGGAGCCGGGCTTCGCCCCTGACTCTAATTGCAAGTGGACTTCGCCCAGACTCCTACGGGAGCCAGACCTCGTCTCCGACTCTGGCTACGGGAAGTCTCTGCCCGGACTCCTACGGGAGCCAGACTTCACCCCCGACCTTGACTGATGGTAAACTTCATCCAGACTCTTACGGGAGCCGAACTTCGCCCCTGACTCTAATTGCAGGTGGACTTCGCCCAGACTCCTATGGGAGCCAGACCTCGTCTCTGACTCCAGCTACGGGAAGACTCCGCCCGGACTCCTACGGGAGCCGGACTTCACCCCCAACCTCGACTGATGGTAAACTTCATTCGGACTCCTATGGGAGCCGGACTTCGCCCCTGACTCTAATTGCAGGTGGACTTCGCCCAGACTCCTACGGGAGCCAGACCTCGTCTCCGACTCTGGCTACGGGAAGACTCCGCCCGGACTCTATGGGAGCCGGACTTCACCCCCGACTTTGACTGAATGAAGACTCCATCCAAACTCCTTGAGAGCCGAACTTCGAGCTCCTCTCAGATGGATGGCTAGCCACCTCTCTCCGCCATACACCCCAGCTGAGCTCCGGTCGATAGGCCCGGACCCCTGGCAAGCCGTAATAATGACCACGATTCTGCTCCACTTCCTGCGATGGAATCCACACGGCTCCATCACTCTCTGACAGACCGCAGTAATGGCCACAATCCTGCTCCACTTCCTGCGATGGATACCACACGATTCTTCCATTCTCTGGCAAGTCGCGACAACGGACGTCGCTCCGCCCCTCATGGCGGACTCCACGTGGCACGCCCCGGTGATAGCCATGGGTCCACTCCACTACTCTTTGCAACAAACTCCGTCTGACTCTTAGCAGCCCACTGCCAGGCGGTTACAGATATCGCTATCAGTCTGCTATCCCCCTTTGCCTATAAAAGGGGGTCCCCAGATACGTTATTCTCTAAGCTCTATTTTCTATCCCAAAACTCTGCTAAAATTTTCGTTCGAGCACTCCATTCTTGTTGAGGCAGAGAACTGACTTGAGCGTTGGAGGGTCTTGCCGGAGCAACCCCACCTCTGGTTTAGACTTCTTTGCAGGTCCCGACGGCGACCGCGACTCCCTCGACTCCAGCTTCTCCGGCGCAACCGGAATTTTGCTCCAACAACTTGTATAATTTTTACTTAGAGAATAATCTTTGACATGTAAATAAGACTTTCATAAGATGTTCTCTTTCATCGAGTCAGTTCAGTGAACTCATTTTTCAATGAGCACCCACATTCTTGTATTAATGTCCCGCACAAGTGGCTAGTGAGATCTGCCACCCTCTCCATCGAGCATACATAGGATGTGCCAGTCTATCTGAAACATTGATCCCCGACTCAATACTCTTACGATCAAGAATATTTAAGATTAGGATTTTAGGTCTCACTAGCATGACCCATTTATGTCTCCTAAAATCATTGCCCTAATCTTTGGAGTTCATCATAATCTTAGACATAATAAGATGCAGCTAATATGATGATTAATATCTCAAATAATAAATATCATTTCATGAGTTAAAAAATTATAAAGAAAAGTTCCATCGCAACACACTTGTGATTGGCTTATAGGGCACTCTTCTTTCAATCTCTCACTTGCACTAAAGCCAATCACCTTTGTATCTCATACAATCAAGATGGTGATCATATAGCTGCTGTGGTATGGCCTTTAGTGAATGGGTCTACTGTATTGTTGTTTCTGTCTACTCATTCAAGGACAACATCTTATCTCTAATGAGATAGAAGTGTCTGAGGATGTACTTGGATCTATAATGAGATCTAGGTTCGTTAGCTTGAATAACAGCTCCAGTGTAATCACAATAGAGTGACACTAGTCCTTCATTCTTAAGAACGACGTCTAAATCCATGATGAACTTTTTTCATCCAGATAGCTTCTTTAATGGCTTCACTAGCAGTGATGTACTCTACCTCAATAACTGAGTCAGATATTATTTGCTGTTGGAAACTCTTTCAACTCACTGTCCCATCATTTAAAGTAAACACATATCCTAATATTAACTTGCTATCATCCACTTTTCAATGATCCTCCTTTGGATCAGCCTAATATCTGTTAGCTATGCCCAAAGTATAAGTTACATCAGGTCTGGTACATAGCATGGTATACATAATTGATTCCATAGCCAAAGCATAAGGGATTTCATTCATCCTCTTTCTCTCCTCTAGCGTCTTAGGACATATTTTGTTAGAGAGACGTATACCATGACTTGCAGGCAAGTAACCTCTCTTACTTGCCTCCATATTAATCCTCTTTAATATGAGATCTATGTACTGTGATTGGGATAAGCCTAACATCTTTTTAGATCTATCTCTATAGATCTTTATACCCAGTATATAAGATACTTCACCCAAATCTTTCATGAAAAGCTTATTTGATATCCAAGTCTTGACCAATTGCATCATTGGGATATCATTCCCAATGAGCAGTATGTCATCAACATACAGAACCAAGAAAACAACAGCATTCCCCTTTATCTTCTTATACACATATGGTTCATCCTTATTTTTGATAAAGTCAAATGCTTTGACTGTCATATCAAATTGGATGTTCCAACTCCTCAAAGCTTGCTTCAATCTACAGATGGATCTCATTAGTTTGCATACTTGATTTATTCTTCCACTTGAGATAAATCCCTCTGACTAAGTCACAAAGACCTCTTCCTCTAGATTACCATTGAGGAAAATGATCTTGACATCCATCTGTCGATCTCATAGTCATGGTATGCTGCTATAGCAAGCAAAATTTGGATGAACTTGAGCATAGCCACAGGTGAGAAGATTTCATCATAGTCAATTCTTTAGCTTTGACTGAAATCCTTCGCCACCAACCTAGCTTTGTAGGTTTTTACTTGGCCATATGCTCCGATCTTCTTCTTAAAGATCCACTTGCACCCTATTGGGATCACATCCTTAGGTGCTGAAGGAACCAGATCTAGGGTTTCAGGGTTAGATCTTGAAAAAGAGGGTTAGATCTTGAAACTTTTTCAAGATCATACAGCGGAAGACTAAAATAAATCAAAATTTATTTTCTAAGATCAAAAAATCCCTAGATCTAAGATCCTATTACATGATTATTACATGGCATTAAATCAGAAATTAAAATATATAAATATAGCATGAACTACATGTTGATCATATCAACATATTTCTATACTACATCTAATGTATGTATTAAACAATAGATCAGATCTATTACCTTGCAAGTTAGATATTCTAACCTTGCTGATCTGGGCTTGAGGATGATGTTGCAAGATGCACACGCGTCCGGCCTCTAGGAGTCGTCCACACGAGCCCACGAATCTCGATCAGAAGTCCTGCTTCAGGAAATCAGCACAGTATGCTAGTACTGCGCTGATCCTTCTTTGATGGTTGATCAGGTGCCTCCTTCTTCTTGATTTGGACTCTTCCAAAGATGGAAAGTAGAAGGAGGAGTTTCAGATCTGAGACACTCTCAGGAAACTCAAGATGGAGGAGGAAAGATGTGAAAACAAAAACCCAAGAAGAAGACCCTCTTCTTCTTCACATTTTTCTCTCTAGATACCCAAACTTGCATCTTTTATATCTCCACGACCCAAAGGTATTTCTCTCTAATTTTTGGATGGAACAAAGGTCTCTCAAATCTATAATTTTTTCTAAAATTTCATAAAGAAACTCATCTTATATAGAGAGATATGATAGAGTCCTTGTCTAGGTCAAACACCTAGTCAAGGCTTATCCAAACATGGCAAGTTAAGGGACGCCCAACTCTTGAGCACCTCCTTCATATTTTCATGCATGGATTACTAGAAAAGGGTGTACAATGTATACCATAAAAGCCATGAAAATTTCAAAAAAAATTTGGATAAATTCGATGCAAAATTGAAAGAGTTTTGGATTTCTAAAACTCTATCTCATAGAATTCGAAATCCAAACTCATTCCTTTTAGATTTGATCCAAACCACCTTCCATGTAAGAAAGAAGAGAGGAGACCTTTTATGAACATGGGAGAAATATGGGAGAGGGCTTTTGTCACACAAAATAAGTGGAGATTGGCATTGAATAAGAGAGAGGGCGTGGAGAAGGATTATGTGGCGCAAGGTGGAATCCTAGTCTTTCTAGGATTCTGTCTTATGACTTGTTTTAATTTGGTTTCTCAAACCAAATCAAATCAAAATTAGATCAACCTAATTAAAATAGGTCTTAACCCAATTAAAAACTTAATTTAATCAGATTAAATTAGATTTAAATCTGATTTAATTTTCTAATCAAATTAAAAATTAGATTGACCTAAGTTCTAGTTGAACTAGGACTAGTTTTTCCTTGCACTTGGCTTATCCAATAAACCAATTGGACTTGATCCAATCAAGCCCAAAATAAATCTAATTAAATCATATTTAATTAGACTTAATCTCAGCCTATTAGCTTAATCAAATTAAGCCAATTAGCAATTGAATTGCTAATCGATCCTCCTGCAACACTTGCACTGGGTTAAATATCAATCGTATTGATCATTTAACCCTAGAACGATTCTTAATCATTGATCAACCATCCGATCGGATCATGAACTCTAATATGTGTGACTTCGTAGGTCCGAACCTAAGCCGATAGCACAGGAATAAATTCCTGTACCAATCAAAGTGACCATTTGCAATGGTACCCGACGACCGGATAGGTCGAATGTGTAGAACAACATCCTTAGAACCCATGCGGATATAGTTTTCATATAATTCATCCCCTTGACCAAAATGATCATAGGATATCCCAGAGTTTAACTGTCAACTCTGATCAGGTTGTCCACATTATATTTCAAAATATCAAATCCATCTGATGGATTACCCTGGCCAAGGTTTTGCTAAATTGAAATACAGCGACTCATTCTTCTCCAACTCTTGGAGTGGTCAATCCCATCTTGATCACACTCTGACTTTGCAAGTACTTGACTGTGCCCAGAAGCCTTCCGTCCCTGAATTAGAAATTCAGTTAGTCCAGTACCAAAGCACAGTGAGTTGCTTGCAAGTCACTGAGGCGATCTCAGGTCTAAGGGACACTTATACCTATATCCCATCAGAGATATTCTCGACAGTAGAATACTCTGGAGTTGGTCACGTTCAATGATGATGTACCCTTACATCTCACCTGTATGACATACCAGTGTCTCCACACTCCTTGGTTAAGAGGACAACCAACCCATATGGCCTACAGCGATCTATGCTCGATAGAAGCTGTCGTCCTTATTAACAGCCTAGCATTTGGTCGTGAATAGTTTTAAGGACTAATCGATAAATTCGCTCTTTATCGAACCTAAATAGTCCTAAGGACTTCATCATAACAACGGAGTTCATTAGAAGATGAAAGCTTATGATGAAGATGCCAAATATATTTTATTTATTAACAAATCAATTACAATACTTGATTGCTCAACCGTCAACAGCTTGACGATTGGCTTTTTGGGACACATTTTCCAACAGGTGCATCAATCAAAGTCCATACTTGGTTGGTGTACATCGAGTCCATCTCAGATTTTATGACTTCTAGCCATCTATCTGAGACTCTATTCATGACAGCTTTTGAATAGGTCAGTGGATCATCATCCTGAATGATGTTGATCATATTGTCATCAAATCTCAGAGGTGCATGATGCACTCTATCTGACCTTCGAAGAGGAGGTGTGTATTATGGATGTACCTCATCTTTAGATACTTCTGATTGAGGATCTTCTTGTGGTCCAACCACAGGTATTTCTGTATCAGTTTGTAGATCCTGAACTTTCATAAGTTCAATATTCTTCCCACTGCCTCCTTCTTGGATAAGTTTATTTTTCAAAAAAATGACGTGCCTACTAACGAATACCTTTTGTTCAGTAGGATGGTAGAAGTAGTATCCATTAGTTTTCTTAGGATACCCTACAAACTTACACTTATCTGATCTAGTACTAAGCTTATGTCCAAAAATATTTCTGACATAAGCAGGACAGCCTCAAGTCTTAAGATGTTTATGATTAGACTTCCTTCCCTTCCATATCTTATATAGTGTGCTTGCAACAGACTTTGAAGGTACCTTATTTCATGTGTATGTGGCAGTCCCTAGGACATATCTCCAGAAAGATATTGAAAGATTAGTGAAGCACATTATGGACTACACCATATCCATCAAAGTGTGATTCCTCCTTTCTGCTACACCATTTAACTAGGGTGTATAAGGAGGGATCCATTTAGAGATAATACCTTTACTTTTAAGATGATCAAAAAATTTATTGGATAAATATTCTCCTTCTCGATCAGATTGAAGAACCACAATATCTTTTTCAGTTTATTTCTCGATCATACATTGATACTCTTTAAACTTATCAAAAGATTCGAATTTATGTTCCATAAGATACATATACCTGAACCTTGTTAAATCATCTGTAAAGATAATAAAATAGGAGTATCTACCTCTAGCCTAAGTTGTCATTGATCTACATACATCCGTATGTACTGGGGCTAACAACTCACTTGCCCTCTTTCCGTATCCAGAAAATGGAGTCTTGGTTATCTTTACCCATGAGACAAGATTCACAAGTTTTGAAAGAATCATAATCATACGGATCAAAGAATTCTTCTTTAATATGACTTGTTTATCCTTGACTTACTAATATGACCAAGACGGTAATGTTAGAAATATGTGATATTCACATCTTCTCTCTTTTTTTTTATATTTCTTTCAATATGAAAAATTTTTTTATTGAGTGCACGAATTAAAAGATTATTATCAATATAACTACTGCCATAATATTCATTAGAAAAGAAAATAGAGCATCCATTTTTCATTAGCCTTATCTCATAACCTTGCTTTAATAACAAAGGTGTAGAAATATAATTTTTAATGATCTTTGACATATAATAACAGTCTTTCAATACTAAAATTTTGTCTGAAGATAAATCAAGCATACAGGTTCCCACAGCCTCTACGCTAATGGACTCTCCACTTGCGTCATAAAGCTTGAGATCACCTCTTTCAGACCTTTGATATTCTATAGTCACTGTAATAAATTATAAATATACGATCCACAGGTGGTATCTAATACCTAAGTATCAGAGTCTGAGCCACTCAATAAAAAATAGGTTTGTATCATATACACACCTTTTGGTACTATACTTGAACCCTGCTTCAAACTTGCAAGATTATTCTTGCAATTATACTCCCAATATCCAAACTTGTCACAAAATAAACAGCTAATATCTATATGGACATCTTTTGCCTTTTCATTATTACTGACCATCCCAATGTCAGAAATATCTAGAACATTGGAGTTCTTCTCTGATATGATCTTAAACTTGCAAGTTCCTCAACCCCATCCACATAGTTGGGATCGATCAACATATTTTTATCTATAGTATTATACAGTGAAAATAAAGAAGCCATAATGCAGACTTAAATCTGCATAAATAAAAAACAATAGTATAAGTAGACCACTCATGTTTGATATGCATAACTAGATGAGAATTTTTAAACCAGTTATGTCTCCCACTATTTTATTGGATATCATAGCCCGCTTCTATGGTAAACAAAAAATTTTAATCTGATTTTTTAATGGGGTTAAGATCCTAATCCCTCAATGAAGTCTTATGGATATCATAACAAACCTCAATGAGTTAAAAAATAAAAAAATCTATCCAATTGTATCTCATGCAACTCTCAACATAATCTACCTCTAAAAATACTCATAGTCTTGTGGATATCACAACAAACTATAGTATTTTTAGTTAAGTTAGATCTTTCATTTCTATACGTCATATCTGAAAAATACTGCCCTTATGGACATCACAACAAAGCAATATATCCAAATATACTGTAAAGCATATAATATGCACCAAGATAAATCCACATCAATTTCCACAGCACCTTGTGGATATCACAATAAACCTACTATGATTTTTGATAGGATATTGACTAGACATGAAAGAAGGTATATGTAGTGTTCTAAATACTGAGCTACTTTCATTCAAGATTTGAACTAATCCAATTGGTCAGAAAAATATTAAGATTGGTGGGGATCCCCCATTACTTTTTTTAGACACCAATAAAATTGGCAAGGCCAGCAATGGAACCAATTAAATAACCACCATACTTGAAACACTCCTTAGACATCAATTGATTAATCAATTTAAAAAATAGGTCAGCTACTGGTTCATAATACTACGACTTAATATAATTTTTATGAAGACTTTAATGATCTCAAGCACATCTTAATTCAATCACAATGATGCACTATTATAGTTATATCTTAATAATCATAACAACTAATCATAGCATCTATTCATATCTCTAAGATATGAAATCATAATCATTTTATATGATTATAACTAAGCATCTCAAGCATATCACATATACATGAAGTTCTAATAATATGCATGAATATAAAATATTTTTTTCACAGTTCTTCTTCTTAGGATATCATAATGGCACCCCTACACGCCATAAGAGTACCCTATTGAATAGGAAGAGAGGGTCTCTGAACCCTACTTGCTCTTATGACCAAATGGCTTGATGATGAACCCAATTAGAGTACTAAGCTATAAAAAAAAATTTATACATGCATCATATATTTTATATTTAAAAATATATCTCTAAGATATGCGAGGGTTTGGATGTTCAATCGGGTTCAACCTTTGACCCGACTTGAACCCAACCAAAAATTCATATTTGATCACAATCAAGATAATATTCTAATCTTTAATTATATAGATCAAGGTAGGCTCTGATACCATTCATATTTTTGGTGGTGTAGCAGAAGAGTTAGGTGTTTAAAATTTTCATTCAAAACACCCGATGCACCGAAAACCCCAATGCCCAGAAACCCTTGACTATAATAATCAAAGAACAATAAATATAAACTAGGATAAGATGAAGAATATCTATAGCACTAATCCCAATTTTCATAAGGCATCCAAGTGTCCATCCTCTAATGGTAATCCACATGAAAACTAAACCAAGGACAGCGCTCCTTCTTCATCTTGCTTCAAGAGTTCTAGCCACTAGAACTCGACTACCCTCATACTGGTCAGGTTTCTCTAAGAAACTGACTCCACCCTCTGAGAACCTTCTCTAGACTTCTGATCCTCCTTCTTTAGGACCCTCACAACCCTTGTTAGAACTAGATAAGGCTTTGTCTTAAATCTCAAAGCCTTGTCCTAAAACTAAGATAGGTTGTAAGAAAGAAAAGAGAGCAACGGAGACAAAATTAGAAACTCTTTCTGAATCCCACGAATATCCAGTGCCCCGGCTAATTTATAGCCACTAGAGGGATGCCAAAAGATAGGGATGCACCTCATCCAAGAGGCCTATCTGATCTGATTATCAGAGATAAGAGTTCCTTCAAACAGAAGGACTCTCATCAATGATACGTCGATCAGCACCCCGCTCTGCACGCACAACCAGAGAAGAGATATTTTTGTATCCCTTCACAAATCAAAAAAATCTTAAAAAATCCACATGGATAGAGGATTCAATTTTGATTCTAGAACATATAATAAGTGGATAAAAATTCTCACAAATAGATATATTCTCACATCCTTTCATGCAAAATTTGATCACCACGCATGCAGGCATGAGGAGGAACTTATAGCATCCGTTTGGCATCTAGATTAGTCTGGAAAAATTTTAAAAAAATTATTAAAAATATCTTGTCACATGTGGAGAGATGCGACGCTTCCGCACACATGTGAGACTTCCTTCTTTTTTCCAATTTATCTCCACCCCAAAAATTTCAAAAAAAATACATCTCATGCTTTAAGATGTGTATCAGAGGATAGAGGGTGATATGGGCTACCACATGTATCTTAATCTAATGCCAGAAGGACTCTTTTCTTCTGCCCATGCCAACACTTGTATGCAGAACCTGTTTTGCACCAAGAGTCCTTCACAACTTGGACTCTTCATAATTGGCGTTAAAATGAGATGTGGTACCCCAATTTGGGTTGCTTCTAGGTGGCATGACCTAACCCAAATATTCACTAAATTGGGCTAGCTAATTAGCAAGGTGTTAGTGCAAAAATCCGCTTGCGTCGGAGAAGCTAGAGTCGAGGGAGTTGCGATCGCCGTCGGGACCTGCAAAAGAAGTCTAAACCAGAGGTGGGGTTGCTCCGGCAAGACCCTCCGATGCTTAAGTCAGTTCTCTGCCTCAACAAGAATGGAGTGCTCGAACAAAAATTTTAGCAGAGTTTTTAGGTAAAAATGAGAGCTTATAGAATAACGTATCTGGGGTTTCCCTTTTATAGACGGAGGGGGCAACAAATTGATAGCGATGCCTGTAACCGTCTGGTAGTGGGCCACCCAGAGTCAGGAGAAATTTATTGTGGAGGATAGTGGAGTGGGATCGTGGCTATTGCCGTGGCTCATCATGTGGAATCAGTTATGGGGAGTGGAGCGGCGTCCACTGTCGTGACTCGTTAGGGAGTGGTGGAATCGCACAAGATCCGCCACAGGGAGTGGAGTAAAATCGTGGCCGTTAATACGGCCTGTCAGGGAGTGATGGAGCTACGTAGGGTCCGTCGCAGGGAGTGGAGAAGTGTTGTGGCCGTTACTGTGGCCCGTCAGGGGGTCCAAACTTGTCGGTCGAAGTTCAGTTGGAGTCGGTAGCGAGGTCCGGTACCCGTAGGAGTTTGGGTGAGGTCTTCCTGCAATCGGAATAGAAGATGGAGTCTGGCTTCCGTAGGAGTCCGGACGAAGTCCATCTGCAGCCGTTGGAGTCGAGGATGGAGCCCGGCTCCCGTAGGAATCCGGGCGGAGTCTTCCTGTAATTAAAATCAAAGGTGAAGTCCGGCTCCCGTAGGAGTCCGGACAAGGCTTACTAGCAGTTGAAGTTGAGGATGGAGCCCGGCTCCTGTAGGAGTCCGGGCGGAGTCTACTTGCAATCGAAGTCGTGGGCAGAGTCTGACTCCCGTAGGAGTCCGAACGAAGTCCGTCTGCAGCCGTTGGAGTCGAGGATGGAGCCCGGCTCCCGTAGGAATCTGGGTGGAGTCTTCCTGTAATTAAAATCAAAGGCGAAGTCCGGCTCCCATAGGAGTCCGGACAAGGCTTACTAGCAGTTGAAGTTGAGGACGGAGCCCTGCTCCTGTAGGAGTCCGGGCAGAGTCTACTTGCGGTCGAAGTCGTGGGCGGAGTTCGGCTCCCGTAGGAGTCCGGAGGAAGTCCGTCTGCAGCCGTTAGAGTCGAGGATGGAGCCCGGCTCTCGTAGGAATCCGGGCGGAGTCTTCCTGTAATTAAAATCAAAGGCGAAGTCTGGCTCCCGTAGGAGTCCGGACAAGGCTTACTAGCAGTTGAAGTTGAGGATGGAGCCCGGCTCCCGTAGGAGTCAGGGCGGAGTCTACTTGCGGTCGAAGTCGTGGGCGGAGTCTGGCTCCCATAGGAGTCCGGACGAAGTCCATCTGTAGCCGTTGGAGTCGAGGATGGAGCCCGACTCCCGTAGGAATTTGGGTGGAGTCTTCCTGCAATTAAAATCAAAGATGAAGTCTGGCTCCCATAAGAGTTCGGATAAGGCTTACTAGCAGTTGAAGTTGAGGACGGAGCTCGGCTCCTGTAGGAGTCGGGCGGAGTCTACTTGAGGTCGAAGTCATGGGCAGAGTCCGGCTCCCGTAGGAGTCCGGACGAAGTCGTCTGCAGCTGTTGGAGTCGAGGACGGAGATCGGCTCCCGTACGAATCTGGGCGGAGTCTTCTTGCAATTAAAATCAAAGGCGAAGTCTGGCTCCCGTAGGAGTCCGGACAAGGCTTACTAGTAGTTGAAGTTGAGGACGGAGCTCGGCTCCCGTAGGAGTCTGGGCGGAGTCTACTTGCGGTCGAAGTTGTGGGTGGAGTCTAGCTCCCGTAGGAGTCTGGACGAAGTCTGTCTGCAGCCGTTGGAGTCAAGGACGGAGCCCGACTCCCATAGGAATCTGGGTGGAGTCTTCCTGCAATTAAAATCAAAGGCAAAGTCCAGCTCCCGTAGGAGTTCGGACAAAGCTTACTAGCAGTTGAAGTTGAGGACGGAGTCCGGCTCCCATAGGAGTCAGGGTAGAGTCTACTTGCGGTCGAAGTCGTGGGCGGAGTCCGGCTCCCGTAGGAGTCTGGACGAAGTTCGTCTGCAGCTGTTGGAGTCGAGGACGGAGCCCGGCTCCCGTAGGAATCCGGGCGGAGTGATGGGAGTTCACCAACGGCAGTCGAAAGTCGGAAGAGACTTGCGAGGGTCAATTTTGCCAAGAACTTCGGTCGAGGGTGTTTTATATCCAACACCAGTCCCCCCACTTTCGAGTTTGAAATTTGAATGAAGGAAGTTCAGAGAGGTTGTCGCAGTCGAAGTTCCCTCCCTGACGTCCCGGTGCAACCGCCCTCGGATATGTCGGCATTTAATGCGCGCATGCCAGAGCCCTTTTTCTGATTAGGGTGATCCGAAGAGTCTTTTCAGAACTCCCACCGAGATGCGATCCCAAGCATCGCACCGTGGAAATTTGCGAATAGTCAATCCTTGATAGCGGCGAGTGGGACACCGAGATACGTGGGAAGCACCGGTTGGTCTAGGGATACCCGCCACCATAATTCGCTAAGATCCGTTGCCTATTTAAACCCCCTACCCTTCCTTTGGGGCTTTACTCCACCTAAAAGACGGCACCTTTCTTTCGTCTGAGAGCCTAGCTACTCAGCCACTCCCTCGGTGCCCCTGCCAACTCCGAGCATCCTCCGCGCCGGTCTTTGCCGTCTCTCTGCCATCTTCAGCCTCCTGATTCCTCTTTAAGGGGCTTCCCCGCCAGGTCCTCCACCCCAGAGGCCATCCTCAAGAGGATTCCAAGGGCTTGGAGGAAGGCAAGAAGGAGAACAGCGGTCTACGAGTTCTCCGGTCATCAAGCGGCTGCTGAAAGTCCCCGTCGCTTCAAAGGGGGTTTGAGGAAGAATTTCTTCAACAACAGGGGTTTAATGATGGAGATCGCTGGTAAAGGCGTTCTGCTGAAATTTTGGAGTAGCAAGATGGGGTGACACCGGTCAGGAGGGAGAGCCGTCGTCGCAAGCTGTGGCGGGATCCTTGATGTCGTTGGGGTCGAGGGACCAGAAGCGGTCGGCGTCGATGATGGGGCAGTAAAACTTGTTGTGGGGACGGTGGAAGTAGCGCATGCCGACCTTGCCGGAACACTTTGGATGGTGGTTGTCACGGAGCGTTTGGTGATAGTGCATATCTCTGGCACCGCCGCTGCCTCCGGGGTGACTCCGGTTCTTCTTGAAACAGGTCTTCATCGTCGCTGCCGTTGCCCTGACTGCCCCCTGGAATCTATCCCATCCTTTTCCCCTGGGGTTGGGATTTCGGAGGTGGAGCGAAACAAGGCGGGGCAAGAGCCGATAGGTCTACCACACGCGCTGGAAAATGCAGCTAGGAAGGACAGGAACGGGAAGAGAAGTTTGCAGCTTGAAGCGGCCTCTGGTGTATCCTTTCCAAGCCGTGTTTCGAGCCTTGTAATAATTTATTCTTTTCTAGCCCTCCAGGTCTTGTAACTACATCATGTTAGTTGAAAAATGAGAAGGAGATTTTGTTACCTCGTTGTTGCCCAGCTATGCAACCCAAGAGGGGGGGGGGGTGAATTGGGTTTCTAAAAATTTTAGGCTTAATTAATTACTTATGATGAATGAGAACAAAGACTTTAATTCAAGATTAATTACCTAAAGCAAGAATGCAAGGATATAATAAAGAAATAAGGAGAAACAATAAAGCACACCACAAACACAAGGATTTATAGTGGTTCGGTGCCAACCTTGCACCTACATCCACTCCCCAAGCTCCTACTTGGGAATTTCAATCCACTATACTTGTATTCAACCCGAATACAAACGTCGGAAACTCCGACACTAGCTATCCCAAGCTAGTCTACTTGTTTTCGGGTACAAGTCAACCCAAAATACTCCAATTTCAGGTTCGGATCAACCTTCCCTTGTTTTGGAAATCTTCCAAAAACAAGAACAAATATTCACAAAGAGTAAAATAGCTTAGAGCACAAATTAATACAATAACAGCTCCTTAAATGAGCGAATATAACAATAAAAAACTTTACTCAAATGAAGAAACCCCTTTTTGGATTTTCTCAAGGTGGATGAATGCTTGAATGAATGCTTGAGAAGAAGATGATCTTTGATTGAAGACTTCTTGAAGGCTTTGACGGATCTCTAATCAAGGTTGAAACAATAGGCGTGAAAAATCCTCTCTTTGAATGCTCTTGAATCTCTTTCACAATCTCTCGTGTAGATTTTGGATCCTCTTTTCTTTTTCTCTCGAATATCTCATTGATCACTTCGTGTATATTTTGGATCCTCTCTATTGTATTTGATCTCTTTTTTTTTTTGCAATTTCTTTCCCATTTGAAACATTTTATAGCATTAAGAAACAAGAGAAAACATATTTGGCAGAAAAAGAGCCGTTAGAGCATTTTTAGGAAGCATAAAAGGCAATTAAAATGGGCAAAAAACTAGCCGTTGCGGACGATTTCGTCGCAGGGGTCGACTCATGAGTCGACTCATGCTTCAGGAGTCGACTCATGAGTCGACTTCTGTTGCATTAGCCAGAAACCTTGATTTCTGGATTTTTTTGGCCCAAATCAGCAAAGGTCGACTCATGAGTCGACTCATGCCTTGTGGGTCGACTCATGAGTCGACTCACAGGTCTGCCAAGCCAAAAATCCAGCGTGCCAAGGGAAATTTTTGCGTGCCAATCAGCTCATAGTGCCATGAGTTGACTCATGAGTCGACTCATGCACTTCAAACCTTCATAACTTCAAAAATATAAGTCCAAAAACAATGAAATTTTCACCAATAGTTTACAAATCATTTGTTCTACCAAATGATACTATTAAATCAGAATTTTAGTAAAATTATGATTTTGCCCTTGAAGAGCATAAAAACTTTTTCAATTTAAAATATTTGTATCCCTTCAATCTGCTTTGTAATCATCAAAATCAATCTAGGAGCAACAATCTCCCCCTTTTTGATGATGACAAAACACTTGAACAAAAGCATTTATGTGAATGCATTAATTTCAAAAGAATGCACTATAGGTGTATATGCTTGAAAAAAAATATGATTCTTTTGGCATGTGATATAAATGGTCATATGCAAAAATAGTTTGTTCATTTTCATAAAGATTTGAAAAGAGTATTAGATCATTTTGAGTTTAAGATATATCAGAGCAAGAGAAAAATAAATTTTGCAATGTATCAGAGCAAGAAAAATAATTTTTACAATGTTATCAGAAAAGATTTTACAATGTATCAGAGAAAATTTCACACTGTATCAGAGCAAATTTTATAATGTATTAGAGAAAATTTTATAATGTGTCAGAGAAAATTTCATACTGTATCAGAGCAAATTTTATAATGTATCAAAGCAAGTTAAAAAAATTTTAGGATGTACCAGAGTAAGTTAAATTTCTTAAGATGTATCAAGGTAAATAAAATTTCAAAAGATGTATCAGAGCAAGTTTGAATTTTGAAGTATATCAGAGCATATTTAAATTTTTAAAGCGAATCAGAGCATATGTAAAGAAGTAATTTAAAAGTTACTTATTTGCATTATACTTAGCATTGTATTTTTGATATTGTTCTTTAAATTTTCAATTCATTCATTAATTTCTCATAATTTGTAGTTTTGATTGCTTTTTCTTTAATTGCTCATAATTTATGGTTTTGCTTTTGATGGATGGCTTTTTGTTTAATTTCTGTCTGATACCAAATTTCTCAAATTTTTGTTTAATTTCTCAAATTTTTGTTTAATTTATCAAATTTTTGTTTAATTTCTCAAATTTTTGTTTAATTTTTCAATTTTTGTTTAATTTCTCCAATTTTTGTTTAATTTCTCCCCCTTTTTGACATCATCAAACATGGTTAACTCTTCCTTTTTCTGAAACATTCTTTAATTTCTCCCCCTTTAGAGTTTATCACAGATGTTTGCTCCCCCTTAATATAGCAATTATCAACAGCAAACAACAAGAAGACAATATTTCAACAAGAAGAATATATATAACCAAAATATGATCGATATCATTACAAAAGGTAGAAATATAAGTAAAAGATGATTCCATTAAAACCATAATTGTTTCAATACATATTATAAAAGTCAACCAGCTAATTGTCAATACATGGCCCCAAAATACAGATCCTAGAACAAGACACTAACACCTAGGATCTAGTAATGATCAAGACAAGTCAAGGATCGGAGTCATCAGATATGAGATGAGAAGCTGATGGATCAGAAGTGCATCCTCTACCCCGTCTGCCTCTGGCACGAGCAGGAGAGCGAGATGAACTGGGAGGTTGAGTACGCTGAGATGCTAAGGACTGAACAGAAAGGGTGAGTCTGATAGAATCAAGTACGTTCAGTGCTCTGGAAACAGATTGAAGTAGAGCAGTGAACTGAGTGGTAGCATGCTCACTCGATCCTCGGATCTCTTTCCTCAGTAACTCATATCCACCTTCTAGTGCTCCTCTGAGCCTGCCAGCCTCTGCAGTGAGGTCTGTGACCTCAATAGTTGACTCCTGTGGCTTGGGATGGGCCAAAGCAAGGACTTGCCCCTGCAAGTCTAGAACTCTGCCAGTCAGTCTCCAGACTGTGTCCTCAAGCTGCTGGATCCGGATGGACTGATCTGATAACATCTGAAACACAGTGGAGATGTGGGGAGTAATGGTCTGATCAGAAGAGGTGGCTCCTGGTGCAAAAGAAGTACTACCCCACTGATTAGAGAGCAAAGAAGCCACACGCTGTGATATATGCTCGATCTGATCGTCAGCCAGTCTGAACTCTGAATGAGGTACTCTGCTCTCTGGCTGATACACTGTGTGGGCATCCTAGTAAACTCTGAAGGGCCAGCCTCTGTATCAGGAATGAACTGGATATTTGGTGATGCTGCTCTGAAGTCATGGACAGGAGATGATGGACCTTCTTCTTCTACTCTGCCTTCAGTTCTGTCTTCAGCTCTATCTTTAGTTCTCTCTTCAGTTCTCTCCTCAGATCCCTTGATCCAACCAACATCAGTCTTTGTAAATCCCATTCGGTGTAGGGTGTGTTGGTTGAAAGTGTCCACATGAGAGAGCTTAGTAGCAGCCTCCCCTCACAGCTAACTCCAAACCTCCTAAATACTCTAGTAAGGGCCATACCATAAGGCAAGTGTGCCTTGGATCTGTTCAAAGTTTCTCTCATGGCCTCTATCATAAGTGCAGGGAGGTTCAGGGGGGTCTGAGTGATGACATGAAACATAATACATACATCTCTGCTGGAAAGTAAGTCATGCCTACCACTCCTAGGAAAGAAGAGCTTCGTTACCATCTGATGTAGGATCCTCATCTCAATAGACAAAATCTTTGCTTCCAATTTATTTAAACTTCCTGAATAAGTTTCTCCTAAAATAATTCTGATCCCTCTTCTTTTACTGGGAGTTCCATATAAGAGTAACCTTCACTAGGCAACTGAAGTATTTCTCCCAATATCCTAGAATCCAAGCAGATATCAATTCCTTGACTGTTGAAGTCACTGATCTATTTCCATAATGTAGGTTCTGGTAGAATTCTCTAACTAGGTCAACATAGGTGACTTCCTTAAGGGAGCAGTAGAGTTTCCATCCTTGGTTTTTAATCTTACTTGCAAAAGTAAAGCCCTCTTTCTCAAAGAACCGAAAATCTATATTCTTCCCGATTTCGACTTTTCTATCAGAAAGAGGATTCACACTGGGGCTTAGGAGGGATTGAGAGGGACCTTGAGCAGATACTGAAACTGGAGTGGGAGCAGTGGAAGACTGAGCATGCCTTTTCTTTCGGACAATTTCTTCAGGCTCACGGATTGACTTTCTTCTTTGGGGAAGTTTCATCTTTGGAGCCATATTCAATATAGTAGCAGGCAAGGAGACTTGAATGAGAGGAGGAGGGATCACAAGAGAGTGAAGAGGGATTTTGGTGGAGAAAAGAAGTGGATTTGGAAGATCGGTGAAGTGCTAGGGCACGTTCCAACCGCGCCAAACAATGCGAGAAAGCACATAAAATCCCTTTCCAAGGTGGCGATTTTTGGTGGAGAGGAGGAGGGAGAATTGCCTCGAAATAAATCCTTGGATTTGGAGCAAAAAGAATTGGAGAAGACGGCTTTTGGAAGGAGGACGATGAGAAGATGAGTCGTCTCACGAACAGGGATCCAGTATAAAAACAATGAGCCCGTGGGAAGTTTGAGGAAATAACAAGTTTGCCATTGAGTCGACTCATGGGGGTCGACTCATGAAGTTCAGAAATTCAGAAAAAAATATGAATAAATTTCAGAAAAATTCAAATTTTGGGAGAAGGAGTTTTGCTCAATGATAAGTTTTTAGAATGATAAATTTGAGCTTTTGGGACCAGGATAGATGTTGGAAATTGATCTCTAAGAGTTTTTGACATCAATTCTTTGGAAATTGAGAAATTTTAGGCATATGGATCTAGAATTCCTAGATTTCTCTAATTTCACAGAATCTATCCTCACTAAGGGCCTTTGTAAAGATATCAGCTAATTGATTTTCAGTGCAAACATATTCAAGAATTACATTTTTGTTTTGAACATGTTCTCTTATAAAATGATGTCTTATTTCAATATGTTTGGATCTTGAGTGTTGAATTGGAATTTTAGATAGATTTATGGCACTTGTGTTGTCACATCTTATTGGTGTTTCATTAAGTTTGATTCTAAAGTCTTTGAGTTGTTGCTTAATCCATAAGATTTGAGCACAACAACTTCCGGCTGCAATGTATTCGGCCTCAGCCGTAGACAGTGCCATCGAATTTTGTTTCTTGCTAAACCATGAGATTAGGTTAACTCCAAGAAATTGGCAAGTTCCACTTGTTTTTTTCTATCTAATTTACATCCAGCAAAATCAGCATCTGAATATCCTAATAAATCAATTTGTGAGTCCTTAAAGTACCATAACCCTAGAGTTTGTGTACCATTTAAGTATCTAAGGATTCTTTTAACAGCATTCAAATGAGATTCTTTAGGATTAGATTGATATCTAGCACATAAGCAAACACTAAACATGATATCAGGCCTACTTGCAGTTAAATATAATAATGAGCCAATCATACCTCTATAGTATTTTAAGTCTACACATTTACCTTCATCATCCTTGTCAAGCTTACATGAGGGACTCATTGGTGTGCCAATTGGTTTGCAGTTCTCCATTCCAAATCTTTTGAGTAGTTCCTTGGTGTACTTGCTTTGGGTGATGGAGATTCCCTCTTTTGATTGTTTGATTTGGAGTCCGAGGAAGAAGGTGAGTTCTCCCATCATGCTCATCTCGAACTCCCCCTGCATAAGCTTAGCAAAGTCTTGACAAAGGGATTCATTAGTAGACCCAAAAATTATGTCATCAACATAAATTTGTATAACTAGCATATCATTTTGATTTCTTTTAATAAATAGGGTTGTATCTACATTACCTCTTGAAAAACTATTATTTAGTAGAAATTTGCTTAGCCTTTCATACCATGCTCTAGGTGCTTGTTTTAATCCATATAAAGCTTTATTTAATCTAAAGACATGATTAGGAAATGCATGATTTTCAAATCCAGGGGTTGTTCTACATATACTTCTTCAGCGATATATCCATTTAAAAATGCACTTTTAACATCCATTTGAAATAATTTGAATTTCATAAAGCAAGCATATGCAAGTAGAAGTCTAATAGCTTCTAATCTAGCAACAGGTGCAAAGGTTTCATCAAAATCAATTCCTTCTTCTTGATTATATCCCTTAGCAACTAGTCTTGCTTTATTTCTAATTACATTTCCATGCTCATCTAATTTGTTTCTAAAGACCCATTTTGTGCCAATTATTGAATAATCTTTAGGTCTTGATACTAAGGTCCAAACATTATTTCTTTCAAATTGATTAAGTTCTCTTGCATAGCATTAATCCAATTATGATCATTTTCAGCTTCTTCAAAAGTTTTAGGTTCAAGATGAGATACAAAAGCACAATGATTAACTACATCTCTAAGTGAAGAACGGGTTTTTACCCCATGCATAGGATCACCAATAATTAACTCCTTAGGGTGGTTGTGAACATACCTCCATTCCTTGGGTAGGTCATTTGTACCTTGAGGTTGTTCTTGAATTTCTTCACCTCTCTCATTTTGTTCGTCTTCTTGATCCTTGTCTTCTGGAGTTGCTGAATCTTTCAGAGTGATCTCCTTCATACCTTCTATTAGTGGATCTGCATCATCAACACCCTCATTCTTCCTTGAAGGAAGATCGTTAGATTCATCAAAAACAACATGTATGGACTCCTCAACTACTAAAGTTCTTTTGTTGAAAATTCTAAATGCTTTACTAGTGGAGGAGTAACCTAGAAAGATTGCTTCATCTGATTTTGCATCAAATTTATCAAGTTTTTCTTTGCCATTATTTAATACAAAACATCGGCAACCAAAAATATGAAAATATGCAATATTTGGTTTTCTTCCTTTCCAAATTTCATAGGGGGTTTTCTTTAAAAATTGTCTAATCAAAGCACGATTTAAAATGTAACATGCTGTGTTAATTGCTTTCGCCCAAAAATATCTTGGAAGGTTGCTTTCACAAAGCATGGTACGGGCCATTTCTTCTAAGGTTCTATTTTTCCTTTCAACTACCCCATTTTGTTGGGGTGTCCTAGGAGCAGAGAAGTTATGGCCAATTCCATTTTCATCACAAAAATTTTCAAAATCTTGATTTTCAAATTCAGTTCCATGGTCACTTCTAATATTTTGAATTGAAAACCCTTTTTCATTAGTGACTTTTCGATGAAATTTAGTGAAAGTATGAAAAGTTTTATTTTTGTGAGCCAAAAAGAAAACCCAAGTAAAACGAGAGTAATCATCTATAATTACAAAGCCATATCGTTTTCCTCCTAGACTAGTGGTTCTAGTTGGTCCAAATAAGTCCATATGTAAGAGCTCTAAGGGTCTAGAAGTTAAAACAGTATTTTTGGATTTAAATGAAACTCTAGTTTGTTTACCTAATTGGCATGCATTACAAATTCTATCCTTTTCAAAATTCAATTTTGGCAAACCAAGAACTAATTCCTTTTTAATTAATTTTGAAAGAGAGTGCATGCTAATATGTGCAAGTCTACGATGCCACAGCCAACTAGTTTCATTAATTTTAGCATTCAAGGATACTAGGCATTGCATGTCTAATTTGGCTAAGTCATTCAAATCTACCATATAAACATTGCCATGCCTATGTCCTATAAATTTAATGCCATCGTTAATAGGACTAGTTACAATGCAAACAGATGATTCAAAAACTACTTTATACCCTTTATCACAGAATTGACTAATGCTAAGTAAGTTATGCTTTAAACCTTTAACTAATAAAACATTCTCAATATATTTGGAGGGAGTGATACCAATGTTACCTATCCCGATGATCTTTCCTTTGCCATTATCTCCAAAGGTGACCATCCCTCCATCCTTAGCATCAAGCGTGATGAATTGTGATTCATCACCAGTCATGTGTCTCGAGCATCTACTGTCAAGATACCATTTTCTGTTTCCTTCTTGGGATGCTAGACACACCTGCAAGCAAAGGTCAAGTTTCTGTCTTAGGTACCCAAGCTTTCTTGGATCCTTTGAGATTAGTCAAAATGGTTCCTTTTGGAACCCATATTTTCTTTGTGTTTGCATATTTGTTAATAAGACATGTGTATGATTTATGTCCTATTCTTCACATTTGAAACAAGTAATATTTGTAGACTTGTTACTTGAATAATTTACATAAATATTCTTCAAAATTTTTGTTTCTTCAGAGGTTTATAGCCAAGTCCAGCCTTATCATATATAGCTTTCTGATTATCAAGAATCATATTTAGTTTGTTTGAACTTAAGGTGAACTTATCTACTATAGGTTTTAGCTTGTTAATTTCATTCTTTAAGTTTTGATTTTCTTGAATCAAAGTGGATTTTTCAATTGAAAGGTTTTCAGCTTGTTTCACTAAGGATTGATTTTCCAATTTCAGTTCTTTGTTTTTCTTCCCTAGTTTCTTTAATTCATCAATTGAATCATAGAATGCTTCATGCAATTCTTCAAAAGTAAATTCACTAGTGGATTCAGAAGTTACCTCATTTTCGTGTGCCATCAGGCACAGGTTGGCTTGTTCTGTTGAGATTTCCTCGTCGGAGCTTGAGTCATCACTTGCACTCCAAGTCGCCATCATTGCTTTCTTTTTGAACTTTTTGGGACCTTTCTTCAGTTGTGGACATTCAGATCTGAAATGTCCCGGCTTCTTGCACTCGTAGCATATAAGGGGTTGATCTTTCTCTTTTTCTTGCTTTGTTCCCTTTTGTGAACTTCTTTCTCATCCCCTGTTTCCTTTTTCTTAGAAACTTCTTAAATTTCGGGTGATGAGTGCCATCTCTTCATCCTTTTCTTCATCTTCAGTGTCATCCGTTTCATAATCAGGCGAAGTTGTGGATTTGAGGGCAATGGTTCTTTTCTTTTTGACTTCATCTTCTTGATGTTGCTTCATGCTAAGTTCATGAGTCATCAAGGATCCAAGAAGCTCTTCTAGAGGTAGAGTGTTCAAGTCCTTTGCTTCTTGGATGGCAGTCACCTTGGCTTCCCAAGTTCTTGGCAATGACCTGAGAATCTTCCTTACAAGCTCACTGTTAGTATAAGATTTGCCAAGACTCTTCAAACCATTAATTATATCAGTAAAATGAGTAAACATAGCAGTTATGGACTCATCATGCTCTATTTTGAACAATTCATATTTATGCACTAGCATGTTTATTTTAGTCTCTTTTACTTGATTTGTTTCCTCATGGGTTACTTCTAACCTATCTCATATTTCTTTAGCAGATGCACAAGTAGAAATGCGATTAAATTCATTTGCATCTAGTGCACAATAAAGAACATTCATAGCTTTGGCATTTAATTGTGCCAATTTCTTATCAACCTCATCCCATTCTTTCTCGGGTTTGGTTGACTCCTCACCATCTATAATCTTGGTGGGTGTGTGAGGACCATTCACTATGATACTCCACATATCATAGTCGAGTGCTTGTATAAATATCTTCATCCGAGCTTTCCAATAGGTGTAATTAGACCCATTGAAAAGTGGAGGTCGGTTTGTAGATTGCCCCTCGGCTAGAGAAGTACCGACATGGGTTGCCATAGATCTTTGGCTCTTTGATTGTTAGATCAAAGAAGGGCTAGAGCACCGTGCTCTGATACCACTTGTTGCCCAGCTATGCAACCCAAGAGGGGGGGGTGAATTGGGTTTCTAAAAATTTTAGGCTTAATTAATTACTTATGATGAATGAGAACAAAGACTTTAATTCAAGTTTAATTACCTAAAGCAAGAATGCAAGGATATAATAAAGAAATAAGGAGAAACAATAAAGCACACCACAAACACAAGGATTTATAGTGGTTCGGTGCCAACCTTGCACCTACATCCACTCCCCAAGCTCCTACTTGGGAATTTCAATCCACTATACTTGTATTCAACCCGAATACAAACGTCGGAAACTCCGACACTAGCTATCTCAAGCTAGTCTACTTGTTTTCCGGGTACAAGTCAACCCAAAACACTCCGATTTCAGGTTCGGATCAACCTTTCCTTTTTTGGAAATCTTTCAAAAACAAGAACAAATATTCACAAAGAGTAAAATAGCTTAGAGCACAAATTAATACAATAACAGCTCCTTAAATGAGCGAATATAACAATAAAAATACTTTACTCAAATGAAGAAACCCTTTTTGGATTTTCTCAAGGTGGATGAACGCTTGAATGAATGCTTGAGAAGAAGATGATCTTTGATTGAAGACTTCTTGAAGGCTTTGACGGATCTCTAGATCAAGGTTGAAACAATAGGTGTGAAAAATCTCTCTTTGAATGCTCTTAAATCTCTTTCACAATCTCTCTGTAGATTTTGGATCCTCTTTTTTTTTCTCTCGAATATCTCGTTGATCACTTCGTGTATATTTTGGATCCTCTCTATTGTATTTGATCTCTTTTTTTTTCTGCAATTTCTTTCCCATTTGAAACATTTTATAGCATTAAGAAACAAGAGAAAAATATTTGGTAGAAAAAGAGCCGTTAGAGCATTTTTAGGAAGCATAAAAGGCAATTAAAATGGGCAAAAAACTAGCCGTTGCGGATGATTTCCGTCGTAGGGGTCGACTCATGAGTCGACTCATGCTTCAGGAGTTGACTCATGAGTCGACTTCTGTTGCATTAGCCAGAAACTTTGATTTCTGGATTTTTTTGGCCCAAATCAGCAGAGGTCGACTCATGAGTCGACTCATGCCTTGTGGGTCGACTCATGAGTCGACTCACAGGTCGTGCCAAGCCAAAAATCCAGCATGCCAAGGGAAATTTTTGCGTGCCAATCAGCTCATAGTGCCATGAGTTGACTCATGAGTCGACTCATGCACTTCAAACCTTCATAACTTCAAAAATATAAGTCCAAAAACAATAAAATTTTCATCAATAGTTTACAAATCATTTGTTCTACCAAATGATACTATCAAATCAGAATTTTAGTAAATTATGATTTTGCCCTTGAAGAGCATAAAGACTTTTTCAATTTAAAATATTTGTATCCCTTCAATCTGCTTTGTAATCATCAAAATCAATCTAGGAGCAACACTCGTGAATTGTTGTCTGCTGAACTTCCTTCCCTTTCTCATCTTTTCTTCTTCTTTCTTCTCCCCTTTTCTTCTCTTTTTTTTTTTTTTTTGACATCGTCCTTAGGTCATCGGTGGCTCTTTTATTCATGTTGAATTATCATTTGCCGAGCTCCTTTTCAGTTTTTGCGTCGCTCAAGATACTCGGTTGCCATCATATCGACCCATCCTTTTTGCCAGTGGCCGCAGACTCGCTTGGGGGCCATTCGGGCTTGGTGTCCCCCCTCAGGGCTTGAGCTTGGAGGTCTGAGCTTCTGTCATCTCGAGGGAGTTGTCCTACCTTGGATTTGCATAGAAAGCTTTCTTGAAAGCTGGGATTCCTGATGAGGGCCCCAATCCTTGCCGCGACAGGGTTCTCCACACCTTGGATGCTGTTTGTTTTCCAATCATCGCTGATGTGGCCCATCACCTTCCTTTTTCTTTTTTGCCTAGAATTTTTCCTCCGCTCTCAGTGAGGCTATGGAGTTTGGTTTCCGTAGGCGAAGTCGGGGCGAAGTTCGGCTCCCGTGGGAGTCCAGACGAAGATTACTAGCCGTTGAAGTTGGTGACGGAACCCGGCTCCCGTAGGGGTCTGGGCGGAGTGGAGTCCTCCCTGTGATTGGAGTTGCGGATGGAGCCCGGCTCCCGTAGGAGTCTGGGCGGCGTCTTCCTGCAATTAAAGTAAGGTGTGAAGTCTGGCTCCCGTAGGAGTCCGGACAGGGTTTATCATTAGTCGAAGTTGGCGACGGAGCCCGGCTCTCGTAGGAGTCCGGGCAGAACTTACCATCGGTTGAAGTTGGTGACGGAGCCCGGCTCCCGTGGGAGTTCGGGCGGAGTCTTCCTTGCGGTAGAAGTCGCGGACGGAGCCCAGCTCCCGTAGGAGTTCGGGCCTTCGATTTTGCTCAAGCTAAGGCAGGTTTTTCTCCCATCCTTAGTAGGGCTGTGGGGCGCATGTGGGCATTGCAGGGCCTCTCCCCCCATCCGGTCAAAATAGAATCGGGCCTTCGACTTTGCTCAAGTTAGGGCAAGATTTTCTCCTTCCCTAACAAGGCTGTGGGGGCCATATGGGCGTTGCAGGGCCTCTCCCCCCATCCGGTCTAAATGGAACCGGGCCTTCGACTTTGCTCAAGTTAGGGCGAGGTTGTCCTCCTGTCCCTAACAGGGCTGTGGGGGCGCATATGGGCGTTGCAGGGCCTCTCCCCCCATCCATCTAAATGGAACGGGCCTTCAACTTTGCTCAAGTTAGGGCGAGATTTTTCTCCTGTCTCTAACAGGGCTGTGGGGGCGCATATGGGCGTTGCAGGGCCTCTCCCCCCATCCGATCTAAATGAAACTGGGCCTTCGACTTTGCTCAAGTTAGGGCTAGGTTTTCCTCCTGTCCCTAACAGGGCTGTGGGGGCGCATATGGGCGTTGCAAGGCCTCTCCCCGCATCCGATCTAAATGGAACCGGGCCTTCGACTTTGTCGGGATGAGGTTTCCCTTTAGTTTCTGATATAGTTTGTTTGAATTGTCCAAAGACATACAGGTATGCAACTTTCGATTAAAATAAAGTTATTGGTAGTACATCCATAAGTTTTTCGAGCTCCATGGTCACGGGAGGTCGGCTCCTCCGAGTTCCTTAAGATAATAAGCTCCGGGCGGACTACTTCTTTGACTTCATACGGTCCTTCCCAGTTTGGGGCGAGTTTCCCTCGATCCTGAGGTTGCGAGACAGCGGCTCGTCGAAGCACTAGATCTCCTGCTCTAAAGGTTTTGTTCTTGACCCGGGTGTTGTAATATCGAGCGACTTTCTGTCTGTAGGCTGCCATTCGAACCTGAGCTATCTCCCATCTTTCTTCCAGCAGGTCGAGATTGGCTCTAAAACTTTGCAAATTTTGATGTTCGTCGAATGCCACGACTCGTGCCGATGGGAGTTTAAGCTCGATTGGGATGACGACTTTCGTACCGAAGGCTAAAGCAAAGGGGGTCTCCCCCGTAGGTAGCCTCTGGGTAGTTTGATATGCCCACAACACATGATAAAGTTCGTCCGCCCAAGTTTCCTTCGCTTTTTCGAGCCTTGTCTTAATCCCCTGCAAAAGGGTTCGATTAGTCACCTTAGCTTCGCCATTCGCCTGGGGATGGGCTACTGTTGTGAAGTTGTGGGAGATGTTCATATCTTCACAGAATTCGATAAATTTTGCTCCCACGAATTGCCGTCCATTATCAGTAATTAGGGTTCTAGGCAAACCGAACCTACACACGATCGACTTCCAGACAAAATCTTGTACTTTTGCTTCTGTGATTTTTGCTAGTGGTTCGGCTTCAACCCATTTGGTGAAGTAGTCGATCGCTACAAGGAGGAACTTCCTTTGCCCAGACGTCAGGGGAAAGGAGCCGAGAATGTCCATCCCCCATTGTGCAAAAGGCCATGGGGCAGTCAAGGGTGTGAGCTCGGTGGCGGGCTGTCTCTGGATGTTGGCGTATCTCTGGCATCGATCACACTTTTTGACATATTCAATCGAATCATGATGCATTGTTGGCCAGTAATATCCCTGGCGGAGCAACTTGTGGGATAAAGATCTAGCCCCCAAATGATTTTCGCAAATTTCTTCATTTACTTCCCACAAGGCGTAGTCAACTTCCGAGGGCCGGAGACATTTTAAGAGGGGCAAGGATTATGATCTCTTGTACAATTTGCCCTCATAAAGGATGTACCGGGAGGCCTGATTTTGGAGCTTCCGAGCTTCTTTCGCATCCTGAGGGAGAACTCCATCTCTGAGATAGATTATCAGTGGGTCGACCCAGCTGGGCTCGTGGTCAATCTCCATCACGGACCGTGATTCTTCTGTACTCGGGTGCTTTAGGACTTCAAAGAGAATGCCTTGGGGCAATTCGGCCGGAGCCGACGTCGCCAGCTTGGAGAGAAGGTCAGCCATGGTATTTTCCAACCTTGGAATCTGTCTAATGTTGAAGCTGCTAAAGGCGGGAGGAGCTCCTTTACCTTCTCAAGGTATTTGGCCATATTGTCCTCCCGCGCTTCGTAACTCCCGCTGACTTATCCCACCACTAGTTGAGAGTCGCTGTGCACCCGGAGCTGACCTATTCCTAGCTCTTTGGCGATCCTTAGTCCTGCGATCAGAGCTTCGTATTCCGCTCCATTGTTTATTGCGGGAAACCCAAAATGCAGAGCGTATTCCACGATGACTCCCTCCGGACTGACCAAGATCAGGCCTACACCTGCGCCCGACATATTGGAAGATCCGTCCACATAGAGGGCCCAAAAGCGATCAGAGGGATCGGCCTCTTCTTCGGGGGAGTTCGGTTGGGACTTCAGGTCGTCAACTTTGCTTTGTTCAGATTCAGCTTCCTCTGGGATGGTACACTCTACTATGAAATCTGCCAGTATTTGGGCCTTCACTGCTGGCCTGGGTCGATAGTTGATGTCGAATTTTGTGAGCTCGATCGCCCATTTTGCCATCCTCCCGGAGGTGTCCGCCTGGTGTAAAACCGCCTTGATTGGTTGATTGGTGAGTAGCATCACGGTATGCCCTTGAAAGTAGGGTCAGAGCCTCCGGCTGCAATCAATAAGGCGTAAGTCAGTTTTTCTAATTTGGTGTACCTGGTCTCGGCGTCCCTCAACGCACGGCTAACGTAGTAGATTGGCCGCTGGACTTTCGCTTCCTCTTTGACAAGAACGGCCGCGAGGGCCATGGGAGAGACCGCCAGGTATAAAAATAGCTCCTCCCCAGGCTCAAGCTTTGCTAACAGCGGGGGTGAGCCAAGGTAGCTCCTCAATTCTTCGAATGCCTGTTGGCACTCGGAGGTCCAACAGAAGTTCTTCGATTGCTTGAGGGTTTGAAAGAAGGGCAAGCACCGTTCGATCGACCTTGCGATGAAGCGATTAAGGGCCGCTATCCTCTCCGTGAGGCATTGAACCTCTTTTATTAACTTTGGGGTGGCCATCTTCTGGATGGCACGAATTTTCTCTGGATTGGCCTCGATTCCACGCCCTGATACCATGAAGCCCAGAAACTTTTCTGAGGTTACTCTGAAAGCGCATTTAGTTGGGTTCAGCTTCATTCTATATTTTCGGAGAGCGTCGAAGGTCTCCTCGAGGTCGGCGACATGATTTATGAAAGACTTGCTTTTTATGAGCATATCGTCCACGTAGACCTCCATGTTGCGGTCGATCTACTCCTTGAAGATTTTGTTCACCAACCGTTGGTAGGTTGCGCCCGCATTCTTGAGGCCAAAAGGCATGACCCTGTAACAGTAAAGGCCACGATTAGTGATGAAGGCTGTCTTTTCTTCGTCTTCCGACGCCATTCTAATTTGATTATAGCCGGAGAATGCATCCATGAAGGTGAGGAACTCGTGGCCTGAGGTCGCATCCACCAGTTGATCGATTCTGGGAAGGGGGTAGCTGTCCTTCGGACAGGCCTTATTCAGCTTTTTGAAGTCTATGCACATCCTCCACTTGCCGTTTGCTTTTTTGACCAGGACAACGTTGGAAATCCAATCGAGATAATTGACTTCCTTAATGAATCCGACTTTAAGGAGCTTATCCACTTCATCGGCTATCGCCTTCTGCCTCTCCAGAGTGTGACTCCAGATTTTTTCTTTCGTCGGTCGATGCTTTGGATCGACGGCCAGATGATGCTTCATGACCTCCGTGTCAATCCCTGGCATGTCTGCTGGAACTCAAGCGAAAATATCCGCATTTCTTCATAGAAAATCAATGAGACGCGTCCGCACCTCCTCCCCTAGGTTGGAGCCGATCATCGCTACATGCTCCGTGTTCCTGTCATTCAAAGGGATTGGTACCAGATCTTCGATTGGGGCACTCCTTTCTTCGGCGAGATCATCGCGAGCATCCAGTCCATCGACGGGACAGGGGTCGGATTGATCGCTTCTTTGCAAGGCTATATTGTAGCAGTGTCTGGCCAGGGCTTGGTCTCTCCGACCTCTCCGATCCCCTGGTTGGTGGGGAACTTCAACTTCAAATGGTAGGTCGATACGACGGCTCGGAGAGCATTGAGGCCAGGTGGCCGAGAATTGCATTGTAGACTGATGGCGCCTTCACCATCAAAAAATTCACTAGGGCCCTGGATTGTCTTGGGTATTGACCTGCGGCCAGGTCAAAGTTATTATTCCTTCCATCGAAACGGCATCGCTGGTAAACCCTACCAAAGGGGAGCTAATCGACCTCAGATGGCTGTCAAGGGTGGACATTCTTGAAAAGGTATCGTAGAACAAGATGTCGGCCCAAGTTTCATTATCGACGAGAATGCGACGGACGTCGTAATTTGCTATATTCAAGGAAACTACGACCACGTCGTTACGAGGGAATTGGACTCCCTAAGTGTCTTCTTCGGTAAAGGTTATGGGCTCTTCAGTCTTTTGCTGCTTGGGGGATACAGCCGATATGTTGGTCATTTTCTGTCGGGATCCTCCCGAGATGGTGTTGGCAGAATCCGTCGGAGGCCGATCGCCCGGCCACTCCATGCCGACGACCATAGCCAGAGGGTGCGAGGCCTGAGAAACCAGAGGCGAGACCGGGGTCCGAGATATGGCTGCGGAGGCCGTGGGTAGCTGCACGGATGCTTCGTGAGAAGGCATCAGGCGAGGATCCAGTGGGGGAAAGGAGGAGTGGGTATCGGAGAAGATGACCAGAGGTGGCTCCGTTGAGCGCTCCTTTAAGAACAAGGATGCTGCGAAGACGCAGACCCCCCTTCCTCTAGCGCCAATCCTGTTAGTGCAAAAATCTGCTTGCGTTGGAGAAGCTGGAGTCGAGGGAGTTGCAGTCGCCATCGGGACCTGCAAAAGAAGTCTAAACCGGAGGTGGGGTTGCTCTGACAAGACCCTTCGACACTCAAGTCAGTTCTCTGCCTCAACAAGAATGGAGTGCTCGAATGGAAATTTTAGCAGAGTTTTTAGGTAAAAATGAGAGCTTATAGAATAACGTATCTGGGGTTTCCCTTTTATAGACGGAGGGGGCAACAAATTGATAGCGACGCCTGTAACCGTCTGGTAGTGGGCCGCCCAGAGTCAGGAGGAATTTATTGCGGAGGGTAGTGGAGTGGGATCGTGGCTATCATCGTGGCTCGCCACGTGAAATCAGTTACGGGGAGTGGAGCGGCATCCATTGTCGTGACTCGTTAGGGAGTGGTGGAATCGCACAGGATCCGCCATAGGGAGTGGAGTAAAATCGTGGCCGTTAATACGGCCTGTCAGGGAGTGATGGAGCTGCGTAAGGTCCGCTGCAGGGAGTGGAGTAGTGTTGTGGCCGTTACTGTGGCCTGCCAGGGGGTCCAGACTTGTCGACCGAAGTTCGGTTGGAGTCGGTAGCGAGGTCCGATACCCGTAGGAGTTTGGGCAAGGTCTTCCCACAGTCAGAATAGAAGATGGAGTCTGGCTTCCGTAGGAGTCTAGACGAAGTCCATCTGCAGCCGTTGGAGTCGAGGATGGAGCTCGGCTCCCGTAGGAATCCGAGCGAAGTCTTTCTGTAATTAAAATCAAAGGTGAAGTCCGGCTCCCGTAGGAGTCCGGAAAGGCTTACTAGCAGTTGAAGTTGAGGATGGAGCCCGACTCCCGTAGGAGTCCGGGCGGAGTCTACTTGCGGTCGAAGTCGTGGGCGGAGTCCGGCTCCCGTAGGAGTCCGGACGAAGTCCGTCTGCAGCCGTTGGAGTCGAGGATGGAGCCCGGCTCCCGTAGGAATTCGGGCGGAGTCTTCCTGCAATTAAAATCAAAGGCGAACTCCGACTCCCATAGGAGTCCGGACAAGGCTTACTAGTAGTTGAAGTTGAGGACGGAGCCCGGCTCCCGTAGGAGTCCGGGTGGAGTCTACTTGTGGTCGAAGTCGTGGGCGGAGTCCGGCTCCCATAGGAGTCCGGACGAAGTCCGTCTACAGCCGTTGGAGTCGAGGATGGAGCCCGGCTCCCGTAGGAATCCAGACGGAGTCTTCCTGCAATTAAAATCAAAGGCGAAGTCCGGCTCCCGTAGGAGTCCGGACAAGGCTTACTAGCAGTTGAAGTTGAGGACGGAGTCCGGCTCCCGTAGGAGTCCGGGCGAAGTCTACTTGCGGTCGAAATCGTGGGCGGAGTCCGGCTCCCGTAGGAGTCCGGACGAAGTCCGTCTGCAGCCGTTGGAGTCTAGGACAGAGCCCGGCTCCCATAGGAATTCGGGCAGAGTCTTCCTGCAATTAAAATCAAAGGCGAAGTCCGCTCCCGTAGGAGTCCGGACAAGGCTTACTAGCAGTTGAAGTTGAGGACGGAGCCCGACTCCCGTAGGAGTCCGGGTGGAGTCTACTTGCGGTCGAAGTCATGGGCAGAGTCCGGCTCCCGTAGGAGTCCGGACGAAGTCCGTCTGCAGCTGTTGGAGTCGAGGACGGAGCCCGGCTCTCGTAGGAATCCGGGCGGAGTCTTCCTGCAATTAAAATCAAAGGCGAAGTCCGGCTCCCATAGGAGTCCGGACAAGGCTTACTAGCAGTTGAAGTTGAGGACAGAGCCCGGCTCCCGTAGGAGTCCGGGCGGAGTCTACTTGCGGTCGAAGTCGTGGGTGGAGTCTGACTCTCGTAGGAGTCGGACGAAGTCCGTCTGCAGCCGTTGGATTCGAGGACGGAGCCCGGCTCCCGTAGGAATCCGGGCGGAGTCTTCCTGCAATTAAAATCAAAGGCGAAGTCCGGCTCCCGTAGGAGTCCGGACAAGGCTTACTAGCAGTTGAAGTTGAGGATGGAACCCGGCTCACGTAGGAGTCTGGGCGGAGTCTACTTGCGGTCAAAGTCATGGGCGGAGTCTGGCTCCCGTAGGAGTCCGGACGAAGTCCGTCTGCAGCCGTTGGAGTCGAGGACGGAGCCCGGCTCCTGTAGGAATCCGGGCGGAGTGATGGGAGTTCACCAACGGCAGTCGAAAGTCGCAAGAGACTTGCAAGGGTCAATTCTGCCAAGAACTTTGGTCGAGGGTATTTTATACCCAACACAAGGGATGAGACCAAATTGACCTCCAAAGGAGCAAGGGTTCCACACGTGCTAGCATGCTTACCAGAGCCCCGATTGAATCCAAAATTTCAATCAACCTTTTTCAAAAGGGTCCTTGGCCAATTTTTTTATGTATATGATCCATCGAGTTTTACATCTAGCTAACAGTAGGTTTAGGTGTAAGTTGATCAAATTTGATTAAATTTCAATCTAATCGATTTAGGTCCAATCGAGCTAACGGTGTTCAACAATTAGAATCCTTTCTAATTGATGATTGGATTAAACTCTTTAATTCAATCAAAAATCTATAAGTCAAGATCAACATCTAGCAACGTATCATGACTACCCAGAAGATATAAAATTTTGATAGAAATATCAAATATATCCTTCAGTGGCAAGTTACCATACAATTCAATCCTTTGATCATCCCTATATCTTGAATATGTTCATGAGTATGGAATCATGTCAAACTCAAATACATATTCATATCGATTTTTAATTAACCAATGATGACTCCAATGAAAAAGTATTAGAAACACTTTCTAATCTCTTTTTTGCTTTTGGCCAAAAGATTTTTTTCAAATCATCTAGGATTGAGAATACACAGGATGCGATCTTCACTTACTGGGAATGATCGATTCCATGTTGACCTACTACAACCTCCATACACACTCCAGCATATCCAGAACACCTCGTACATATCTTAATATCATGTCTAGATATGAACCAAAATATGGATTCATATGCATAAGATTCTATGATGGTCTCAGGTCTAAGGATCACTTGCACAACTTCCACTTAGAGAATCATCTTTGACATGCAAATAAGACTTCCATAAAATATTCTCTTTCATCGAGTCAATTCAATGGACTCATTTTTCAATGAGCACCCACATCCTTGTATTAGTATCTCACACAAGTGGCTAGTGAGATCTGCCACCCTCTCCATCGAGCATATATAGGATGTGCCAGTCTATCCGAAATATTGATCTCCGACTCAATGCTCCTACGATCAGGAATGTTTAAGATTAGGGTTTTAGGTCTCACTAGCATGACCCATTCAAATCTCCTAAAATCATTACCCTAATCTTTGGGGTTCATCATAATCTTAAACATAATAAGATGCAGCTAATGTGATGAATCAATACCTCAAATAATAAATATCATTTCACGAGTTAGAAAATTATAAAGAAAAGTCACATCGCAATACACTTGCGGTTGGCTTATAGGGCACTCTTCTTTTAATACTGGAGTTCTACAACACATTTATCATTTAGGTCTAGCCACATTGGATTTGGTTGAGAACTAAATTGGATCAAATTTGAACAAGATTTGAATTTGAACTTCTCTCTTGCATCCTATCCAAACTCCATGCATTTTTTCATTCATGCTAAAAATATTTTGCATGATTTTTTTTGTTAAAGTTTCGATGTCGGGGCATGCATGTATGTTCAAAAATTTTTTTTTTTTAACATTACAGTGGAATAGAAGATTAAAATATCTTTTAATCTATATCATGCATGCATAAAACATAAACCACAAGAATTTATTTCATATGCTGAAATTGAACGTATGCTGAAATTTAATATGTGATCGAGTCACATACTTATTTAATAATTTCTTTCTTCAAATCTAGATCTAAAAGAGAAGAGACTCTTTCTTAGCCACACAAGTGCCCGACCTCTATGGATATCCACTCAGGATTAGCCTGGAACAGTCCACTTAAAATTGATTTTTCTTCTCCAAGAAAAATCAGCCTGTGAATCTGAATGAAGTCTAGATCGCGATTAACTCTTTGATCCTTTCCTTGATCTTCTTCTTCTCTTCTTCTCTTGGTTTTCTTTTCTAGATTATGGAGAAACTAGAGACTACAAGACAACAAACAAAGGGGATGCCCAAAGCCCTTTTGGGTGTGAAGAAAAAGGACGCCCAAGGGGTGGGGCATTTGGACATCCAAGGGAGAAGAGAGGGAGGGAGGAAGAGAGGGGCATGGGGCTCTCCTAAGGGGGTGTGGGGCTACTGGTTGAAGTGTCTAGACACCTTAGGGGAGGTTCTTTTAAATAAGCATAAGGTTTGAATCCTATTCAAAACCAAATAAGCACTTAATACAAGTCCCACTTGCATTAGGTTTTCTTAGAACTTAAGTAATTTGACTTCCTTTAGAAAACCTATTAGGCACCAACAACTGGAGCCCCTGTATCCACAAAATCACATCCCTTTTTGCACCCAAGGGATGCCCTATAAAGGATCCACACACCCTCTAATAGGTGGCGATGCCCAACTTGATCAAATCAAGTGACACCCAATTCAAACTATCAAAGAAATTCATTAAGGACTTGCATCCTTAATTCTTTTGATCCAAAATCTTAGGTACCCAATAATTAGAGCTCAATGAATTTAATTTATTTATTTAAGTTATTAGCAAATAATTTAGTTTGAATTAATCTTATCAAATAAGAAATTTAAAAATAAAGAGAAAATTGAAGGGAAGGAAATAGTTTACCTCCAGAATGTTCAGGTTGCATCTAAAACTTTTCTCTAATATCCTACTTGTTTAAGGATCAAATCCTTACTTGAATCACAGTAGAATCAAAGATCAAATCTCAAATTATCTGATATAAACCTTCATAGAGGCCTGGATATGCAGACCCTCTACTTCGCATGCACGTCAGATGCTACAAGAAAGCAGGATGAACTCCAATCCAATTGACTTCGCATACACAATCAATCGAGAGATGAGATGTGATGATGTGACACCTCACACCAGTAGGTAGGATGCCCAAGAAGGATCCACACCCAAGGAGAGGAGGTGGCAACAAATGGAGAGATGTAGAAGATGAAGGACCTCTCTCTTCACATGCCTGTCTCTCTCTCTTTTTCTCTTCTCTCAATTTGATTTGTTTGCTATTCTATTCTCTTCTTTCATCCATAGGTAGAGACCCTTTTTATTTATAGATGATTCTCATGACCCAATGAGAGGAGGACTCTTTATTCAAATCTGATTTGAATTGATCCAATACTCATGAAAGATGGACTCCTATATGAGATTAATTGCCATCACTTATGACATCCACTTTGCACCCACTCCCACACCCACTTGGGATGCCCCAAATAAGCACCAAACTAATTTTTGATCATGCTTCATGAGTGGATATTTTCAGTGCAAGTAGAAATACTCATATCTCATCCAAAACAGGTCCGATTCGAATCCGATTCGAAGTCGATTCGAAATAATTTTGAAAAGCTATCAACCTTAAACTCTTTAAGATTTTTGTACCAAGTCTAACTTAGATTTTGGACCTATTTAAGTCTAATTAATTTAGATCTAATCTGAAATTAATTAATACTTAAATCTAATCTTTCATATATTCCATGGATCGTAGATAGAAATTGTTCATCTCCGGTTGAATCTGAACCTCATGTATAGTGCTAGCTAGACATAGTCAACTCTTCAATCCCATTTGACCCATAACTCAATTATCTATCAAGTTAGCTTATATGTTCAATCAAGTACTTTCAGATTGAACATATAAATATAGGTCAATTCTTTTCTATTTTGTTTGACTTATGTGCGTGACTCTATAGGTTCAAACACTAAGCCAGTAGCACAGGAACCAATTTCTATACTAATCAAGATACCATCTAGTAATGGTTTTCGACATCTAGATAGGTCAAATTATCGCAAAAGAATATTCTAGAACCTATACTCATGGTTACTGCATAATTCATCCTTTTGATCCTGGATGCTCTAAAATGGTCTCAAGTTAACGTCAATCAAGATTGCTTCATCCACATTGTATTTCAACCTTTCAAATCTATCTCATGAATTATCCTGGTCAAAGCTTTACTAAATTGAAATACAGTGATACATCAACAATAATAATTTGGAGGGATCAATCCCATCTTGATCCACACACTGACTTCGCAAGTAATTGACTGTACCCAATAGCCTTCCATCACTACATTAAAAATTCAGGTAGTTAGGCACCAAAGCACAGTAAGTTGTTTGTAAGTCACTATGGTGATCTCAGATCTAAAGGATATTTATACCCATATATTTCACGAGCAGCTCTTGACAGCAGAACGCTCAGCAGGTGAGTCACTTGTTCAGTGATTATGTACCCTTATATCTCACTTGTATGCCATACCAGTGTCACCACACTCCTTGGTTAAGAGGACAACCAACCCATATGGCACACAACGACCTTCACTCGATAAACATCATCATCCCGTAATGACGTATCATTTGATCACGAACTTGTTTCAGAACTATACGATAAATCCTCTCTTTATTGTACACTAGCATAGTTCTAGGGACTTCATCACAGTACAAGAGTTCAAGAAAGATGTCACTTTATGATGAAAAATATCAAAATAACTATTATTCAATTATCAATAATTCATATACAAGGATAAACTCAATCATCACATGATTGATTTTAGGATATAATTCTCAATAACTCTCACTTGGACTAAAGTCAATCAGAGCAATATCTTATACCCATCTTTCATTTGAAGTCATTGAACTCTTTGATCCCGAGAGCTTTAGTTAAGAGGTCGGCTAGGTTCTCTTTTCCATCGATCTTCTAAAGCTCGATGTCATCTAGTTCACGATCTCTCACACTAGGTGATAGCGGCGCAAAACATGTTTAGTGTGATGGTGCGACTTAGGTTCTTTCGCCTAAGCTATGGCACTAGAGCTGTCACAATACAACAGGACAGGACCATCAATGGAAGGTACAACTTTCAGCTCGATAATAAACTTTCACAACTACACCACCTCCTTTACAGCATTCGATACAGCAATGTATTCCACTTCATATATAGAATCGGTCACAGTATGTTGCTTGAAACTTTTTCAGCAAACAGCTCCTCCATTCAAGGTAAATATGTAGCCCAACATGCTTCTGCTGTCATCACAATCTGATGAAAAACTAAAATCAGTATATCCTACAAGCTTCAGATCAGAGACTCCATAGATAAGCCATTGATCTTTAGTATTTCTTAAATACTTAAGAATTGCTTTTGCAATCTTCCAATGCTTCTCATTCAGATCTGACTGGTACCTACTCACTACCCCTAGTGAATAGGCCACATCCGATCTTATACATATCATAGCGTATATGATAGATCCCACTACCGAAGCATATGATATTCTACTCGTGCACTCTTTCTCCTCAGGAGTTGTCAGACAATCTTTCTTGAAAAGAGTAATTCCATGGTCTATCGAAAGATAGCCTTTCTTAGAATTATCCATGTTGAACCATTCAACAAGATGTCAATGTACGTGGATTGGGACAATCCAAGCAACCTTCTAGATTTATTCCTATAGATCTTCATCCCTAGGATATAGGATGCTTCTCCCAAGTTCTTCATGGAGAACTGTGATGATAACCATAGCTTCACACTCTACAAAGCCAAGATGTCATTTCCTAGTAATAGTATGTCATCCATATACAGCACAAAAAAAATGACCACAGAATCGGAAGCTCATTTGTAAACACAAGACTCTTCTCCATTCCTAATGAAGCCATACATTTTGATTATTTTATAAAATGCATGTTCCAATTCCTCGATGCCTGCTTAAGTCCATAAATTGACCTTTTCAGCTTGCACACTTTCGACTCGTCTGTGGATGTGAACCCTTCAGGTTGTATCATATATACCTCTTCTTCTAGCTCTCCATTAAGAAAAGCGGCTTTGACATCCATCTACCAGATCTCATAATCTAAGTATGCAGCGATAGCAAGCATAATCCGAACGGATCTGAGTATTGCCACAGGAGAGAACGTCTTGTCATAGTCAATACCATAACGCTGACGGTAAGCCTTAGCAACTAGATGGGCTTTACAGGTCTCTACCTTTCTGTCTACTCTTCTTTTTTTTTGAAAATCTATTTACACCCTATAAATTTTATCCCTTCGGATGGATCAACTAGTGTCCAGACACTATTGATCTCCATGGACTCCATCTCGAACTTCATGGCCTTAAGCCATCTTTGGGAGTCGGGTCTTTGCATGGCCTCCATATAGGTGATCAGATTCTCATCATTCTCATCAAGCTCAATAGGATCACCATTTCGGATCAGAAAATCATAGTATCTATCCGGCTGATGCGGTACTCTATCGGATCTCCTAAATGGTACCACTACTAGCTCCAAATTTGATTCACCAACCAAATCTAATTCTGTATGTGTCAGTCCTTCCACTTCATAAATTTCATCAAGTTCAATTTTACAGACATTAGCTCCTTCACCAAGGAACTCCTTTTCTAAAAAGACTGCCTAGCTGCTGACAAACATCTTTTGTTCTGCAGTGAGGTAGAAGTAGTACCTTTTAGTTTTCTTTGGGTACCTACGAACAAGCATCTATCGGACTTCGGTCCAAGCTTATCTGTCTTTAAATGCTTGATATAAGCTGGACATCCTCAGACCCTAAGATGTGAGAGTACTGACTTACGCCCAGTCCATATCTCATATGGAGTTTTATCGACAAACTTGCTGGGCATCTTATTCAAAATATAGCAGGCAGTCTCTAGAGTATATCTTCAAAAGGATATTGACAGACTGAAAAAGCCCATCATGGATCGAACCATGTCTAACAAGGTTCGATTTCTCCTCTCAGACACACCATTATGTTGTGATGTTTCAGGAGGGATTCATTATGAGAGAATCCCATTCTCTTTCAGATATGTCAGAAATTCACTGGTGAGGTATTCACCTCCTCGGTCTGACCGAAGGATCTTAATACTCTTTCTAGTTTGTTTCTCTACTTCAGCACGGAATCGTTTGAACATTTCAAATGATTCTGACTTATGCTTCATAAGATAGACATACCCATACCTCGATAGGTCATCTGTAAACGTAATGAAGTAGTAATATCCTCCTCTGGCACTTATGTTCATAGACCCACATACATCAGTATATATTAGACCTAGGACATCACTGGCTCTTTCACCTTTTTCTTTAAAAGGTGACTTAGTCATCTTACCAAGTAGACAAGATTCACAGAAGGCAATAATTCACAATCATCTATCTCAAGGACACATTTCTTGATCAACCTATTGATCCTATTCTTGTTCACATGACCAAGCCTACAGTGCCGAAGGTAGGATTCGCTGACATTATCTATTTTGGGATGTTTACTAGGTATGTACATTACACTAACAGATCGTGATATTATATATATATCATATTTTAATTGTTCGCGCATAATTATAGTATCATTTATAATGATATCACAAAAATCATCCTTTATTATAAACTTGTAACCAAGTTTGGCCAAAAGGCCTACAGAGATGACATTCATCATAAAGGAGGGATAATAATGATAATCATTTAACATGACACTACTGGACTCGAAGACGAGCTGCAAAGTTTTCAAGGCCAGAACTGGAACAAGGCTTCCATCTCCAACGTTAAAGAACCACTCGCCCTCTCAAAATTTTCTACTTACCTACAATCCCTGCAATGAATTGCATATATTAACAGGACTTTTGGTATTCAATATCCAGGTAGTAGTATCACAAATAGAGAAATTATAAGGTATTATCATATAAATGCCTTGTGAAGCAACCACTTGCCTCTTTTTCTTGTTCTTAGGCCTGTTTGGGTCAAGGGTGACTATATAAGCAGGATAATTCCTTTTTCAATGACCCGACATCTTATAGAAGAAGAACTCTGTCTGGCTCGGACGGTTTGCTCTGCTTAGGATCAGTGGCATGAAATTTTGCATCTTTTTTTTCTTTTCTCTACTAGAGGATCGACACCCTGCAGATGAATCTCCCACTAAATTTACTGGCTCCTTTTGGAGCTGGTGATCCTTCTCAAAAGTCTGCAGTAATCCTAGCAAAACATGATAGTTTACTATAGCCTTCGTCATTCTATAATGAATGAGAAAGGGTAGGTAGGATTTCGATAGCAAATTGAGGATAGCATCCTTGCCTAACTATTCATGCAATGAAAAGTCAAGTTTGCTAAAACGTTCAATCTGCTCAATCATGTATAATATATGATTGATGACTAAAGCTCCCTCTCACATATGGACATGGAACACTGCGTAGGAAATTTTATGTCTCTCCGCATCCTCAGGGGTGTCGAAGGACTCATTCAACATTTGAATCATCTCTTCAGGCTGCACATCCTCGAACTTACGACTAAGTTCATCGTTCATAGTTGCCCTCATCATGCAACGCACAGTCGTGCGATCATTGAACCACTTCATGTAAGTATCTCTCATAGCATGAGGAGCATTGGCTGCAGGTTCTTCAGGTGTCTGATCCGTAAAGACATACAAAATCCTCTCATGCTCCAACATGATCTTCAACTTTCAATACTAGCTATCGAAGTTAGGTTCGGTGAGCTTGTCGCTGTCCAACAGCGAATGGAGGGATAGTGTGTCGGCCATAACTAAAAAGAGAAAATATTAGCCTATTGGTATATGAATTATTTTTTTCATCCTGAAGACATAAACTTTAGTCTAAAGATCCTCCCACTATTTTTTTTGCGAATTGGTAGCCTCTACCTCCAACTCGAGGAATTAATTAATTCTTTAGTGGGTACTAGAATCCACACGGACTGCATTCGAGCCTGAGTGTGGCTTGACCAACCCTAGTGCATCCATGGGTAGGTTCATAACCAATTATTTCTCCAAACAACTTCTAGCATTGGATTTTGCCCCAGACTTTCCTTCAACAAGCATGTGGCACCTCCACTAAAAATTTTGGTTAGGTCCAACCATTAACATGACACATCAAGTGCATCCAACAAACAGATATCCAGACCCGAACGTGGCTTGACCAACCTGAGCATTGATCTAAAAGTACATCATGATAGTCGTATGATGAATGATAATTTTGATACGTAATAGACACCAGATGTGTGGCGCCTCCAATGCCTATTTGAAATATTAGACTCATTATCACACACCTTAATGGGAGGCAATGATCAAGTTATCTCATAATTTTATCACTTTATGGACCTAATAATTTAGAGAATTTGATTTCATTGATCTGAGAATAAGAGAAGAAGTCGACCTACAAGCTGCAAATCCTTCCACT
This sequence comes from Elaeis guineensis, assembly GCF_000442705.2. Classification (NCBI taxonomy): domain Eukaryota; kingdom Viridiplantae; phylum Streptophyta; class Magnoliopsida; order Arecales; family Arecaceae; genus Elaeis; species Elaeis guineensis. The sequence goes on along the minus strand of NC_026000.2, from coordinate 107,962,654 downwards.
GACTTCACCAAGTCATATAAAGGATTAAACATAAGCTGGTCTAAAGACACCTAAATCAGTCACACTGATTCACCTTAATGGCATGGGTCTGCACCAATCGACTAGTGACCTAATCAAAATGTAATCTACCATATTGTAAAGATAAGTGAGATCAGCAGGAGAGATCTGCCTTAACTCACCGTAGACGTATCTAGGTGAATAGCTCTCAATTAAAAACCACTAGATCGAATCTGCCAAACTTTTCTTAGACACCAACTAGTTAATTTATTTCGATTTGGCACACCAGAAGATTCAGGCTCAACCACAAAGCCATGATCATGGTCTATTTATTAGGGTCAAATATGTGGACTTGATCAAACTTCAACTATTGAGATTGATTTAGAGAAATACTGACCTAATCTAATTCAACACTTGATTAGATTAAATTAATTTCTCTACTTGATTTATATGTGTTCCTAACCCTAGGTCTAACCCATTAAAAGGATCTGATTCATGCTAACCCTTTGCTCATCATATTATGTGGTGTCTTAATGATCTTTAATTCTCAATTCTAGATCATTCAAACTTAATTCAAAAATTAGGTGTATGAAACGTATGTTTCGGTTTGTAGAACTATTCTACAAGGATTTCAAATGAAGCATACCAGGTATTTCAATATATGAAAATAAATTTTTATAATATGTTTAATAATTAAACATACGTAGGTATGATCTAAACTTCATTCATATATCTCATGAATCATGACAACTTTTAGATCAATACCAATTACATCATATTTAACATATAATTTAGATCTAAAATAATTTTATATCTGAATTTTATCATATTATAATAATTACAAATTATTTTAGATCTAATCTAATATATTTATGATCAAAATAATATATAAAAGTCTATTCACTTTTTTTCTTCATGAAACTGGATCACAACGACACCCCTACACGTCATAAGAGAACCTATCGAATAGGCAAAAGAGAGATTAATCTCTTCAATCTCTTATGATCGGATGGTCTGGTGATCTTATCAATCCAAGTACTAGGCTACTAAGATCTAAAATTTTATTTCATATATAATTACATCAATATGCAATTATTGATAAAACTATTTTATATCACGAACATATCCTTGATCTTATCAATTATGTTCTTCAATAAATCCAATTAGATTTGATGTATCATATACATCATATCAAATTAAAACTTATTTTATATTGATTATAAAATATCAATTTTAGATTGAATATCAAATAAAAAAATAATTAGATACAAATATGAATGCATAAAGAATTAATTTTTGATAAAATCTATTTTTGCGCAGTGCTGAATTATGATAGGATTCAGATCTAAATATCCATCGAAATGGATCCAATTTAAATCTGAGATAATCTCACTTTATAAAAAAAATAATAAAATTAAAATTTTATTAAAATAAATTTAAAATAGATTTTTAATTCATGTTGTTTTTCATCAAAAATTCAATAATAGCAGAATTTTGTTATAACAATTTTATAACAACCTCAATCAACCATTGATTAGGCACCTCTAATCCAATCAAAATTAGATCAAAAATTTTATATAAATAGAGTTAAATGAGATTTAATATTATACAAAAAATTTAATTATATCTTATATAAATAATCATAAAAAATTTTATTCTGTATGCATATATTTTAGGCCTGCTCTAATACCAGTTGAAGGGAAGGAAACTGTTTCCCTCTAGAATGCCCAGGTTGCATCTAAAATTTTTTTCTAATATTCTACTTGTTTAAGGATCAAATATTTACCTGAATCATAATAGAATCAGGGATCAAATCTCAAATTATTAGATATAAACCTTCATGAAGGTCTGGATATGCAGACCTTCTACTTTGCATGCATGTCAGATGCTGTAGGAAAGCAGGATGAACTCCAATCCGATTGGCTTCACATACACAATTAATCGAGAGATGAGATGTGATGATATGATATCTCACACCAACAGGTAGGATGACCAAGAAGGATCCACATCCAAGGAGAGGAGGTGGCAACAAACGGAGAGATGTAGAAGATGAAGGACCTCTCTCTGCACACGCCTATCTCTCTCTCTTTTTCTCTTCTCTCAATTTGATTTGTTTGCTATTCTATTCTCTTCTTTCATCTATAGGTAGAGACCCTCTTTATTTATAGATGATTCTCATAACCCAATGAGAGGAAGATTCTTTATTTAAATCTGATTTGAATTGGTCTAATACTCATGAAAGAAGGACTCCTATATGAGATATAATTGCCATCACTTATGACATCCACTTTACACCCACTCCCACACCCACTTGGGATACCCCAAATAAGCACCAAACTAATTTTTGATCATGCTTCATGAGTGGGTATTCCCAGTGCAAGTAGGAATACTCATATCTCATCAAAAATAGATCCGATTCGAAGTCGGTTCGAAATAATTTCAAAAGACTGTCAATCCTAAACTCTTTAGATTTTTGTACCAAGTCTAACTTAGATTTTGAATTTATTTAAGTCTAATTAATTTAGATCTAATCTAAAATTAATTAATACTTAAATCCAATCTTTCATATTTCCATAGATCATAGATAAAAATTGTTCATCTATGGGATTGAACCTGAATCTCATATGTAGTGCTAGCTAGACATAGTCAACTCTTCAATCTCATTTGATCCATAACTCAATTCTCAATCAAGTTAGCTTATATGTTCAATCAAGTCAAGTACTTTCAGATTGGACATATAAATATAGATCAATTCCTTCTTACTTTGTCTGACTTGTGTGCGTGACTCCATAGGTTTAAACACTAAACCAGTAGCACAGAAATCAATTCCTACACTAATCGAGATACCATCTAGCAATGATTTCTGACATCTAGATAGATCGAATTATCATAAAAAAATATTTTAGAATCCATACTCATGGTTACCGCATAATTCATCCTTTTGATTTTGAATGTTCTAGGATGGTCTCAGGTTAACTGTTGTTGCTCCTAGATTAATTTTGATGATTACAAAGCAGATTGAAGGGATACAAATAATTTTAAAATAAAAAAGTCCTTATGCTCTTCAAGGGCAAAATCATAATTTACTAAAATACTGATTTGATAGTACCATTTGGTAGAACAAATGATTTGAAATCTATTGATGAAAATTTATTGTGTTTGGATTTATATTTTTGAATTATGAAGGTTTGAAGTGCATGAGTCGACTCATGAGTCAACTCATGGCACTGTGAGCTGATTGGCACGCAAAAATTCTCCTTGGCACGCTAGTTTTCTGGCTTGGCACGACCTGTGAGTCGACTCATGAGTCGACCCACAAGGCATGAGTCGACTCATGAGTCGACCCCTGCTAATTTGAGCCAAGAATTTCCAGAAACGCATTCTCTGGTTTTTGCAACAGAGGTCGACTCATGAGTCGACCCCTGAAGCATGAGTCGACTCATGAGTCGACCCCTGCGACGGAAAATGTCAGCAACGGCTATTTTTTTGCCCATTTTAATTGC
>NC_026000.2:107937112-107959054 GCF_000442705.2 Elaeis guineensis | reverse complement strand
GAAGATTCAACTGGTCCACGAGCAGCAGGCGATCAAAGATGCTGAGGCAGAGTCTGAGGTCCTGAGGAAGAGGCTTTGAGAGTCAGAGGGCGAGAGCCGATGGTTCCACCAAATGTACCAGGATATGCTGCTGAGAAAGATGAAACTAGAGGAAGAAGTCGAAAACTTAAAGCAATCCCTAATAAGGATCAAAACCGAGAGCTCGAAGTCGGAAGAAGCTGGGCTTCCTTAGAGCCTCTTTTTTTTTATCTTTCATCCTTTCATGTATTCTTTTTCTTTTCTTGTCATTTTTCTTTTTTGGCCTTCGAGGCTTTGTAATGTACACTTCACTAATGAAATAAAAAAAAAAAATTCATTACCTTGTCCATTCTTGTATTGAGTCATCATTTATCGAACTTCTTTTGTCTATTTCTCCTTGAACTGTGTCGAGTTTCCTCTTAGCAACTGAGTGTTTTTGATAGAAATATCCTTTCTCATTGAGACGAGGTCCCTCGTGCCTTTGACGTAGTTTATTTTTCACTTATCGCTGGTGTAGTTCATTGCCTTCCCTTCTTATCTTCCTTTTTCTTTTTATTTGGGCAAGAGTTTTTTCTTTAGGTGAGGGTTTTCCCTCTGCTCTTAACGGGGTTGTGGGGATGTAGAAAGCCACTGAGGAGGTTTTTCTCCTCATCCGATCCTGATCGATCGGGTCTTTATTTGTGTTAGGATGAGATTTTCCTCCTGTCCCCGACATAGTCAATTTCATCTCATGCTAGGTCGAGGTCCTCCTCCCATTCCTAACAAGACTGTGGGGGCACATAAGGGCCGTTGCAAGGGCTCTCCCCCCATCCGATCTTTAAGTAACCGGACCTTCAACTTTGCTCATGTTAGGATGAGGTTCTCCTCCTGTTCCTAACAAGGCAGTGGGGGCACATAAGGGCTGCTGCAAGGGCCTCTCCCCCCATCCGATCTTTAAGTAACCGGGCCTTCGACTTTGCTCATGTTAGGATGAGATTCTCCTCCTGTTCCTAACAAGGCGGTGGGGGCACATAAGGGCCGCTGCAAGGGCCTCTCCCCCCATCCCATCTTTAAGTAATCGGACCTTTGACTTTGCTCATGTTAGGATGAGGTTCTCCTCCTGTTCCTAATAAGACTGTAGGGGCACATAAGGGCCGTTGCAAGGGCCTCTCCCCCATCCGATCTTTAAATAATCGGACCTTTGACTTTGCTCATGTTAGGATGAGGTTCTCCTCCTGTTCCTAACAAGGCTGTGGGGGCACATAAGGGTCGTTGCAAGGGCCTCTCCCCCCATCCGGTCTTTAAGTAATCGAACCTTCAACTTTGCTCATGTTAGGATGAGGTTCTCCTCCTGTTCCTAACAAGGCTGTGGGGGCACTTAAGGGCCGTTGCAAGGGCCTCTCCTCCCATCCGATCTTTAAGTAACCGGGCCTTCAACTTTGCTCATGTTAGGATGAGGTTCTCCTCCTGTTCCTAACATGCTTAATTTTGATTGTATGAGGGAGTTACTTCCTGTCGTTATAAGCTCATACTAAAAGAAAAAATATGCAAATATAAAATTTTTATTAAAGGCAATGCTATTGGTAATATATTTGCAGATTTTTCGAATTTCATGGTCGCGGAAGGTCTGCTCCTCCGAGCTCTTTTAGGTAGTATGTTTCGGGCTGGACTACCTCCTTGACTTCATACGGGCCTTCTCAGTTGGGATAAGTTTCTCTTGATTCTGAAGTTGTGAGACAGTAGCTCACCGAAGTACCAGGTCCCCCACTCTGAAGGCTTTGCTTTTGACCCGAAAATTGTAGTAGCGGGCTACTTTCTGCTTGTAAGCCACCATCCGAACTTGAGCTGTCTCCCACTTTTCTTCTAACAAGTTGAGGTTGGCCTTGAGATCCTGTGGGTTGCGCTGTTCGTCGAATGTCATGACTCGCACCGACGGAAGCTTGAGTTCAATCGAGATCACGGCTTCTGTCCTGAAGGCTAAGGCAAATGGGGTATCTCCTGTAGACAATCTCTGAGTAGTTCGGTATGTCCATAACACATGATAAAGCTCATCTGCCCAAGTTTTCTTTGCTTTTTCAAGTCTCACTTTGATACCTTGCAACAGAGTCCTGTTAGTCACCTCGGCCTCATCGTTTGCCTACGGATGGGCTACCGAAGTGAAGTTATGGGGATATTTAGGTCCTCACAAAATTCAGCAAATCTCGCTCTAGCAAATTGCCGCCCATTATCAGTAATGAGGGTTCTGGGTAAGCTGAACCTACAAACAATTGACTTCCAGACGAAGTCCTGCACTTTAGCTTCTGTGATTTTTGCCAAAGGTTCAGCTTCGACCCACTTGGTGAAGTAGTCTATTGCCACCAAGAGAAACTTCCACTGCCCAGATGCCATGGAAAAAGGTCCGAGGATATCCATCCCCCATTGCACAAACGGCCATGGGGCACTTAATGGTATAAGTTCAGAGGCAGGTTGCCTTTGTATATTTGCATATCTCTGACACTGATCACACCTTCTGACATATTCGACGGAGTCGTGGTACATGGTAAGCCAGTAATAGCCTTGTCGAAGCAGTTTGTAGGATAAAGATCTGAACCCCAGGTGACTTCCACAGACTCCCTCATGTACCTCCCTCAAGGCGAAGTCAGCTTCAGAAGGTCGGAGACATTTTAGGAGGGGCAAAGAGTATGACCTCTTGTATAGCTTGCCTTCGTAAAGGATATATCGGGAGGCCTGATTCCTAAGCTTTCGAGCTTCTTTTGCATCAGGAGGAAGAACCCCGTCCTTGAGGTATGCAACCAGTGGGTCGATCCAACTAGGTTCATGGCTGATCTCCATCACAAGCTATGATTCTTCCGTACTTGGGTGCTTCAGAACTTCGAAGAAGCCTTCCTTAGGCAGTTCAGCCAGAGCCAGTGTAGCCAACTTGGAGAGAAGGTCGGCCTTGGTATTTTTTGCTCTTGGGATCTACCTGATGTCAAAACTACCGAAGGTAGGGATGATCTCCTTTATCTTTTCGAGATACTTGGCCATACTGTTCTCCCGAGCTTCATAATTTTCACTGACCTGTCCCACTACTAATTGAGAGTCACTGTAGGCTTGAAGCCGATCTACTTCTAATTCTTTGGCGATCCTCAGTCCCGCAATTAGAGCTTCATATTCTGCTCCATTATTTATCGCAGGGAATTCGAAGCGCAGTGCATACTCTGCAATAATTTCATCTGGATTGACCAAGATTAGGCCTGCGCCTGTGCCTGACATGTTGGAGGAACCGTCCATGTAGAGGGCCCAAAACCATTAGGGAGATCTGTTCTTTCTTCAAGGGAGTTCAATTGGAGCCTTGGGTTATCGGCTTCATCTCGTCCAAGTTCGGTCTCTTCCGGGATAGTGCATTCCACCATGAAGTCCGCTAATATCTGGGCTTTTATCACCGACCGAGGTCATAGTCGATGTCAAACTCCATGAGCTCGACTGCCCACTTCACTATCCTTCAGAGGTATCCGCTCGATGCAGAACCGCCTTGATCCACTCGATGCAGAACTGCCATAGGGGAGACCGCCAGGTACAGAAACAACTTCTCTCCAGGTTCGGGCTTTGCCAATAGTGGAGATAAGCTGAGGTAGTCTTTCAGTTCTTTGAACGCTTGCTGACATCCAGCGGTCCAACAGAAGTTCTTCGGCTGCTTGAGAGTCTAAAAGAAAGGTAGACACCACTCGGCCGATCTTGAGATGAAGCAATTTAGAGCCGCTACTCTTCCAGTAAGGCGTTGAACTTCTTTATTGACTTCGGAGTGGTCATTTCCTGGATGGCGCGAATTTTTCTGAATTTGCTTCAATCCCGCACCCCGATACCATAAAGCCTAGAAATTTTTCTGAGGTTCTCCAAAAGCGCACTTGGCTGGGTTCAGCTTCATCTTATATTTTTAGAGGCGCTGAAGGTCTCCTCAAGGTCAACGACGTGGTTCATTGAGGATTTGCTTTTTACGAGCATATCATCCACGTAGACCTCTATGTTGCGGTCGATCTGTTCTTTAAAGATCTTGTTTATCAGTCATTGATAGGTCATCCCTGTATTTTTGAGGCCAAAAGGCATGACCCTATAACAATAAAGGCCACGGTTAGTAATAAAAGTAATTTTTTCTTCATTCTCTGGCACCATCCTGATTTGATTGTAGCTGGAGAATACATCTATGAAAGTGAGAAGCTCGTGGCCCGAGGTCACATCCATCAATTGGTCGATTCTGGGTAGAGGGTAACTGTCCTTTGGACAGACTTTATTCAGCTTTTTGAAGTCTATGCACATCTTCCATTTACCGTTCGCCTTCTTAACCAGGACCACATTGGAAACCCAGCTCGGATAGTTGACCTCTCTGATGAACCCGGCTTTCAGGAGTTTATCAACTTCCTCAGCTATTGCCATTTGTCTTTCCGGTGCATGACTTCGGACTTTTTTCTTCGTCGGTCGGTGTTTGAGATCAACAGCTAGACGGTGTTCCATAACTTCAGCATCGATCCCTAGCATGTTCGTCGGAGCCCAAGCGAAAACATCTGCATTCTTTTGTAGAAAATTGATAAGCTGCGTCCGCACATCTTTCCCCAAGATGGAGCCGATCTTCACCACGTGCTCTTCATTCCCATCATTCAAAGGAATCGAGACAAGATCTTCTATTGGCTCACCCCGTTCTTCAGTTAGGTCATCGCGGGTGTCCAATCCATCAACCAGACAAGGGTCAAGCTGACCACTTCTTTGTAGGGCTATATTATAGCAATGTCTTGCCAGGGCTTGATCTCCTCTGACTTCTCCGACCCCCTGGCTAGTAGAAAATTTCAATTTCAAATGGTAGGTCGATACTACAGCTCGGAGGGCATTGAGGCCAGGTCGGCCGAGTATTGTGTTGTAGGCGGACGGCGCCCTCACTACCAGAAAATCCACTAGCACTCTAGATTGCTTCGAATACCGACCTGCAACTATAGTCAAAGTTATTACTCCCTCCACTGGCACAGCATCGCTAGTAAATCCTACCAACGGAGAGCTAATCGGCCCCAACCGACCATCAGGGATGGACATTTTTGAGAATGCATCATAAAATAAAATATCGATCGAGCTTCCATTATCAACAAGAATGTGGCATACATCATAATCAGCAATATTTAAAGAAACTACAATCACATCATTATGGGAGAATTGGATCTCCCAGGCGTCTTCTTCAGTAAAGGTTATAGATCCTTTAGTTCTTTGCCGCTTGAGCGGTCCGGCTGATCCACTGGCCGCTCCTCTCCGGGGCCCTCCAAAGATGGTGTTGATGATCCTGATTGGAGGCCGATCTCCAGGCTGTTCTTCCCTCCTTGGCGGCTCTGATTATGGCAGGGCCCTCGACCGATCCTCCCTACCTTCAGGCCAACGTCGGATGAATCTATCGAGCCGACCTCACCTGATAAGCTCCTCGATTTCATCTCGAAGCTGAATACACTCCTCCATGTTGTGGTCGTGGTCACGATGATAGAGGCAAAATTTGTTTGGGTTGTGCTTCCTGGAGTGCAAGTGCATCCTTTCCGACCTCGATAGCTGCTCCCTAACCTCCATCAGCACCTGGACTTTCGAAGCATTGAGAGGGGCATAGCTATGGAATCTTCCTAGGGGAGAGTCCCATCGAACTCTGTGGTTCGGACTCCTCTGCTTACAAGCTCGGGGAGGAGTCTGGACACGTCTGTGTTTGGGAGGAGTTTGAGAATGTGGCCGAGCTTCACTTGGCCCTTTTTCAACTGCGGGCTTGCCGGAGCCACCCACCTGTCGCTCATTCACGGCCTCCTCATCCTTCAACTTGAAGGCTTCCTCTGCCCGGGCATATCCTTCAGCCCGAGCTAGCAAATCAGCTGCTCCCTTCAAGGTAGATGGAAAAGCTCGGCACAGGATGACGTCTGGTGCGCCATGGAGCAGCATCATTATCCGAAAGGCCTCCAGGTGGTCAACTGGATCTGAGGTCCCGTCGTAGCTTTCGAATTGAGGGAGCTTGAAGTTTGGCGGGATCAGTTCCTGCATGATCATTTGAGAGAAAGGAGGGTCAGTACAGATGTCCTCACCATAAGTAGAGGGAGCATGGTGGAGCTCTTCGATCCGCTGGTTCATCTCCTGAGCCTTTGATCTAGGAGGTCCTCTCGACGGAGAGTCTCGAGGGTCTTCTAGCAGAATGGAGGTAGAGATCCTCTAGGAGTGGAATCATGATCAGACTGAGGGCTCTCCATCCTTGGATTCTCCTTTTCGAGGAAGATAGGGCAACTGGCCCAAGTGGCCCACCCTACTGTCGGATTTTGGAACTCCGATGATGCTCTTTCCAACCGCACTGACACCTGTAGTTGTGGCTGCTACTGCTTCGGTGAGGCCTACACTACTTCGGTGAGGCCTCTGACCTATTGAACCAGCAGGTCGAACTGCTCCATGCCGACCGCCGTTGCTGGAGGAGGAGGAGGAGCCTGAGAAACTAGAGGTGAGGTCGGAGCCTGAGATCTAGCCACAAGGTCGTGGATCGCCTGATGGATGCCTTTCAGGGAGGCATTAGGTGGAGATCTAGAAGGAGAAGGAGAAGAGGATGTCGGAGAAGATGATCGGAGACAGTCCCGTGGAGCACTCCTTTAAGAACAAGGATATTGCGAAGACACAGGCCCTTCCTCTAGCGTCAATTCTGTTGGTGCAGAATTTCATCGAAGCCAGAGTTGCTGGAGTCGAGATGACCGCGACCGTGTCGGGATCTACAAGGGAAGTCTAAATCAGAGTTGGGGGTGCTCCGGCAAGACCCTCCGATGCTCAAGTCAGTACTCTGCTTCAACAGAAATGGAGTGCTCGAGTGAGAATTTTAGCAGAGTTTCGAAATAGAGTTTAGAGCTTAGGGAAGAACATATCTGGGGGTCCATTTTATAGATGAAGAGTGTAACTGATTGACAATGATGTCTGTAATCACCTGGTAGTGGGCCGTTCAGAGCCACACGGAGTTTGTTACGGAGAGTAGTGCGTCAGGAGCCGTTCAGGGCCACGTGGAGTTTGTTATGGAGAGTGGAGTGGTGTCCGTTGTCGTGACTTGCCAGAGAGTGGTGGAGCCACATGGAATCCATTGCAGAGAGTGGAGTAGGGTAGTGGCCATTATCGTGACTTGCTAGAGAGTTTGGATCTGTCGGAGGAGCTCGGCTGGGATGTCTGATGGAGCGGAATGGCTCTCTATCTCATCGATCTAGGAAAGCTTGGATGTTTTCGAGGTTGTGACAGGCTTATCATTGTTGGGTGCCTAGAGCACTGATGCTGCAGACAGGAACCATCTGCTGTAGAAGCTTGGACGGGGATTTTTGATTGAGAAAGTTCGATTTCATGAAGAATCTAATGGAGGGTCAGCCGACGGTGGACTTCGGATGGTATTGGGGAGGTTCGTCCGCTGGAGGAGTCTGGGGATCCTGTGGAAGTCTGGATGGCATTGTTGAAGTCCAACTGACGCTATTGAAGGTTGATGGCTGGAGAGATTCGACAAACATCGAGGTGATCGGCCATTGTAGAAATCCAACTGCTGGAGCCCGTCTGTTATAGAAGCTTGTTCGAAATCCATCCGCTATGGAAGTTCGGACGGAGTCCAGTTCTTACAGAAGGCTGAAAGGAGGTTGCTTATTGTAGAAGCTTGGTTGAAGATCGGTTGTCGTGGAAGCTCAGAGTGGTGACCTGGCCGGTGGAGCTTGTCCCGTTGTAGAAGCTCATCCGGGATCTGGAGTAGATATTCGAAGTAGACCACCTGTGGTAGTTCGAAGTAGACTACTTGCTGTAGAAGTTTGGAGTAGACTACTTGCTGTAGAAGTTTGGCTCTTGCAAGAGCTTGGGTGGAATCCGAAAGGCAGTCGACCATCGTAGAAACTTAGATGGAGTCTGGTTACTATAAAAATCTCATTGTCGGAGAAGCTCGGATATTGACGAAGTTCGAAAGAAGTTCGGAGTAGGGTCGTTCGTGGCCGGAAGAAGTCTGGAAGGGATTTGCGAATAGTTGATCACTGTAGAAGATTGGCTGATAGCGAAGCCTAGAGAGCCTTTGGAGTGGCCCGGTAGATGAAGAAGAAGCTCATTGTCGGAGAAGTCCGGATGGTATTACGGAAGCTCGGACGGTCGAGGGGTTCAGAAAGACGCCACACAAGGTCGGAAGCCGGAAAAGTCCTAGAAGGGTCGGTCTTTTACAAACTTGGCTGGGGGTATTTTATACCCAACAATAGTCAAAGAGTTTGACTTTATAAAATAAAGATGAACCATGTGTGTATAAAAAACAAGTGGGAGTGCTGTTGTCTTTTTGATTCTGTATGTCGATGACACACTGCTCATTGAGAATGATATCTCAATGATGCAATCAGTCAAGACCTAGCTATCAAATAAGTTTTTCATAAAAGTCTTGGGTGAAGTATCCTATATACTGGGTATAAAAATTTATAGAGATAGATCTAAAAGGATGTTAGGCTTATCTCAGTCACGGTACATAGATCTCATATTAAAGAGATTTAATATGGAGGCTAGTAAGAGAGGTTACCTACCTGCAAATCATGGTATATGTCTCTCTAAGAAAATATGTCCTAAAACATCAGAAGAGAGAAAAAGGATGAATGAAATCTCTTATGCTTCGACTGTGGGATCAATAATGTATGCCATGCTATGTACCAGGCCTGATGTAGCTTATGCTTTGAGGTAGCTAGCAGATTTTAGGCAGATCCAGGAGAGGATCATTGGAAAGCTGTGAAAAATATTTTAAATACCTAAGAAGGACTAAAGATATTTTTCTCATATATAGAGGAGGATCAGAGTTGAAACTAGAGGGATATATAGATTTTAATTTTTAATCTGATCCAGATGATAGCAAGTTAATATCAAGATACGTGTCTATCCTAAATGGAGGGGCAGTGAATTGGAAGAGTTCCAAGCAGCAGACAGTAGCTGACTCAACTACTGAGGCAGAGTACATCGTTGCTAGTAAAGCTGCTAAGGAAGCTGTCTGGATGAAGAAGTTTATTATGGATTTAGGAGTCATTTCGGAGATTGAAGGATCGGTGCCACTCTATTTTGATAACACTGGGGCCGTTATTCAAGATAAAGAACCTAGGTCTCATTATAAATCCAAGCACATCCTCAGACATTTCCATCTCGTTAGAGACAAGATATTATCCGTAAACGAGTAGACAATACAGCAGACCCATTCATTAAGGCCATACCACAGCAGCTATATGATCGCTACCTTGATTGTATGAGATACAAAGGCGATTGACTTTAGTGCAAGTGGGAGATTGAAAGAAGAGTGCCCTATAAGCCAATCGCAAGTGTGTTGCAATGGGATTTTCTTTAAAATTTTTCAACTCATAAAATGATATTTATTATTTGAGGCATTGATTCATCATATTAGCTGTATCTTATTATGTCTAAGATAATGATGAACTCCAAAGATTAGGACAATGATTTTAGAAGATATGAATGAGTCATGCTAGTGAGACCTAAAATCCTAAAATCCTAATCTTAAATATTTCTGATCGTAGAAGCATTGAGTCGGGATCAATATTCCGGATAGACTGGCACATTCTATGTATGCTCAATGAAGAGAGTGGCAGATCTCACTAGCCATTTGTGTGAGATACTAATACAAAGATTTGGGTGCTCATTTGGAAAATGAGTTCACTGAATTAACTCGATGAAAGAGAACATCTTATGGAAGTCTTATTTGCATGTTAAAGATAGTTCTCTAAGTAGAAGTTGTGTAAGTGATTCTTAAACCTGAAACTATCATAGAATCTGTGCACATGAACCCATATTTGGTTCATACCTAAGCATGGCATTAAGACATGTACGGGGTGTTCTGGATATGCTGGAGTGTGTATGAGGGTTGTGAGTAGGTCAATATAGAATCAATCACTCCTAGTAAGAGGAGATCGCATCCTGTGTATTCTCAAACCTAGATGATTCAGAAAAAATCTTTTGGCCAAAAGTAGGAAGGAGATTATAAAAAATTTTTAATGCTTCTTCATTGGAGTCATCATTGGTTAATTGAGAATCGATATGAATATGTGTTTGAGTTTGACATGATTCCATACTCATGAACATGTTCAGGGTGCTAGGATGATCGAAGGATTGTATTGCACGATAACTTGCCACTGAAGGGCATATTTGATATTTTTATCAAATTTTTATATCTTCTAAATAGTTATGATATGTTTCTAGATGTCAATCTTGACTTGTAGATTTTTAATCGAATTAAAGAATTTAATTCGAAGGCCAATTAGAAAGAGTTCTAATTACTGAAATCAGGTTAGCTCGATTGGACCTAAATCAGTTAAATTAAATTATAATCAAATTAGGTCAACCTACACCTGGGCCTACTGTGACCTAGATGTGGAACCCAATGGGTCACATACATATAAAAATTGGCCAAGGACCCTTTTAAAAAAGGTTGATTGGAATTTTGGATTCAATCAGGGTTCCAGTAAGCATGCTAGCACGTGTGGAATCCCTAGCTCTTTTAGAGATCAATTTAGTCTCATGTCTTGCTCATTTGCTAGCTCAATTTGGTGGACATTTGGGTCAGGTTAAGCCACCCAGAAGCAGCTAAAAAGAGGTACCATATCTGGTGTACATGCCAAATAACTAAGAGTCCAACTTAAGAAGACTCTTGGCGCTAATATGCAGAATGCATATGCACTTTATTTGTGGCACAGAGAAGGATTAAGAATCCTTCTGTTTTGGGCCTCAAATATTTATGGTAAGTAGATCGGATGATGACCCACGTAGCACACTTTCTAAAGAATGAAAAATACTTCAGATTTTGCATTAAAAATTGCTGGAATAATGCTGCATGCGATAGGATTTTTTGGACATGCGAAGGGATGCAAAGACTCCTTCTGTTTAGGGAGTCTTAAGCAACTTTTTATCTGATATTTTTCCATGATAAGGATCACTTTTAAGTGATAATCATGTGGTAAAAATATAAAGAATTATCAGATTAAGGAAGGTTGGTTTTCACACCCTTTTCTGGGCGTGCACATGCATGATAGGGAGAAGGTGCTCACTCGTCTCTTTGGTGAAGAGTCCTTCTCACACATAAATTCTTATCCAAATATGGCATTATTTTGTGATGACATTTTTATTTGAATATTGGCTTATGTGGCAAAATTTCAAACTAATCTAATGTGTGAAGAGATGTGAAAAGTATCTCGTTTTGGGCAAGTGCGCGTGAGAAGGCAGGAATTGATGTATCACCCCCTGAAGAGTCCTTCTGTTTAAGGACTCTCAGATAAGTGATATGAGGACTTGATATACCTTTCTAGTTGAGGCATGCCTTCTCTATTAGCACCCCATCTAGTGCTATAAATAGGAGATGGCAGATGGGGTAATCATTCAACTCTTACATCCCCTATCCACTCCCTCTCTCCCTCTCTTACAACTCTAGGTTTTAGGACAAAGCTTGTTCTTTTTAGACAAGCCTAATCCTAATAGCTCTAAGGGTTTAAGAGATCTAGAAAAAGATGGTCAAGTCTAGTGGATGGTTCAAAAAAGGTTCAGACTCAGGTCTGGAAGAAGATTTGATCGATTGGTGGCTGGTCGAGTTCTAAGGGTTAGAACTCTTGAAGCAAGGTGAAAAAGGAGCACTGTCCTTGGATCAATTTTTGTGTGGATCACCGTTGGAGGGTGGATACTTGGATGTCTTGTAGAAATTGAATTAGTATTACAAGTATTCTTTTGATCCAAATTTATTTTATTGTACTTTGATTGATATAGTCAAGAGTTTCTGGGTATTAAGATTTTCGGTGCATCAGATATTTTTAATAAAAAATTTAAACACCTAATCCATCCGCTGTGCCAGCAGAACCCAACAAACCCAAGGGAATCAAAAATGAACCTCAAGGTGTAGTTAACGTGTGATTTAGTCCCTCTATCATGAGTCTCGACTAGATGGTAGGTCATGGATAAATCATCAAATCTCATCATCAGTCATATGATAGATTCGATCAGTTCAAGTCCAATTGTGATGCTTATAAAATTTTTTTTCCATCAATCACACTGCTGTGGCCACAGACTTTCAAACTTAGCCTCTCAAATCTCATAAGACTACTCTTTTCTATCAAGATCGATAGATTCTATCTTGATGTGTATCCTACTCCTACAGTGGACCAACTATTGCCAACATCTACTATAATGGCTCATTGAGATCATATTTTTATGTCAGTCAAACTCCAGCAACCTCACTGCGAACAGTCATACCATCTCAGGTCAAAAGACCATTCACACAACTACAGCATCAAGACAATCACTGACGATCGAGTAGAAATCTAAGTGATCTCTTGTATGGTCACACTCAGTACTAGTTATTCTCTAACAACTATCCGTACTCGTCACTCAATGTCTTTATACTATAGATCAGAGACTCATCTATATCGAAAGAAGTGATTTGTGCATCAATCTATCCGGATTGATCACCGTCCTCATGATGATACTATGACCAAGAGTATTTAGAAATTAAATACATATCTCTAATTCTCAACACTTTGAGAATATATATTGAAAAGTTAATTCATAGATAATTCAAGGACACATCACATTTGAATGAAAAGTAAAATTATTTTTTTATTGATCAAATCAATATATTAAATACAAAATTGTATCCTAGCTATATTATATTATGCCAGCCATATTGGCTTCTAAAACATACATTTAACAACCTTCTACTTAGACTAAAGCCAATTGGTCACTAATCAAAGTTTCATCTTCTCAAAGTGGACTTTCATTTTTGGCTGGCTCAATTATTTTATTAGTGGGTCTGCCATGTTGTCCGTAGAGTCTACTCTTCGCACCTCGACATATTTTTTTTTGAAATAATTGCATATGATATGATACCACCCCTCGATATGCTTTAATTTTTTATGAGATCTTGGCTCCTTAGCAAGTGCTATGGCTCCATGATTATAGAAGAAAAGTGGTATGGCATCTAATGTCATAACCCCAAGTTTCACAATAAATTTTTTAAACCAGAAACCTTTTTTGCAGCATCCGAAGCAATGACATACTCAGCCTCTGTGGTCGAATCTGCTAGATGGGTTGCTTGGAACTCTTCTAGCTGACTGCACCACTATTGCAAATGAACACATATCCTGATGTAGATTTTTTATCATTAGGATCAGACATGAAGTCTAAATCAGTATACCTCTTGACTCGTAACTCAGAATCTTCTCTAAAAATTAAGAACAAATCTTTAGTTTTTCTCAAGTACTTAAGGATATTCTTCATAGCTATCCAGTGCTCCTCATCTGGATTCGACTAATACCTGTTCGTGACACTCACAATAAGAGCAATATTAGGTCGAGTACACAGCATGACATACATGAAACTCCCTATGGCTGAGGCATAAGGAATCCTACTCATGCACTGAACTTTCTCAGATATGGTAGGACACATCATCTTGAAAAGATTAATACCATGCCTAAGAGGTAATAGTTCTCTTTTAGAGTTTTTCATACTGAACCTCTTTAGCATCTTCTCTATATACAGCTTTTGTGATAGGCCTAGCATCCTTTTAGATTTATTCCATAGACCTTTATTCCAAGAATATAGGATGCTTCCCTAGATCTTTCATGAAGAATTCTATGGACAACCATCTTTTGACCATGGTCAACATAAAAATATCATTTCCAATGAGGAGAATACTATCCACGTACAATATGAAGAATATTTTTGTGCTCCCACTGACCCTTTTATAAACATAAAATTTCTCTTCATTTTTGATGAAATTAAATAATTTGATCATATCATCAAAATGATGATTCCAACTTCGAAAAGCTTGCTTTAATCCGTATATGGATCTTTGTAACTTGCAGACACTGTGATCACCATCATCAGATGTGAAATCCAAAGGCTGCTCCATATAGATACCTTCTTCAAGATATCCATTCAGAAAGCAGTTTTTACATCCATCTGTCAGATTTTATAATCATAATAAGCTGCAACAGCAAGCAAAGTGTGAATGAATTTTAGCATAGCTATGAGCAAGAAGATTTTTTGATAGTCAATGCCCTCATGCTGGCTATAACCTTTTGCCATAAGCCTATCTTTATAGGTCTTTATCTTAACATCAGCACTTATTTTCTTTTTGTAGATCTATTTACACCCAATGGATACTATACCCTCAGGTGGATCCACTAAGGTCCATACTTGGTTCGAGTAGTCAATTTTTGATTTTATCGCATCTAACCATTTCTCAGAATCGATGTCAGACATCGCCTCATCAAAAATATTAGGATCATCACCATGATCCTTATCTTCCATAAAGAATATTTTCTTTACTTCTTCCGTAAGCATACCCATGTACCTTTTAGGAGATCGAGAGGCCCTGCTAGATCTATGATGAGGTGGTAGAGGAACGTCAACTACTGGCTCATGAATAATGGGTTCCTGAGGATCTATAGCTTTTTATTTTTTAGAGACCTTCTCTTTGAGCTCAACTAACCTCCCACTACCACCATCCTAGATAAACTATTTTTCTAAAAATATGACATTCCAACTCATAATTATATTGTGATCTTATGAAAAGTAGTAGTATCCCATTGATTATTTTAGATACCCTATAAAATGAGCTATTACAGATCTATCCTCTAATTTATCAGCCATCTGTCTCTTGACATAGGCCGGACATCCCCAAGTCTTAAGATAATCTAGATTCAGCTTCTTACCGTATCATATCTCATACAGTGTGGTAGGAACAAATTTTGATAGAACTCTATTCAACAAGTGAATGGCATTAATAAGATATGTCTCCAAAGATATAAGGATAGATCAGTGAAGCTCATCATGGATCTGACCATATCTAATAGGGTTCTATTCCTCCTTTCGGATACTCCGTTGAGCTGAGATATTCCTGGAGGAGTCCATTGAGAGACTATGCCACTTTCTTTAAAATATCTTAAAAATTTTTAACTAAGGTATTCACCTCCTCGATCAGATTGAAGAACCTTAATGGGTTTGCTTATTTATTTTCTACTTCATTTCTGAATTTTTTTGAACTCTTCAAATACTTCAGACTTATGTTCTTATGTTTTATCAGATACACATACTCATATCTAGACAGATCATCAATAAAGATAATGAAATAGTTATAACCATCCCTGGTCTATACATCAAATGGCCTACACACATCAGCGTGTACTAGGGTAAGTAACTTAGTGGCCCTTTCCCCATGTCCTATAAAGGGTAACTTGGCCATTTTTCTTCGAAGGCAAGATTTGCAAGCTGCATGTGACTCTGGATGAAGAGAACCAAGGATCCCATCCCTTTTCAGTTTATTTATCCTGTTCTCTCCAATATGGCCTAGTCTATAATGCCATAGGTACTTCTGATTTATTTCATCTCTAGATCTCTTTTGTTGCCCAGCTATGCAACCCAAGAGGGGGGGTGAATTGGGTTTTAAAAATTTTAGGCTTAACTAATTACTTGTAAAAATTATATATCAAAAGCTTGATGAATGAGGAGAGAGACTTTAGTTTGAGATTAATTACTTAAAACAAGAATGCAAGGATATAATGGAGAATTAAAGAGAAACAATAAAGCATGCCACAAACACAATGATTTATAGTGGTTCGGTGCCAACCTTGCACCTACATCCACTCCCCAAGCTCCTACTTGGGAATTCCAATCCACTATACTTTGTATTCAACCCGAATACAACCGTCGAAAACTCCGACACTAGCTATCCCAAGCTAGTCCACTTGTTTCTCGGGTACAAGCCGACCCAATACACTCCGATTTCAGGTTCGGATCAACCTTTCCTTGTTTTGGAAACCCTCCAAAACAAAAACAATTACTCACAAGATAAAATCAGTTTAGAGCACAAATAAGTACAAGAATAGCTCCTTAAGTGAGCGAATATAACAATAAATACGCTTTACTCAAATGAAGAAGCCCCTCTTGGATTTCCTCAAAGTGGATGAGAGATGAAGTAAATGCTTGAGGAGTTGGTGAGCTTGATTGATGACTTCTTGAAGGCTTTTAAATGAGCTCTTGTATGATGTTGAGTAGTTGGCTTGAAAAACCTTCTCTTGAATGCACTTGAATGCCCTCTTGAATGCTCTTGATTTTCTCTTTTCAAATCACTTGAATGCCTCTTGGATATTTGGATCTCTCTCCTTTTTGTTTTCCACCTTTTGAAACCTTTTATAGCCTTAAGAGACAAGGGAAAACAAACTAGGCAGAAAAAGAGCCGTTAGAGCACAAAAAGCAGCATTAAAAAGCAACCAAATCTGGCAAAAACTAGCCGTTACAGGCAAATCCCATCATATGAGTCGACTCATGAGTCGACTCATGCCTCAGGGGTCGACTCATGAGTCGACCTCTGTTGCAAAGTCCAGAGATTTGGTTTCTGAATTTTCTTGGCCCAAAACAGCAGAAGTCGACTCATGAGTCGACTCATGCCTTGTGGGTCGACTCATGAGTCGACTCACAGGTCGTGCCAAGCCAGAAAACCAGCGTGCCATGGCTAATCTTTGCGTGCCAATCAGCTCATAGTTTCATGAGTTGACTCATGAGTCGACTCATGAACTTCAAACCTTCATAACTCCAAAAATATAAGTCCAAAAACCATGAAACTTTCACCAATAGATTACATATCATTTGTTCTACACGATGATGCTATCAAATCAGAGTTTTGATGAAATTATGATTTTGCCCCTGTAGAGCATAAGGTCTTTTTCAAATAAAAAATATTTGTATCCCTTCAAACTGTTTTGTAGTCATCAAAATCAATCTAGGAGCAACAATCTCTCCCTTTTTGATGATGACAAAATATTTGAACAAAAGCATTTTTCTGAATCATGAATTTCAACAGATTGTATTTTAGGTGCATATGCTTGAAAAGAGTATGATTCTTTTGGCATGTGATACAAATGGTTGTATGCATAAATGGTTTGTCCATTTGCTTAAAGATTGGAAGATATGCTCATTGGATTATTATTTTGGTGTTAGAGCAGAAAATTTGATTTTATTATCAGAGCAAGAAAAAAAAATTTTCTCAATTCTCAAAACTAGTCATGTGTGCCAAAGCATATTTAATAGTTGATTTGGAAAGAGTATTAGATCATTTAAGTTTAAGATGTATCAGAGCAAGAGAAATGAAAATCCTGCAATGTATCAGTGTAGGGAAAATAATTTTACAAAGTATCAGAGAAAAATTTTGCAAAGTATCAGAGTAATAAAAACAGTTTTTCAATGTATCAGAGTAAAATTGAGTAATGTATCGGAGTAGTAAAAAAAATTGTCAAAGTATTAGAGCAATGTATTCAATATATCAGAGTGGGTTTGGAATTTGAAAGCCTATCAAAGCATATTCAATGGTTTACAGCAAATCAGAATATGAGTAATTTTAAAAGTTACTTATTTGCAGTATATTTAGCATTTGTACTTAAAATTGTCAATGTATTAATTTCTCATAATTTATAGTGTTTGCTTTTGATGGATTTCTTTGTGTTTAATTTCTCCCCCTTTTTGACATCATCAAACAAGGTTAAGTCCTTTTTCTGAAGCATTCTTTAATTTCTCCTCTTGTAGGGTTTGCTCCCCCTTAATGAAGCAACTATTAACAGCAATCATAAAATGATAATACCATAAAGAGAAAACAATAGTTCACAAAAGAGAATATATAACCAAAGTAAGATAATCATCATTCCAAAGGTAAAGCCATAATTGTTTCAGTACATAGATTGTAACATAAAAAGTATCATACAAAGTCAACTAGCTCATGTCAATACATGGCCCCAAAAATACAGATCCTAGAGAGGACTAAACACTAAGACCTAGGATCTAGAAATGATCAATGATCAGAATCATCAGAAATGTGATAAGGAGCAGATGGATCTGGATCTGAGATGCGTCCTCGACCCCGTCTGCCTCTGGCACGAGAGGAAGAACTGGCACGAGCAGGCGAATGGGAGGAACTGGGTGGCTGAGAACGCTGAGAAGCTAGGGACTGAACTGAAAGGGTAAGTCTGATGGAGTCAAGTACAGTCAGTGCCCTGGAGATAGCCTGGAGAAGTGCAGTGAACTGAGTAGTAGCTTGCTCACTTGATCCTCTGATCTCCTTCCTCAATAACTCATAACCGCCCTCAAGAGCTCCTCTGAGTCTGCCGGCCTCTGCAGTGAGATCAGTGACCTCAATCGTAGACTCCTGAGGCTGAGGGTGTGCCAAATCGAAGACCTGCCCCTGTAACTCGAGAACTCTGCCAGTCAGTCTCAGTACAGTGTCCTCAAGCTGCTGAATCCTCATGGACTGATCTGCCATCATTTGATATACTGTGGAGATGTGGGGAGTCAAAGTCTGATCAGTAGAAGTAGCCCCTGGTACAAATGAAGTACTGCTCATCTGACTCGACATCAAAGAGACCATACGCTGTGCAATCCGCTCAATCTGATAATCGGACAGTGTGAACTCTGGCGGAGGTGCTCTGCTCTCTGGCTGATGCACAGGTGTGGGTATCCTGGTAAACTCAGAAGGGCCAGCCTCTGGATCCGGAAAGAACTGTATATCTGGTGAAGCTGCCCTGAAGTCATGAACAGGAGATGATGGACCTTCTTCTTCTTCAGCTCTGACTCCTGCTGTATCCTCAGCTCTTTCTTCTGCTCTCTCTTCTGCTCTTTCTTCTGTTCTTTCCTCAGCTCCCCTGATCCAACCACCACCACTTTTTGTGAACCCCATTCGATGCAAGGTGTGTAGGTTGAAGGTATCAACATGAGACAGTTTGGTGGGAGCCTCCCCCTCACAACTAACTCCAAACCTCCTGAAAACTCTAGTCAGGGCCATACCATAAGGCAAATGTGCCTTAGATCTATTCAGAGTCTCTCTCATGGCCTCTATCATAAGTGCTGGGAGGTTTAGGGGGGTTTCTGTGATAATGTGAAACATAATGCATATGTCCCTTCCTGACAGAAGATCGTGCCTACCACTCCTAGGGAAGAAAAGTTTTGTGACCATTTGATGTAAGATTCTCATTTCTATAGGTAAAATCTTGGCCTCTAGTTTATTCAAATTCCCTTGGTAGGTTCCTCCAAGTATAACACTTATACCTTCTTCTTTCACGGGGAGTTCCATGTATGCATAACCTTCACTAGGTAAGTGTAAAATCTCCCCTAAAATGACAGGATCCAGACAGATATCAATCCCTTTCACAGTTGAAGTTACTGACCCATTTCCATAAATAAGATTCTGATAAAACTCCCTAACAAGGTCAACAAAGGTGACTTCTTTGAGTGAACAGTAAAAGCTCCATCCCTGATTTTTGATCTTACTTGCTAAAGAAAATCCCTCACTTTCAAAGAACCGGAAGTCAATGTTTTTCCCGGTTTCTACTTTTCTATCTGAGAGAGGGTTCTTACTGGGGGTTTGAGAAGACTGTGAAGGACCTTGAACTGAAGCTGGAACGGGAGCAGAGGAGGACTGTGCCGCTTGCCTTTTTCTTCTGACACTTTCTTCAAGTTCCCGGACAGACTTTCTCCTTTGGGGAAGTTTCATTTTTGGTGCCATAACCTCTTCAATACCAGGCGAGGAGACTTGAGGAGCAAGTGAGAGAGTGGAGGAAGGATCACAAGAGAGTGATTTGAGGTTTTGGAGGAGAGAAAGAGTGGATTTGAGAGGGACGGTGGAGTGCTAGGGCACGCTCCAACCGTGAAGAACAAGGGAAGAGGTCACAAAAGAACCTTTCCCCGAGTGGCGATTTGCGGTGGAGAGGAGGCGGGAGGAGTTCCACAAGCTTAAGCCTTGGAAATGGAGCAAATGGGAGAAGGGAGAATGGATTTCGGAAGGAGGAAGACGAGCGTGAGGGTCGGCTCACGAACAGTAATTCAAAATATAAACCCTTCAGCCCGTTGGAAGTTGCTGGGAATTACAAGTTTGCCATTGAGTCGACTCATGGGGGTCGACTCATGAAGTTCAGAAAATCAGGAAAAATATGAATAAATTCCAAAAAAATTTGAAATTTGGGGAGAAGGAGTTTAGCTCTAAGATGAGTTTTTAGAATGAAAAACTTGAGCTTTTGGGACCAAGAAAGGTGTTGGAAATTGAGCTCTTAGGAAATTTTGACCATAAATCATTGGAATTTGAAAATTAATTCAGGCAAATGGATCAAGAATTCCTAGATTTCTCCTAATTTCACAGAATCTATCCTCACTAAGGGCCTTTGTAAAGATATCAGCTAATTGATTTTCGGTGCAAACATATTCAAGAATTATATTTTTGTTTTGAACATGTTCTCTTATGAAGTGATGTCTTATTTCAATATGTTTGGATCTTGAGTGTTGAATAGGATTTTTAGATAGATTTATGGCACTTGTGTTGTCACATCTTATTGGTGTTTCATTAAGTTTAATTCCAAAGTCTTCAAGTTGTTGCTTAATCCACAAGATTTGAGCACAACAACTTCCGGCTGCAATGTATTCGGCCTCAGCCGTAGACAGTGCTACCGAATTTTGTTTCTTGCTAAACCATGAGATTAGGTTAACTCCAAGAAATTGACAAGTTCCACTTGTGCTTTTTCTATCTAGTTTACATCCAGCAAAGTCAGCATCAGAATATCCTAATAAATCTATTTGTGAGTCCTTAGAGTACCATAACCCTAAAGTTTGAGTACCATTTAAGTATCTAAGGATTCTTTTAACAGCATTCAAATGAGATTCTTTAGGATTAGATTGATATCTAGCACATAAACAAACACTAAACATGATATCAGGCCTACTTGCAGTTAAATATAATAATGATCCAATCATACCTCTATAGTATTTTAAGTCTACACATTTACCTTCATCGTCCTTGTCAAGCTTACATGAGGGACTCATTGGTGTGCCAATGGGTTTGGAGTTCTCCATTCCAAATCTTTTGAGTAGTTCCTTGGTGTACTTGCTTTGGGTGATGGAGATTCCCTCTTTTGATTGTTTGATCTGGAGTCCGAGGAAGAAGGTGAGTTCTCCCATCATGCTCATCTCGAACTCCCCCTGCATAAGCTTAGCAAAGTCTTGACAAAGGGATTCATTAGTAGACCCAAAAATTATGTCATCAACATAAATTTGTATAACTAACATATCATTTTTATTTCTTTTGATAAAGAGGGTTGTATCTACATTACCTCTTGAAAAACTATTATTTAGTAAAAATTTGCTTAGTCTATCATACCATGCTCTAGGTGCTTGTTTTAATCCATATAAAGCCTTATTTAATTTAAAAACATGATTAGGAAAGGCATGATTTTCAAATCCAGGGGGTTGTTCTACATAAACTTCTTCAGTAATAAATCCATTTAAAAATGCACTTTTAACATCCATTTGAAATAATTTGAATTTCATAAAGCAAGCATATGCAAGTAGAAGTCTAATGGCTTCTAATCTAGCTACTGGTGCAAAGGTTTCATCAAAATCAATCCCTTCTTCTTGATTATATCCTTTAGCAACCAATCTTGCTTTATTTCTAATTACATTACCATGCTCATCTAATTTGTTTCTAAAGACCCATTTTGTGCCAATTATTGAACAGTTTTTAGGTCTTGAAACCAAAGTCCAAACATTATTTCTTTCAAATTGATTAAGTTCCTCTTGCATTGCATTGATCCAATTATGATCTTTTTCAGCTTCTTCAATAGTTTTAGGTTCAAAATGAGATACAAAAGCACAATGATTAAACACATCTCTAAGTGAAGAGCAGTTTTTACACCATGCATAGGATCACCAATAATTAACTCCTTAGGGTGGTTGTGAACATACCTCCATTCCTTGGGTAGGTCATTTGTACCTTGAGGTTGTTCTTGAATTTCCTCACCTATCTCATCTTGTTTGTCTTCTTGTTCCTTGTCCTCTGGAGTGGCTGAATCTTTCAGAGTGATCTCCTTCATACCTTCTATTAATGGATCTGCATCATCAACACCCTCATCTTCTTGA
>NC_026000.2:107903813-107937012 GCF_000442705.2 Elaeis guineensis | reverse complement strand
TTTTCGAATCCCTCCACTCTCCGGATCAGAAACAAAAATCCTAACACGATAATTGGATTCCTAGTGGGTGTTGTGGTCCCACCGATGCCATATGTTGGGAATAGTATCCCAAAGCCAATCATCAGCCTGTTGACGGTTGTGCTCTTTGTTGTATTAGTACATAAATCATAAATAAATAAAAATAATTTTGATATTTTTCATCATAAATTATCATCTTCTAATGAACTCCTGTGTTGTGGTGAAGTCCTTAGGACTATTTAGACTCGACAAAGGAGGATTTATCGTTTAGTCCTTAAACCTGTTCGCGATCAAATGATACGTTGTTACCAAGGACAACAATGTTTATCGAGCATAGGTCATTGTGTGCCATATAGGTTGGTTGTCCTCTTAACCAAGAAGTGTGGAGACACTGGTATGACATACAGGTGAGATGTAAAGGTACATCTGCACTGAACGTGACCGACTCTGGAACTTTCTTTGTTGTCAAGATTTGCTCCGATGGGATATGGGTATAACTATCCCTCCAACCTGAGATCGTCACGGTGACTTACAAGCAACTCACTGCACTTAGGCACTGGACTACCTGAATTTCTAATTCAGTGACAGAAGGTTGCTGGGTGTAGTCAAGTACTTGACTTATCGGTGCGTGTGTCAAGATGGGATTGACCACTCCAGTTTAGGAGCTGTGTACAGTCGTGTTTTAATTTAGCAAAACTTTGGCCAAGGTAGTCCTAGTGAGGAGTCACAGGACTGATTGAGTTGAGCACGACTCGGATGATCTAATCAGAGTTGACAGTTTAATCCTGAGTCATCCTAAACACAGGGGTCAAAAGGGATGAATTATACAGTAACCATATTCACGTAGGTTCTGAGTGTTGCGATTGTGACTATTCGACCTATCCAGACATCAGGTACCATTGCTAGATGGTCACTTCAATTGGTACAGAAATTGATTCTTTGCTACCGGCTTAGGTTCGAACCTATGGGGTCACACACATTAGAGGTTCCTATCTGATCTGATGGCTGATGAAGAGTCTAATATTCATGGACTATGAGTCCTACGTGACTGGGACTGTGTGATCGAGAATCAGGATTCTCTGATCATGAGGGACTTTTCGATCAGAATTTTATATCGATGAATTCTGATGCCCGATTGCCTATTGGATTTGAACTCAATATTTATGAGAGATTTAATTAGTGATTTAATCACTAATTAACTCAATTTGATTGAATAATTATTTTTGAATCAAGTTCAATTGAATTGGATTCAGTTGGGTTTGACCCGATTAGGTTAAGAGTTGACCTAATCATCGAGATGGTTTGGTCCCTGATTTGATCAGGGGTTGGGCTTAGTCAATTCTGATTTGATTAGAATTTTATTGAGCCTAATTAAGCCTAATTAAGTTGGGTTTAAATTAGTCTAATTGGGCCTAACTTACTTGGTTCAATTAGGTTGGTTTAAATAATGAAACCACCTTGACCCAAACTCCCTGCGCCACCTCACATCCACTGCACCCATTTGAATTCACGAGAAGGAATTTCTCATGAATTTTTTCTCACACAAAGCCCTCCCCACACCCACTTTTGTGCACCATATTGATGGATAAAGCTGATTAGTTAACCATTCAAATTCAAAGTATGTTTGAATTTGAATGGATAACTTATCTCTTGTGCCTTCAGGCTTATCCATCTTGTGCGCCACATAACTTACACGAGAAAAGGTTTCTTGTGAAACCTTTCCATGCACAAAGAGTCCACACCCTTCTCTTCTCATGCCATAAGTGGATAGGGATCAGTTGGTTTGCATTTGAATTCAAACTCGATTTGAATTCAAATGTGCAACCACTTATCTTTATCCTCTCACGCGGATAAGACACGTTCGACGTTGTTTTAAAAAGATGAGAAAGGTGGGGCATGCATAGAATTTTTTGAGAGAAAGTTTGGGGCATGAGGAACCTTTCTGCTTGAGGTGAAGGTCCAAAACCTTTCGAGAGAAAAAGAAAGAAAAGAAAGAAAAAAGGGTGCAGAGTTTTTCTTAGTGTACCCTAGGGTTTCAGCCTGGGGTTCGGGAAGTGAGAAGGTGAGCTACGAGTGTCGTGAGCTCACCAAATTTCAGAGAGATCTTCAACATTCTCTCAAGCATGTCTTTTGATGATCTAAAGTATCCAAAAAATCGACAAACATCGATCGAAGGAGTTCGATCAGCATCGACCGTCAAAAGGGCTCTACAACGAGCTAGCACCCGTGAGGAGCCGATTAGACCGGGAGCCTCATGTGGATGATCCGTAGAGGCTAGACATACTGTGTAGCTATGTCGTGATGATCAGACTCTTTCAATGATGATCAGATTGCGGTGATCGACTACCCGCACAAAGGTATTGTGTTCTGAATATATTACAGTAAAGTGTTTACTATTCAAATTTGAATTTTAAATTTACATGCATGCATGCTGTATATCATATTTAGATCCTAGTGTAGGATAAACACATATTAATTAATTAGAATAATTAATATTTTTCACTATAAAATCATAATTTTAAAAAAGTTTTAAATTTATCATTTTACCCCTACACTCAAATTTCGCTTCAAATGGTATCAGAGTAGGTTCTAGGATATGATATATGAATTTGTATGCATAGATTAAGTTGTAATCTAAAAGTTTAAATTTGAAATTTAAAATTTAAAATTTAAAATTTGAATTTTGAAAGTTCTTCAAAATTCAAAATTCAAAAATTTAAAATTCAAAATTTAAATTTTGAAATTTGAAATTCAAAATTCAAAATTTGAAATTCAAAATTTAAAATTCAAAATTTAAAATTCAAAATTTAAAATTTGTTTGAAATTTGAAATTCAAAATTTAAAATTTGAAATTTGAAATTTGAAATTTAAATTTTAAAATTCATATATTTAGATATACATAATTCAAGTAGCAAGTAATTGAATTGGGTTGGTTGCCATGGCCATCCGATCATAGAAGAAAAGTAGGGTTTAAAGCCCTCTCCTCCCATTCGATGGGGTCTCCTATGGTGGTAGGGGTGCCACTGCAATTATATCCCATGCAGATGAAGCAGCGAAAGGACTTAATTGTAAAGGTTCAATTGTAAAATTTATCATGAATGTGTTAGATTAGATCTAAAGGAATATTCATGATTTATTTTGATTGAGTTATTTTCTGTTATGTAATTAGCAATAGGATTGCTATTTATGAAATGTGCTGATCTATTTGTGAAATGAGTCAACATGTTTGGTGAACAGAAAATAAAACCTTTCAAATTTGAAAATTATTTTTAGAAAGCCAAACCCTGACCCATCAGTCCAAATACTTAATTAAAAAAATTAAGTATTGTCAAGTTGGTCTAGAATTATGAATTAAGACCTAAGATAATTGCATAAACTTGTGAGTCAATGGGTTGGATGGATTAGGTCCATAATTGGGATAGACCTAAGGTTAGCTTAAAGAAATGGACTAAATTAGAGTAATTGATCAAATCTAATCAAAAATTAAGTTAGATTAGGTCAAGGACACTCTAGACTCAACTCCAATAGTTGTAGTTGAATGGGTCCATGTCTTTAACTAGACCAAGATGGACTTAATTCATGGCTACGTGGTGGAACCCTATTTACTAAGTTGATCAAATTAAAACTAATGAACCGGTTGGTGTCTAAGGTAAGTTCGGCAGTTTGACCAGTGATTCTTAAGTGGGAGCTACTCGCATTGATTTGATCTCTGACGAGTTAATGGCTTATCCCCACCACTGATCTCACTTACCTGGCCAACCCGATGAGTTAGATTTTGATTAGATCACTTGGTGATTAGGGCTCACCCATGTCATTAGGTAAATCAGTGTGACTGATTTAGGTGCTCCTAATGCCAGCTTTAATTAAATCCTTTTAATCTGACTTGGTGAAGTCAGTGGGAGGATTGAAATTGGCTGGTTAATTTCTTCTCTTCCTTCACTTAATAAAATCTCCAAAATTATTAGGTCTCTAAAATGATTAAGTTATAGTGATAACTAAGTCATAGCCTCCCATTAAGTGAGTGATAATGAGTCTATTAGTTTAATAATCATTGGAGGCCCAAATGCCTGGTGCTTATTTACTAATAGAATTATCATTCATACTATGATAATTTGGTTTGAGTCTTTCTGATGGTGGTCAGGTTGGCCGGTCAAAGTCGGACCTGATCATTTATTGGTCTGATTCACCAAATCAAGTCATGTTAATGGTTGGACCTAACCAGATCTTTTTAGTGGAGGCCAAAGCCTACTGATTAGGTTCTGGGGCAAAATTGATTACTAGAAGTTGTTTAGAGAAACAACTGATTATGAACCTACCCATAGATGCACATGGGTTGACCAACCAAAGTTGGGCTCGTGTGTAGTCTATGTGGATTCTAGTACCCACTAAGGAATTAAAGTAATTCCTGGAATTGGAGGTTGAGGCTATCAGTTCGTAAAAATATTGAGAGAAACTTTAGACTAAAGTTCAAGACTTTAGTATTAATAATTTATGTACTAATAGAGGTCTGATTTTTCTTTATGCAGCTATGGCCATTACCCTGTCGCTCCAGTCATTATTAGATAATGATAAGCTCATGGGACCTAATTTTGATAGCTGGTATCGAAAATTAAAAATCATCCTTGAGCATGAACGGATCCTTTATGTAGTAACGGATCCGGCACCAGAGGAGCCAGCCCCGAACGCTAGAGGCACGGTCTGAGATATTTACTAGAAGTGGCTCAATGATCGATCCATCATTCGGTGCATAATACTGGTGGCAATGAATGATGAGTTTAGCCGTAGGTTTGAGAATGCCCAGCCACAGGAGATGCTTCAAATGTTAAACGACTCCTTTGGCACACCTGACGATGTTGAAAGGCATAAAATTAGTTATGCCATTTTTAATGCTCGGATGAGGGATGGGGCCTCAGTCACCGATCATGTACTGTACATGATCGAAATGATTGAGCGTCTAAGTAAACTGGGCTTTCTCCTGCACGAGCAGCTCGGTAAGGATGCGATCCTTAATTTATTGCCCAAGTCCTTCTTCTCCTTCCTTACTCATTTTTGAATGACAAAGCCTGCAGTGAGCTACCACGGCTTGTTGGGGTTGCTGTAGAACTTTGAGAAGGACCACCAGCTCCATAAGGAGTCGGTGAATGTTGTGGGAGGGTCTTCTTCTGGTCATCGACCCTTTAAGAAAGGGAAGAAGAACAAGAAGAAGAAGAACAGGAAGGTGCAGCCGCATGCTGGGACGTCTGCACAGGGTCAGACCAAGAAGCACAAGCCCGACCAGAGCCAGGTGGAGTGCTTCTTTTGCAAGAAGCAGGAGCACTGGAAGAGGAACTGTCCTCTATACATTGCCTCACTGGATCCAAACAGGTCGAAGAAGAAGCAAGGTAATTATATGATAACACCTTGCAACTTTTCCATTTGTGATACTACTGCCTGGGTATTGGATACCGGAAGCCCTTATCATATTTGCAATTCGATGTAGGGTCTGCAGGTCAGTAGGAGATTTGATGATGGCGAGAGGTTCCTGAACGTTGGAGATGGAAGCAAAATTCTAGTTCTAGCTTTAGGAATCATGAATCTTGTAATCAATTCTCGTAATATAATTTTGAGTGAATATCACTATTGTCCAAGATTTTTATTAAATATTATTTCTGTAGGCCTTTTGGCCATGTACGGTTATCAATTTTTAATAAAAGAAAATATTTGCAATATCATTTTGAATGATGTTACAATGTTTGTTGGACAACTAGATAATAGAATTTACTTACTGTCACAGCCTGTTAATGTGGTTCAAACCTCTGATAAACGTTCTAGAATAGATAATGTGTCAGAAATCTATCTTTGGCACTGTAGGCTAGGTCATATCAATAAAAACAGGATAAACAGGTTGGCTCAAGAAGAAATTATTGAAGTTGGTGATTGTGAATCACTTCCAACCTGTGAGTCCTGTCTTCTTGGAAAGATGACCAAGTCACCTTTTACTAGAAAAGGTGAGAGAGCCAGTGAACTCTTGGATCTGGTACATTCTGATGTATGTGGACCCATGAGCTCAAGTGCAAGAGGTGGATATTTTTACTTCATAACCTTCACAGATGACCTATCGAGGTATGGGTATGTCTATTTAATGAAGCATAAGTCGGAGTCATTTGAAATGTTCAAACTATTTCGAAATGAGGTAGAAAAATAAACTGAAAAGTGTATTAAAACTCTTTGATCTGATCGAGGAGGTGAATACCTTTCCAATGAGTTTTTAACATATTTAAGGGAGAATGGGATTCTCTCTCAGTGGACTCCTCCTGGAACACCACAACATAATGGTATATCTGAAAGGAGGAATCATACCTTGTTAGACATGGTCTGATCCATGATGGGGTTTGCTGGTCTGTCGATCTTTCTCTGGGGATATGTGCTCGAATCGGCTTGTTACCTTCTAAATAGGGTTCCGAGTAAGTCTGTAACCAAAATGCCATATGAGTTATGGATAGGACGTAAGCCAGTACTCTCGCACCTTAGGATTTGGGGGTGTCCGGCTTATGTTAAACATTTAATTACGGACAAGTTTGGATCTAGGTCTGACAAGTGTAATTTCATAGGGTACCCAAAAGAGACCAAAGGATATTATTTCTACCTAGCTGATGAGCAAAAAGTGTTTGTCAGCCTTAAGGCAATCTTTTTAGAAAAGGAGTTCCTTGGTGAAGGGACAGTTGCCTCTAAGGTCGAATTTGTGGAAGTACGACAGGTGGAAAAATCGACATAAGTAGCTGAACCTAAACCGGATTTGATTAGATCAGATCCGGAGCCCATTGTTCCTGCACCCTTAAGGCGATCTGGTAGAGTACCATATCAACCAGACAGATACTATGGTTTCTTGGTCTAGGATGGAGATCCTATCGAACTTGATGAAAATGATGAGGATCCGATCACCTACATGGATGCAATGTAGAGACCTGACTCTGAGAAATAGCTAGAGGCCATGAAATCTGAAATGGAGTCCATGAAGGTCAACGATGTGTGGACATTAGTTGACCCACCGAAGGAGTAAAATCCATAGGGTGTAAGTGGGTCTTCAAGAGGAAGAGGGGCACAGATGGAAAGGTGGAAACCTATAAAGCCCGTCTGGTTGCCAAGGGATATTATCAACGTTATGGTATAAACTATGACGAGATATTTTCTCCTATGGCAATGCTCAAATCCATTCGGATTATGCTTGCGATAGCTGCCCATCTGGACTATGAAATCTAGCAGATGGATGTGAAAATAGCATTCCTAAATGGAGAGCTGGACAAAGAGGTGTATATGATACAACCTGAAGGATTCACATCCACAGATGAGTCTAAGGTGTGCAGGCTACAGAGGTCCATTTATGGACTTAAGCAGGCATCTCAGAGTTGGAACATACGTTTTGATAGGATGATCAAGATGTATGGCTTCGTTAAGAACGAAGAAGAGCCCTGCATTTATAAGTGGGCTAATGGTCCAGTAGTAGTATTTCTTGTATTGAATGTGGATGACATTCTTTTAATCGAGAATGATATCCCTACATTACAGGGAATAAAGATTTGGCTGTCGTCACAATTCTCCATGAAGGATCTGGGAGAAGCTTCCTACATCCTAGGGATGAGGATCTATAGGGATAGATCTAAAAGGTTGCTTGGCTTAACCCAGTCCACGTACATTGATACTATGCTGAAGAGGTTCAGCATGGAGAATTTCAAGAAAGGCAATCTACCGATAGACCAAGGAATTTCTCTCTCGAAGAGGGATTGTCTGACAACACCTCAAGAAAGAAAGCGTATGGGTAGAATTTTATATGCTTTAGCAGTGGGATCTATCATGTACGTCATAACATGTACACGACCAGATGTGGCATACTCACTAG
Organism: Elaeis guineensis; assembly: GCF_000442705.2. Taxonomy (NCBI): domain Eukaryota; kingdom Viridiplantae; phylum Streptophyta; class Magnoliopsida; order Arecales; family Arecaceae; genus Elaeis; species Elaeis guineensis. The sequence continues at coordinate 107,929,118 of NC_026000.2, read as the reverse complement.
GGGTAGTGAGTAGATACCAATCTGATCCAGGAGAGAATCACTGAAGGTTGTTAAAACCATCCTGAAGTATTTAAGAAATACTAAAGACTAGTGACTTATTTATGATGAATCAGACTTGAGACTTATAGGGTTTATAGACTGTAGATTTCAGTCTGATCACGATGACAGCAAGAGTGTGTCGGGATTTATTTTTACCCTTAATGGTGGGGCTGTCTGCTGGAAAAGTTTCAAACAGCACACAGTGGCTGATTCAGTTTGCGAGGTGGAGTATGTCGCTACATCAGATGCTGCCAAAGAAGCGGTGTGGCTGAGAAAATTTATCATCGAGCTCAGAGTAGCACCCTCCCTTGTTGGTCCAGTTCTGCTCTACTGTGATAGCTCTGGAGCCATTGCTCAGGCGAAGGAACCGAAGGCACACCAGCGAACGAAGCATATTCTGTGCTGCTACCATCTCATCTGAGAAATCATGGATCGAGGTGACGTCGACCTTCAGAAGATCGACGGAAAGGAGAACCTGGCCGACCCATTCACTAAAGCCATTGCGATGAAGAAGTTCGATGACTGCAAATCGAAGACGGGTATTAGATACTGCACCGATTGGCTTTAGGCCAAGTGGGAGATTGTTGGGAATAGTGTCCCAAAGCCAATCGTCAGCCTGTTGATGGTTGTGCTCTTTATTATATTAGTACATAAATCATAAATAAATAAAAGTTATTTTGGTATTTTTCATCACAAATTATCATCTTCTAATGAACTCCTATGTTGTGGTGAAGTCCTTAGGACTATTTAGACTCGACAAAGGAGGATTTGTCGTTTAGTCCTTAAACCTGTTTGCGACCAAATGATACGTTGTTACCAAGGACAACAATGTTTATTAAGCATAGATCATTGTGTGCCATATAGGTTGGTTGTCCTCTTAACCAAGGAGTGTGGAGACACTGGTATGGCATACAGGTGAGATGTAAAGGTACATCTGCACTGAACGTGACCGACTCTGGAGCTTTTTCTACTGTCAAGATTTGCTTCGATGGGATATGGGTATAACTATCCCTCCGACCTGAGACCGCCATAGTAACTTGCAAGCAACTCACTGCACTTAGGCACTAGACTACCTGAATTTCTAATTTAGTGACGGAAGGCTACTGGGTGTAGTCAAGTACTTGACTTGTCGGTGCGTGTGTCAAGATGGGATTGACCACTCCAGTTCAGAAGCTGTGTACAGTCATATTTCAATTTAGTAAAACCTTGGCCAGGGTAGTCCTAGTGAGGAGTCACAGGACTGATAGAGTTGAGCACGACTCGGATGATCTAATCAGGGTTGACAGTTTAACTTTGAGTCATCCTAAACACAGGAGTCAAAAGGGATGAATTATACAGTAACCATATTCACGTAGGTTCTGAGTGTTGTGATTGTGACTATTCGACCTATCCGGACATCAGGTACCATTGCTAGATGGTCACTTCGATTGGTACAGGAATTGATTCCTGTGCTACCGACTTAGGTTCGAACCTGCGGGGTCACACACATTAGAGGTTCTTATTTGATCTGATGGCTGATGAAGAGTCCTAATGTTCATGGACTATGAGTCCTACGTGACTGGGACTGTGTGATCGAGAATCAGGATTCTCTGATCATGAGTCCCACACATTTAGGGTACCGGGGTCGAGAGTCCCACTGGTTTGGGACTTTTCGATCAGAATTTCATATCGATGAATTCTGATGCTCGATTGCCTATTGAATTTGGACTCAATATTTATGAGAGATTTAATTAGTGATTTGATTGCTAATTAACCTAATTTGATTGAGTAATTATTTTTGGATCAAGTTCAATTGAATTAGTTCAGTTGGGTTTGACCCGATTAGGTTAAGAGTTGACCTAATCATCGAGATGGTTTGGTCCCTGATTTGATCAGGGGTTGGGCTTAGTCAATTTTTGATTTGATTAAGATTTTGTTGAGTCTAATTAAGCCTAATTAAGTTGGATTTAAATTAGTCTAATTGGGCCTAACTTATTTGGTTCAATTAGGTTGGTTTAAATAATGAAACCACCTTGACCCAAACTCCCTACGCCACCTCACATCCACTACGCCCATTTGAATTCACAAGAAGAAATTTCTCATAAATTTTTTCTCATACAAAACCCTCCCCACGCCCACTTTTGTGTGCCATATGGATGGATAAAGCTGATTAGTTAACCATTCAAATTCAAAGTGTGTTTAAATTTGAATGGATAACTTATCTCTTGTGCCTTCAGGCTTATCCATCTTGTCCACCACATAACTTACATGAGAAAAGGTTTCTCGTGAAACCTTTCCATGCACAAAGAGTCCACGCCCTTCTCTTCTCATGCCATAAGTGGATAGGGATGAGTTGGTTTGCATTTGAATTCAAATGTGCAACCACTTATCTTTATCCTCTCACGCGGATAAGACACGTTCGACGTTGTTTTAAAAAGAGGAGAAAGGTGGGGCGTGCGTAGAATTTTTTGGAGAGAAAGTTTTGGGCATGAGGAACCTTTTTGTGTGAGGTGAAGGTCCAAAACCTTCCAAGAGAAAAAGAAAGAAAAGAAAGAAAAAAGGGCACAGAGTTTTTCTTAGTGTACCCTAGGGTTTCATCCTGGGGTTCGAGAAGTGAGAAGGTGAGCTACGAGTGTCGTGAGCTCACCAAATTTTAGGAAGATCTTCAACATCCTCTTAAGCATATCTACTAATAATCTAAAGCATTCAAAAAATTAGCAGACATCGATCGAAGGAGTTCGATCAGCATCGGCCGTCGAAAGGGCTCTACAACGAGCTAGCACCCGTGAGGAGCCGATCAGATCGGGAGCCTCGTGTGGATGATCTGCAGAGGTCAGACATGCTGTGTGGCTACGTCGTGATGATCAGACTCTCCCGACGATGATCAGATTATGGTGATCGACTACCCACACAAAGGTATTATGTTCTGAACACATTACAGTAAAGTGTTTACTGTTCAAATTTAAATTTCAAATTTAAATGCATGCATGCTGTATATCATATTTAGATCCTAGTGTAGGATAAACACATGTTAATTAATTAGATTAATTAATATTTTTCACTGTAAAATTATAATTTTAAAAAAGTTTTAAAATTACCATTTTACCCCTGCACTCAAATTTTGCTTCACCATATACCTCATCTAATAGTTATTGGTAGCATGCACATCGATACGTGGGCAACTCTTTATCTAGATGCTTCTGTAAGCATGTTGCAGCATCTTGGTCTCTAAGTTATGTGGGCTCACCTAACAATTATTGACCACACTCCTTAGTTAAGCCCGACCTACCATTCACAAGCAGGTACAAGGCCATCATTAGATCCCTCACCTAATAGTTATTGGGCTCAAACTCCATCCTTACTCTGGAGCAACTCTTTGCTAATAGAGTAGTTGTGTGTTTCTGATGCAACTGAACCACTATAACCAGTCGAAAACAATCAACACCAATAGCATGCCCGCACATCTACAATGGTGGAAGACCAAAGAACTTAATATTTGTAAAGAGATTTAGGTTTAGGTCTCATCTAATCAATCATCATATGATCGATTTAATTGGCATGGGCCAAACCAAAATGCTAAGCAACCTTATTGAAGACTCAATCTTTCAAATTGGCCAGATAAGTGAAAATCGATGGGGGTCCCCTCGTTGCTTTGCTTAGACACCAATAAATTGATCAGATCAGCTAACGAAACTAATTAAATAACTACCTCTCAATTATTTGTCTAAGACACTAATAGATCAATAGGTCCAAAATAGGTTAACTCAAGCGAATCAGACTCAAGTCAATGAGTCGAATTAGATCCTTAGGTTAATTGATTCTACATATGGGTTTCAATCAATTTGATCAATAATAATTGCATGATCATGTAACTTAATTAATCTAATCTCAATCAACACTTGACTCGATTTGATCAATTACTTAATCGAATTAGACCCATATCATTCAAATCAAAAACCCTAAATACAATCTAATTATATAGCCTAATTTTTTATTTTTTCATAACCAAAACCCTGATGCATAAACACAAATTTCAAATTTCAAAACTAAATTTTAAATCTAATTTTTTTTATATGAAAGATGATTTTTAAATCATGAAACTAATTTTTAGATTTAACATACAAACATATATCTCATATATATATGTAAAATTCAGATCTAAGCAAAAATTCAGATCAATACATGATATCATATATCTCATACACAAATCATGAATCATATTGAAAATAATTTTTTGACTTAAATATGCAATCTTATATCTTATATATGAATCATAAATTAGGTCAAATAAAATTTCAGGTTTATGCATGCATCTACATATCACATAATTATGAACTAGAAACCGTTCTAGAATAAAATTTAGATCTATACATGCTTTGATATATCAACTATATGTTCTATATTCAAACCTAAAATAAATTTAAAATTTAAAATACTCATCTATACACCTCATGTATCAAGAAAAAATTAGATTTTAAAATTTTTTTTCAAAATATGTATGTCAATTTCATGCATATGAAACCTGTGGCTTTGATACCACTGTTGGAGTTTCAATATCAGGACATGCATGTATATTTCAAAAAAAAAATTTCTAAATATTATAGTGGAATAAAAGATTAAAACTTTTTTGTTAATTTATATCATGCATGCATAAAACATAAACCATAAGGATCTACTTTATATGCTGAAATTGAACATATGTTGAAATTTAATATGTGATCGAATCACATACCTGTTTCATAATTTTTTTCTTCAAATCTGGATTTAAAAGAGAAGAGGCTCTCTCTTAGCCATGCAAGTACCCAATCTCTATGAGTATCTTTTGGGAAAAATTCAGTGCAGGGGTAAAATGGTAATTTTAAAACTTTTTCAAAATTATGATTTTACAATAGAAAAATATTAATTAATCTAATTAACTAACATGAATTTATCCTACACTAGGATCTAAATATGATATATAGCATGCATTTATTTAAATTTGAATTTCAAATTCAAAAGTAGACACTTTACTGTAATGTGTTCAAAACACAATACCTTTGTGCGGGTAGTAGATCACCGCAATCTGATCACCATCGAGAGAGTCTGATGATCACAACATAGCCACACAGTGTGTCTGACCTCTACGGATCATCCACATGAAGCTTCTGGTCTGATCGACTCCTCACGAGTGCTAGCTCGTTGTAGAGCCCTTTTGACGGCCGATGCTGATCGAACTCCTTCGATCGATGTCTGTCGATTCTTCAGACATTCTAGATCATCAACAGACATGCTTGAGAGAATGTTGAAGATCTCTCTAAGATTTTATGGGCTCACGACACTTGTAGCTCACTTTCTCACTTCTCGAACCCTAGGCTAAAACTCTAGGGAACTCACTGGAAACCTTGCACCCACTTTTCTTTCTTTTCTTTCCTTTTCTCTTGGAAGGATATGAACTTCCTTCTCATACACAAGACTTCTCACATGCCAGAATTTTTCTCCAAAAATTTTCTTCTTGCACGCCCCACTCTTCTCCTCCTTTTATAACAACATTAAATGTCTTATCCAAAAGAAAGGACAAAGATGAGTAATTGCACATTTGAATTCAAATTAAATTTTGAATTCAAATGGACACCAACTCATCCCTTATCCACTAAAGGCGTGAGGCGTGGCTTAAATTGCGCATGGAGAGATTTCATGAGAAACCTTTTCTCATGTAATAAATGGGACGTAAAAAAAGGGATAAGGTGCAAAGATTGATTGCCCATTCAAATTCAAACTTTATTTTGAATTTGAATGGCCAACCAATCATCCTTATCCATTCATATGGCATATTAAAGTGGGGCATGGAGAGGGCTTGGCGTGAGAAAATAATTCATGAGAAGTTCCTTCTCATGAATTCAAATGGGTGCAATAGAAGTGAGGTGGCGCATGGAGATTGGGTCAAGGTGGTTTAATTATTTAAACCAACCTAACTGAACCAAATAATTTAGGTCCAATTAGATTAATTTAAACCCAACTAAATTAGGCTTAATTAGACTCAATAAAATCTTAATCAAATCAGTAATTGACTAAGCCCAACCCCTGATCAAATCAGGGACCAAACCATCTCGACGATTAGGTCAACTCTTAACCTAATCGGGTCAAACCCAACTGAATCCAATTCAATTGGACTTGATCCAAAAATAATTACTCAATCAAATTAAGTTAATTAGTGATCAAATCACTAATTAAACCTCTCATAAATACTGAGTCTAAATCCGATAGGCAATCGGGCATCAGAATTCATCGATATGTAACCCTGATCGAAAAGTCCCAACCAGTGGGACTCTTGACCCCGGTACCCATAATGTGTGGAACTCGTGATCAGAGAATCCTGATTCTCGATCACTGAGTCTCAAACATGTAGGATTCTACACCAACCATCAGATCAGATAAGAACCTCTAATGTGTGTGACCCTGCAGGTTCGAACCGAGCTGGTAGCATAGGAACCAATTCCTGTACTAATCGAAGTGACCATCTAGCAATGGTACCCGACATCTAGATAGGTCGAAGAGTCGCAATCGCAACACTTAGAACCTACATGAATATGGTTACTATATAATTCATCCTTTTAACCCCTGTGTTTAGGATGACTCAGGGTTAAACTGTCAACCCTGATCAGATCATCCGAATCGTGCTCAACTCAAACAGTCTTGTGACTCCTCATAAGGACTACCCTGGCCAAGGTTTTGCTAAATTAAAACATGACTGTACACAGCTCCTAAACTGGAGTGGTCAATCCCATCTTGACACACGCACCGACAAGTCAAGTACTTGACTACACCCTGCAGCCTTCCGTCACTGAATTAGAAATTCAGATAATCCAGTGCCTAAGTGCAGCGAGTTGCTTGCAAGTCACCGTGGCGGTCTCAGGTCGGAGGAATATTTATACCCATATTCCATCGGAGTAAATCTTAACAGTAGAAATAGCACCGGAGTCAGTCACATTCAATGCAGATGTACCCTTACATCTCACCTGTATGCCATACCAGTGTCTCCACACTCATTGGTTAAGAGGACAACCAACCTATATGGCACACAATGACCTATGCTTGATAAATGTTGTCATCCTTGATAACAACGTATCATTTGGTCACGAACAGATTTAAGGACTAAATGACAAATCCTCCTTTGTCGAGTCTAAATAGTCCTAAGGACTTCACCACAACATAGGAGTTCATTAGAAGATGAAACATTTTGTGATAAAAAATGCCAAAATAATTTTTATTAATTCATAATTTATGTACATATATAAAAATAAGTACAACCATCAACAGGCTGATGATTGATTTTGGGATACTATTCCCAACAATCTCCCACTTGGCCTAAAGCCAATCGGTGCAGTATCTAATACCCATCTTTGACTTGTAGTTGTCGAACTCCTTCACCGCAATATCTTTAGTGAATGGGTCAGCCAGGTTCTCCTTCCCGTCGATCTTCTGAAGATCGACGTCTCCTCGATCCATAATTTTCTGGATGAGATGGTAGCGGCGCAAAATATGCTTCGTCCGCTGGTGTGCCTTTGGTTCCTTCGCCTGAGCAATGGCTCCAGAGCTGTCATAGTAGAGCATAATTGGACCAACAAGGGAGGGTGCTACTCTGAGCTCGATGATGAATTTTCTCAACCACATCGCTTCTTTGGCAGCATCTGATGCGGCGACATACTCCACCTCGCAAACTGAATCAGCCACTGTGTGCTGCTTGGAACTTTTCTAGCAGATAGCCCCACCATTAAGGGTAAAAATAAATCCCGACACACTTTTGCTATCATCATGATCAGACTGGAAACTAGAGTCTGTAAACCTTATAAGTCTCAAGTCCGATTCACCATAAACAAGCCACTGATCCTTAGTATTTCTTAAATACTTCAAGATGGTTTTAACAACCTTCCAGTGATTCTTCCCTAGATCAGATTGGTATCTACTCACTACCCATAGTGAGTATGCCACATCTGGTCGTGTACATGTCATGGCATACATGATAGATCCCACTACCGAAGCACATGGAATTCTACCCATACGCTCTCTCTCTTGAGGTGTTGTCAGACAATCCTTCTTCGAGAGAGGAATTCCATGGCCTATCGGAAGATAGTCTTTCTTGAAATTCTCCATGCTGAACCTCTTCAGCATAGTATCAATGTATGTGGACTGAGATAAACCAAGCAACCTTTTAGATCTATCCCTATAGATCCTCATCCCTAGGATGTAGGAGGCTTCTCCCAGATCCCTCATGGAGAACTGTGACGACAGTCAAATCTTTATTCCCTGTAATGCAGGGACATCATTCTCGATTAAGAGAATGTCATCTACATACAATATAAGAAATACTACTACTGGATCATTAGCCCACTTATAAATGTAGGACTCTTCTCCGTTCTTAACGAAGCCATACATCTTGATCGTCTTATCAAAACGTATGTTCCAACTCTGTGATGCCTATTTAAGTCCATAAATGGACCTCTATAGCCTGCACACCTTAGACTCATCTGTGGATGTGAATCCTTCAGGTTGTATTATATACACCTCTTCATCCAGCTCTCCGTTTAGGAAAGCTGTCTTCACATCCATCTGCCAGATTTCATAGTCCAGATGGGCAGCTATCGCAAGCATAATCCGAATGGATTTGAGCATTGCCACAGAAGAAAATATCTCGTCATAGTCTATACCATAACGTTGACGATATCCTTTGGCAACCAGATGGGCTTTATAGGTTTCCACCTTTCCGTCTGCGCCTCTCTTCCTCTTGAAGACCCACTTATACCCTATGGGTTTTACTCCTTCGGGTGGGTCAACCAATGTCCACACATCATTGACCTTCATGGACTCCATTTCAGATTTTAGGGCTTCTAGCCATTTCTCAGAGTCGGGTCTCTGCATTGCATCCATGTAGGTGATCGGATCCTCATCATTTTCATCAAGTTTGATAGGATCGCCGTCCCGGACCAAGAAATCATAGTATCTGTCCGGTTGATGCGGTACACTACCAGATCGCCTTAAGGGTGCTTGAACAATGGGCTCCGGATCTGATCTAATCAAATTCAGTTCAGGTTCAGCAACTTGTGTCGGTTTTTCCACCTACCGAACTTCGTCAAGTTCGACCTTAGAGGCAACAGTCCCTTCACCAAGGAACTTCTTTTTCAAAAAGATTGCCTTAAGACTGACAAACACTTTTTGCTCTTCAGCTAGGTAGAAGTAATACCCTTTGGTCTCTTTTAGGTACCCTATAAAATTATACTTGTCAGACTTAGGTCCTAGCTTGTCCGTAAGTAAACATTTAACATAAGTCGGACACCCCCAAACCCTAAGGTGCGAGAGTACTGACTTACGTCATATCCATATCTCATATGGCATTTTGGTTACAGACTTACTCGAAACTCTATTTAGAAGGTAACAAGCCGATTCGAGTGCATATCCCCAGAGAGAGATCGGCAGACCAGCAAACCCCATCATGGATCGAACCATGTCCAACAAGGTCCGATTCCTCCTTTCAGATACACCATTATGTTGTGGTGTTCCAGGAGGAGTGCACTGAAAGAGAATCCCATTCTCTCCAAGATATGTCAGAAAATTATTGAAAAGGTATTCACCTCCTCGATCAGATCGAAGAGTTTTAATACACTTTTCAGTTTATTTTTCTACCTCATTTCGGAATAGTTTGAACATTTCAAATGACTCCAATTTATGCTTCATTAAATAGACATACCCATACCTCGATAGGTCGTCTGTGAAAGTTATGAAGTAGAAATATCCACCTCTTGCACTTGAGCTCATGGGTCCACATACATCAGAATGTACCAAACCCAAGAGTTCACTGGCTCGCTCACCTTTTCTAGTAAAAGGTGATTTGGTCATTTTACCAAGAAGACAGGACTCACAGGTTGGAAGTGATTCACAATCACCTACTTCAAAAATTCCTTCTTGAGCCAACCTGTTTATCCTGTTCTTATTGATATGACCTAGCCTACAGTGCCAAAGATAGACTTCTGACACATTATCTATTCTAGGACATTTACCGGAGGTTTGAACCACATTAACAGGTTGTGATAGAAAGTAAATTTCATTATTAAGTTGTCCAACAAACATTGTAACACCATTCAAAATGATATTGCAAATATTTTTTTTTATTAAAAATTGATAACCGTTCATGGCCAAAAGGCCTACAGAAATAATATTTAATAAAAAGCTTGGACAATAGTGACATTCACTCAGAATTATACTTCAAGAATTGATTACAAGGTTCATGATTTTTAATGCTAGAACTGAAACTTTGCTTCCATCTCCAATGTTCAGGAATCTACCACCTTCATCAAATCTCCTACTGACCTGCAGACCCTGCATCGAATTGCAAATATGATAAGGGCTTTCGGTATCCAATACCCAGGCAGTAGTATCACAAATGAAAAAGTTGCAAGGTGATATCATATAAGTACCTTGCTTCTTCTTCGGCCTGTTCGGGTCCAGGGAGGCAATGTATAAAGGACAGTTCCTCTTTCAGTGCCCCTGCTTCTTGCAAAAGAAGCACTCCGCCTGGCTCTGGTCGGGCTTGTGCTTCTTGGTCTGACCTTGTACAGACGTCCCAGCATGCAGCTGCACCTTCTTATTCTTCTTCTTTCTTTTCTTAAAGGGTCGACAACCAGAAAAAGACCCTCCCACAACATTCACCGACTCCTTATGGAGCTGGTGATCCTTCTCAAAGTTCTGCAGCAACCCCAACAAGCCGTGGTAGTTCACTGCAGGCTTTATCATCCAAAAATGAGTAAGGAAGGGGAGGAAGGCCTTGGGCAATGAATTAAGGATCGCATCCTTACCGAGCTGCTCGTGCAAGGGAAAGCTCAGTTTACTTAGGTGCTCAATCATTTTGATCATGTACAGTACATGATCAGTGACTGAGGCTCCATCCCTCATCCGAGCATTGAAAATGACATAACTATGGCTGGTCGTTCAACATTTGAAGCATCTCCTATGGCTGGGCATTCTCGAACCTGCAGCTGAACTCATCATTCATTGCCACCAGCATAATGCACCGAATGGTGGTGCGGTCATTGAGCCACTTCTGATATGTGTCTCGGACCGTCCCTCTAACGTTCGGGGCTGGCTCCTCAGGTGCCAGATCCATTACTACATAAAGGATCTGCTCATGCTCAAGGATGATTTTTAATTTTCGATACTAGCTATCAAAATTAGGTCTCATGAGCTTGTCATTATCTAATAATGATCGGAGGGACAGGGTAGTGGCCATAGCTATATAAAGGAAAATCAGACCTCTATTAGTACATAAATTATAAATACTGTTGGGTATAAAATACCCATAGCCGAAACCCTCAGCGAAATCAACGACGGAACAGAACAGCTCCGCCCGAACTCCTACGGGAGCCGGGCTCCGCCTCCGACATCAACCGCAGCTCCGCCCGGACTCCTACGGGAGCCGGGCTCTGCCTTCGACATCAACTACAGAGCAGCTCCGCCCAGACTCCTACGGGAGCCGGGCTCTGCCTTCGACATCAACTGCAGAACAGCTCCGCCCGGACTCCTACGGGAGCCGGGCTCTGCCTCCGACATCAACCGCAGCTCCACCCGGACTCCTACGGGAGCCGGGCTCCGCCTCCGACATCAACCGCAGCTCCGCCCGGACTCCTACGGGAGCCGGGCTCCGCCTTCGACATCAACTACAGAGCAGCTCCGCCCGGACTCCTACGGGAGTCGGGCTCCACCTTCGACATCAACTGCAGAACAACTCCGCCCGGACTCCTACGGGAGCCGGGCTCCGCCTCCGACATCAACTGCAGAACAGCTCCGCCCGGACTCCTACGGGAGCTGGACTCCGCCTCTGACATCAACCGCAGAACAGCTCCGCCCGGACTCCTACGAGAGCCGGGCTCCGCCTCCGACATCAACTGCAGAACAGCTCCGCCCGGACTCCTACGGGAGCCAGGCTCCGCTCTCAGTATCAACTGCTGGTAAGCTCCGTCCGGACTCCTACGGGAGCCGGACTTCACCTCTAACTTTGATTGCTGGTAAGCTCCGTCCGGACTCCTACGGGAGCCGGACTTCACCTCTAACTTTGATTGCAGAGGACTCCACCCGAACTCCTACGGGAGCCGGGTTCCGCCCGCAACTTCAGCTCCGAGAGGGTTTCGCCCGGACTCCCACGGAAGTCAGACTCCACCCACGACCCCAACCGCCAGGAGGACCTCTCCCGGACCTAGACAGAGGCCGGGCTTCGACCGCTGTCGAACTTCAATCAACAGATCCGCGCCCCCTGGCAGGCCACCAAAATGGCCACGACCCTGCTCCACTTCCTATGACGGATTCTGCACAGCTCCATCATTCCCTGACAGGCTGCAGTAACCATCGCAGCTCTACTCCACTTCCTGTGGTGGATTCCGCACAGCTCCACTACCCCCTGGCAGGCCACCATAACGGCCGCGAACCTGCTCCACCTCCTGCGATGGATACCGGGCGATTCTCCCTTCCGCTGGCAAGCCACGACAACGGACGCTGCTCCACCCCTCGTAACAGATTCCACATGGCGAGCTGTGGTGATGGCCATGATTCTGCTCCACTACCTCTCGCAATAAATTTTTCCTGACAACGGGCGGCCCACGACCCGACGGTTACAGACGTCGCCATCGATCCATTACCTCCCCCGCCTATAAAAAGGGGGATCCAGATACGTTATTCTCTAAGCTCATTCTCTTATCTCAAAACTCTGCTAAATTCTCCATTCAAGCACTCCATTCTTGTTGAGGCAGAGAACTGACTTGAGCGTCGGAGGGTCTTGCCGGAGCAACCCCACCTCCGGTTTAGACTTCCCTTGCAGGTCCCGACGGCGACCGCGACTTCCTCGACTCCAGCTTCTCCGGCGCAAGCAGATTTTTGCACCAACAGGATTGGCGCTAGAGGAAGGGGCTGTGTCTTCGCAGCACCCTTGTTCTTAAAGGAGTGTTCAATGGAGCCGCCTCTGACCGTTTCTCCGTCACCCACTCCTAATCTTCCCCTGCGAGATCGGCACTCGATGCCTCCGCGCAAGGCATCCACCCGGCGGTCTACGGCCTCCGCGGCCAGATCTCAGGCTCCGACCTCCCCTCCAGTTTCTCAGCCTCCTCCTCCTCCTCCCCCTCCGACGGCGGCGGTCGGCGCGGAGCAGTTTGACTTGCTGGCGCAGCAGGTCAAAGGCCTCGTCGAAGCCGTACAAGCAATGCAGCAGCAGCAACCACAGGCGTCGGTGCATCCGGAGGGGACATCTCTGGAATGCCAGAACCCGACGGCGGGGTGGGCCACCTGGGCCAGCCGCCCCGTCCTTCCCAGGAAGGCAAATCCGAGGGTAGAGAGCCCTCAATCGGATCACGACTCCACCCCTGAAAGATCCCTGCCCCCGTTCTGCCAAAGGACCCTCGAGACTCGAAGTCGAGAGGACTTCCTGGATCGGAGGCTCCAGGAGATGAACCGGCGGATTGAAGAACTCCGCCACGCGCCTCCCGCTTATGGTGAGGATATTTGTACTGACCCTCCCTTCTCCCAAATGATTATGCAGGAACCGATCCCGCCGAACTTCAAGCATCCCCAGTTCGAAAGCTACGACGGGACGTCAGACCCGGTTGATCATCTAGAGGCCTTTCGAATGATGATGCTGCTTCACGACGCTCCTGACGCCATCTTGTGCCGGGCTTTCCCATCTACTTTGAAGGGAGCAGCGAGGAACTGGTACTCGGCTCTGAAGTCGGGTACCATATTTTCCTTCGATCAAATGAGCCACCAATTTGTGGCCCATTTCGTCAGCAGCTGACGTCTCCGGAAGGGTTCGAAGTCTCTCATCAACATCAAGCAGAGGGAAGGGGAGTCCATACGGGCCTACGTCAACTGCTTCAACATCGCGGCGTTGGAGGTCCGGAACTTGGACATGTCAGTTGCCATGGCCGCCCTGAAAGGCGGCCTTCAGAAGAATGATCTTTTGTACTCCCTGGAGAAGAAGTACCCCAAGGATTTTGCCAATTTACTGGCTCGGGCTGAAGGATACGCCCGAGCGAAAGAAGCCTTCAAAATGAAGGACGAAGAGACAGCAAGGGAGCGTCAAGCGGGAGATTCGAGTAAGCCCGCAATTGAGAAAAGGCCAAAGGAAGCCCGGCCACGTTCCCGATCCCCTCCTGGACATAAGCGCACCCTTACTCCACCCCGGGCACGCAGGCAGAGAAGCCCGGACCGCAGGTTTCGACGGGGTTCCCCACCAGGGAAATTCTACAACTACGCCCCCCTCAACGCCTCGAAGGCCCAGGTACTGATGGAGGTCAGGGAGCAGCTCCCTAGGCCGGAGAGGATGCGCACACACCCCGAAAAGTGCAACCCCAACAAGTTCTGCCTCTACCATCGCGACCACGGCCACGACACGGAGGAATGCATCCAGCTCCAGGACGAGATCGAGGAGCTCATTCGGCGAGGTCGACTCGACAGATTCATACGCCGCAGGCCTGAGGGTAGAGGAGACCGGCCAAGAGCCCTCCCACCGCCTGAACCGTAGAAAAGGGAGGAGCAACCCGGGGACCGGCCTCCCATCGGGACCATCGACTCCATCACCGGAGGGCCTCAAGGAGGAGCGGGAGAACTGTAAATGTATCACTTACTATTTTGCCTTGAATCTACTTTTCTTTCTAGCTAACGTGCCCCTCCCACCTAGCGTGGATGTATTATGACTGGATATGATCCCTCCAAAAATACAGCCATATCAGGAACAGGAGGAGAACCTCGTCCTGACATGAGCAAAGTCAAAGGCCCAGTTCTTTTAGACCGGATGGGGGGAGAGGCCTTACAACGCCCTAATGTGCCCCCACAGCCTTGTTAGGGACAGGAGAAAAACCTCGCCTTAACTTGAGCAAAGTCAAAGGCCCGATTCTTTTAGACCGGATGGGGGAGAGGCCTTACAACGCCCTAATGTGCCCCCACAGCCCTGTTGGGGATAGGAGGAAAACCTCGCCCTAACTTGAGCAAAGTCAAAGGCCCGATTTTTTTAGACCGGATGGGGGGAGAGGCCTTGCAACGCCCTAATGTGCCCCCACAGCCATGTCAGGAACAGGAGGAGAACCTCGTCCTGACATGAGCAAAGTCAAAGGCCCGGTTCTTTTAGACCGGATGGAGGGAGAGGCCTTGCAATGCCCTAATGTGCCCCCACAGCCATGTCAGGAACAGGAGGAGAACCTCATCCTGACATGAGCAAAGTTGAAGGCCCGGTTCTTTTAGACCGGGGGGGGAGAGGCCTTACAGCGCCCCAACGCGCCCCCACAAGCCAGGCTGGTAACGAGAGGAGAACCTCGCACCGGCTCGAGCAAAATGGAAGGTCCGGACTCCTACGGGAGCTGGGTTCCTACGCCAAGGAAGACTCACCCGGACTCCTACGGGAGCCGGGTTCCGTCGCTAAGGAAGACTTCACCCGGACTCCTACGGGAGCTGGGTTCCGCCGCCAAGGAAGACTTCACCCGGACTCCTACGGGAGCCGGGTTCCGCCACCAAGGAAGACTTCGCCCGGACTCCTACGGGAGCCGGGTTCCGCCGCCAAGGAAGACTTCGCCCGGACTCCTACGGGAGCCGGGTTCCGCCGCCAAGGAAGACTTCACCCAGACTCCTACGGGAGTCGGGTTCCGCCGCCAAGGAAGGCTTCACTCGGACTCCTACGGGAGCCGGGTTCCTACGCCAAGAAGACTTCGCCCGGACTCCTACGGAAGCCGGGCTCTATCCGCCACTTTTGCAGCGAGGGTTAATTATGGTGGTGAAACTCGACCGTGTAACAAGGTCAGATGAAAGGAAAGAGCCCCCCCCCCACGACGACATCTACGTCAAACAAGCCAAACGACAAGAAAGGTTCAACAGACAACAATATCAGTGCTACACGTGGACAAGGTAACACAAATGCTCTTTTTTCCATTGCCGATATACGTACTACAAGGCCAGGACGGCCAAGGAAAGAAGGATAAAATGACAAAAAGAAAGTAACTACATGATAAGACAAAAAGATAAAAGAGCTCTAAGGAGGCCCTGCTCCCTCCGACCTAGGGTTATCTACCCCATCCCCAACCAGGACTGCCTCAGGTTTTCTATTGCTTCTTCTAGTTCTCCCTCTTCCGCACTCATCTTGGAGCACCCGACGAAGTTGCTGGCTCTCAGCCTCCGCTTCTCGATGCCACTTCTGCAAAACTTCGGACTCCACCTCTGCGTCCGCGACGGCCTTCCGCTCAAGCGTCAGTTGGATTTTCACTTGTTGCAGCTCGGCTGTCTTCTCCCCAAGGGAGACAGAAATCCTTCGACAGTGCCTCTCAGGGCTTGGAGCTCTTCGGTATCTTGGGCGGAGATAAGTGCGCCCTATTAACCAGCTGCCTCTGGAGACGAACGACCTCGTCAGCCGCCTTCCGGAATCTCCCTTTGTACTCTTTCACTTGCCGGCGCCAGCTGGCCCGCTGCACGTCGTGGCTCATCTCGGCATCTTGAAGCTGCTTCTGGAGGTCGGAGACCTTCTGCGACCACTTCTGTTCATCATCAACCCGGGCCAGGAGCCGGGATGAGTTTCCCTCCAGCTGGCCGATCTTCCTCTTCGCAGCTGATAGCTCCACCTTAAGGGCGCTGATCCTGGCTCTTGAGCCCAAGTTCGTCGCTGGCGCTCTTCTTGCATTCCTCGAGCTCCTTTGTGAAGTTCGCCTTCCTCCGGCTGTAATCCATGATTGCCTTCACTTGGAGACTCCTAAAGTGGGTGGCCTCAGCGGCGGCTTCGGAATGGCATTCTCTCGACTTGCGGAGCTCGCCTTCTGACTTCTTCAACTTCTTCGTCAGGTGGAGGACCTCCTTTTTCAGCCGCTGGATTGTTGATTTCAGCGGGACCCCCAGGGGCAAGGGGAGTGCTTCAGCAGGGCACTACCATCGAAAGTGCAAGCGTCAAAGATCGACTCATTACAAGAAGAAAAGCAGAAAGGAGGAGGAGGGGAAGAAGAGGCCATCCACAACAAGAAATTTGACTTTATTGATTGAATAATTTTGAAGACAAACAGAAAGGAAATATGGCGACAAAATAAGGGCACAAGATCAGAGGTCTCAGACCTCAGGGGCAGGAGGTGGAGAACTCGGCGCGAGGGGTGCGACTGCGGTGGCGGCGGACGAAGGGCCGGCCTCATCTTCAGACTCCTCAAGAAAGTCGAGATCGAGGTCGGGGAATCTGCTGGCCACCTTCTCTTGGCAGAGCTCGAACCCCTTAGTGAACGCCTCCTGGCCGAACTGGACGTTCAGTTCCTCATCTCCGCGGAAGCCTTGAACTCCTCCACCGCAAGGGCCCTGGCCTCTGAGACCAGAACCGGAGTTTGCTCGACCAAATGGGCGACCTCGGCCTCCGCCTTCCTCGCCGACTCCTCCAAGATCCGTCTCTCCTCTTCCCGGGCTTGTCTCTCCTCTTCCCGGGCTTGCCTCTCTCTTTCCAAGGCCTCCTGGAGGGCGGCTACTTCAGCCGTCTTCGCTTGGAGGCAAGCAACCTCGGCCTGACGGCGTTCCTCCGCCTGAAGGAGGTCCCTTCTCATGCGGCTCGTCGCCTCGACATAGGCGAAGAGCTGGTGCCCAATCTGCAAGGATGGGTAGAGAATTACAACAAAGGCTGAGTGACCGTGCAAATAAATATCCGCTTACCTCAAGGAAGGACCCCAAAGAGTCCCAGCTCGCTGCTCGGGATCGGCGCGGTCGATCCTCTCCACGACGTCGGACAGGATGCAGCCATCGAGCAGCTGCCTGATCAAGTCCTTGTCGTTGAAGGGGTTCTCCGATCCCCCTCGGAGCAGATAGACTCGTCTGCAGCAGCTCGGTGGCTACTCGCCCTGCGAGCCACCGATTTCCTCCTCCTCCCCACGACGGGCGCCTCCGTGGGGCGAACCCCCAGAGCGGGGCCCCAGTCGGCGGGCTCCTTGAGGAAGCCCGGGGGGCCACTGGCTCGGCATCTGAAGGAATGTCGATGGCCGGGGCCACCTGGACGGGCGCAGCCAAGCTCGTCTCCTCCGCCCTGGCCCTCTTCACCGATCCGGAGGCCGTCGCGCCCTTCCTCTTCTGAGCCTCATGCCCTTGGCGAGCATCCGCGTTGCTTCGGCGTCCATTGCTAAAAAAAAAAAAAAAAAAAAAAAAAAGAAGAAGCGACACCGATCAGCCAGAGCAAAAAAAAAAAAAAGAAAAAAGAAGAGAGAAAGAAAGAGAAAGAAAAGAGCGGGAAGGAAAAAGTAGAGAGAAGAAGAAGAGGAAGGCAAGAAAGAAAAGATAAGATGAATACTTGCTGGATCCTGAGGGCTCAGGCTGATGTTGAAAAGAAGCTGCTCCCTTAGAAGATTAGGAAGGGAAGGAGCAGGATAAGTTAGGAGCTTTGGGCGCCTGAAGGTCGTCCTCCCCCAGGCTGGGAGCCCGACGGACGGAATCCCTCAGAGACCCCCAAGGGGGCAGGCCCAGTTCCAGGGTCGGGCAGTGACGAAGAGAAATTTCCCCTTCCAATTGTGAATGAAGAAGGGGCGCCCTTCAGCAACCCCTTCTTACCAAACTGGGGGAGAAGTACCACCAGTCCTTCACCGAAGGATGGCGTTTGAAGGTATAAAAATGCCTGAACAAGGAGAGGGACGGCTGGACCTCGGCTATGTGGCAGAGGGAGAGAAACCCTATCAAAAACCTAAAGGAATTCGGGGCCACGGAGGCGAGAGAAATGTCAAGAAGCGGAAGAAGGCAGCAACGAAGACAGGAAGCGGAAGCCGGAGTCCGGCACGGAACGCTTCCTGTACAAACAGAAGCGACCAGGAGGGGGAGTGCTGGCCCGATCAGAGGGGCCAGGTAGCTCCAGGTCGTACTCCGGAGGGACCCCATACCGAACCCTTATCAGAAGAGTTCATCCGAGTCGACGAACATGGAATAGCGCCCGGTGCAAAAACGGGCGAGGCCCTGCCCCGGACGCAGGCTCGTCCGCAGAGACAGTGACCTGGGGGTTTGAAGCGGAGGAACTCTCAGAACTGCCGGGAGCAGAAGAGTCAGAAGATATTTTGAGTAGTTTCGAAGGGAGGATCTAAAAGACCCTAAAAAGACAGACCGAAAGGGGAACGAGACGCCGGAAGGCTAACTCGGAGGGAAGCACAAAAGTAATGGAGAGAGGAGAAGCCCCTAGGCGGCGAGAGGAAGGTTGGCACTAACCTATGTTGCTCTGAGGGACCTGGGGGACGAGAAACAGGAGGCGCCTACGGCTCGAGAAGACGCTTACTAAAGCAGGGCTCTCGAGGAGAGGACAGACACCAGCAGAAACTCAGGAATGGAGTAGGACACCTGAAGAGGGGAGGATGGGTTTAAATAGACCCTGGGATCCGACGCCATAA
Organism: Elaeis guineensis; assembly: GCF_000442705.2. Taxonomy (NCBI): domain Eukaryota; kingdom Viridiplantae; phylum Streptophyta; class Magnoliopsida; order Arecales; family Arecaceae; genus Elaeis; species Elaeis guineensis. Next base: position 107,909,724 of record NC_026000.2, on the reverse strand, counting down.
TGATCGTGAATCCCCCAGGCCAGTCCGCGTCCAACACGTGTCCCACTCCCCCTGGCAGACGGCTAAAAGTGGCTGACGGTTGGCAGGACCATAATTGCGCCGTACCTAGGCCAGTGTACCTGCAGGATTTTCGAAGCGTCCCCTCGTACCGCTCCAATTCGAAAAGACTTCGGCACGCGCTCATTTAATGCCAAAATATCTGGAGGCGGCAGTGCGCAGGATTCGAAGGGATGGTTCCGGCTGTACCCATCTCTCTCTTGTACTTCCTTCATTTGAAATTCAAACTCAGAAGTAGGGGGACTGGTGTTGGGTATAAAATACCCACAGTCGAAACCCTCAGCAGAATCAACGACGGAACAGAACAGCTCCGCCCAGACTCCTACGGGAGCCGGGCTCCGCCTCCGACATCAACCGCAGCTCCGCCCGGACTCCTACGGGAGCCGGGCTCCGCCTTCGACATCAACCGGCAGCTCCGCCCGGACTCCTACGGGAGCCGGGCTCCGCCTTCGACATCAACTCAGAATAGCTCCGCCCGGACTCCTACGGGAGCCGGGCTCCATCCGACCATCACCGCAAAGCTCCGCCCGGACTCCTACGGGAGCCGGGCTCCACCTCCGACATCAACCGCAGCTCCGCCCGGACTCCTACGGGAGCCGGGGCTCCCGCCTTCCGACTCGCGATCAACTACAGAGCAGCTCCGCCCGGACTCCTACGGGAGCCGGGCTCCGCCTTCGACATCAACTGCAGAACAGCTCCGCCCGGACTCCTACGGGAGCCGGGCTCCGCCTCCGACATCAACCGTAGCTCCGCCCGGACTCCTACGGGAGCCGGGCTCCACCTCCGACATCAACCGCAGAACAGCTCCGCCCGGACTCCTACGGGAGCCGGGCTCCCCTCCGACATCAACTGCAGAAAGCTCCGCCCGGACCTCCTACGGGAGCCAGGCTCCGCTCTCAGTATCAACTGCTGGTAAGCTCCATCCGGACTCCTACGGGAGCCGGACTTCACCTCTAACTTTGACTGCTGGTAAGCTCCGTCCGGACTCCTACGGGAGCCGGACTTCACCCCTAACTTTGATTGCAGAGGACTCCACCCGGACTCCTACGGGAGCCGGGTTCCGCCCGCAACTTCAGCACCGAGAGGGTTCCGCCCGGCTCCCACGGAAGTCAGACTCCACCCACGACCCCAACCGCCAGGAGGACCTCTCCCGGACCTAGACAGAGGCCGGGCTTTGACCGCTGCCGAACTTCAATCAACAGATCGCGCCCCCTGGCAGGGCCACCAAAACGGCCACGACCCTACTCCACTTCCTGTGGCGGATTCCGCGCAGCTCCATCATTCCCTGACAGGCCGCAGTAACCATCGCAGCTCTGCTCCACTTCCTGTGGCAGATTCCGCACAGCTCCACTACCCCCTGGTAGGCCACCATAACGGCCGCGACCTGCTCCACCTCCTGCGACGGATACGGGCGATTCTCCCTTCTGCTGGCAAGCCACGACAAGGCGCTGCTCCACCCCTCGTAACAGATTCCATGTGGCAAGCTGTGGTGATGGCCACGATTCCGCTCCACTACCTCTCGCAATAAATTTCCCCTGACAACGGGCGGCCCACGACCCGACGGTTACAGACGTCGCCATCGATCCGTTACCTCCCCCGCCTATAAAAAGGGGGGATCCAGATACGTTATTCTCTAAGCTCATTCTCTTATCTCAAAACTCTGCTAAATTCTCCGTTCGAGCACTCCATTCTTGTTGAGGTAGAGAACTGACTTGAGCGTCGGAGGGTCTTGCCGGAGCAACCCCACCTCCGGTTTAGACTTCCCTTGCAGGTCCCGGCGGCGACCGCGACTTCCCCGACTCCACTTCTCCGGCGCAAACAGATTTTTGCACCAACAAATACTAAAGACTTGGACTTTAGTCTAAAGTTTCTCCCAGTATTTTTATGAACTAGTAGCCTTAACCTCCAATTCGAGGAATTACTTTAATTCCTTAGTGGGTACTAGAATCCACACAGACTACACACGAGCCCAACTTTAGTTGGTCAACCCATGTGCATCTATGGGTAGGTTCATAACCAGTTGTTTCTCTAAACAACTTCTAGTAATTGATTTTGCCCCAGAACCTAATCAGTAGGCTTTGGCCTCCACTGAAAAGATCTGGTTAGGTCCAACCATTAACATGATTTGATTTGATGAATCAGACCAATAAATGATCAGGCTCGACTTTGGCCGGCCAACCTGACCACCATCAGAAAGACTCAAACCAAATTATCATATTATGAATGATAGTTCTATTAGTCAATAAGCACCAGGCCTTTGGGTCTCCAATGATTATTAAACTAATAGACTCATTATCACTCACTTAATGGGAGGCTATGACTTAGTTATCAATATAACTTAATCATTTTTAGGGACCTAATAATTTTTGAGAATTTTATTAAAGGATAGATGAGAAGAAAAAATCCAGCCAATTTCAATCCTCCCACTGACTTCACCAAGTCAGATTAAAAAGAATTTACTTAAAGCTGGCATTAGGAGCACCTAAATCAGTCAAACTAATTTACCTAATGACATGGGTGAGCCCTAATCACCAAGTGATCTAATCAAAACCTAATTCATCAGGTTGGCCAGGTAAGTGAGATCAGTGGTGGGGATAAGCCATTAACTCGTCAGAGATCAAATCACTGCGAGTAGCTCCCGCTTAAAAACCACTGGTCAAACTGCCAAACTTACCTTAGACACCAATCGGTTCATTAGTTTTAATTTGATCAACTTAGTAAATTGGGTTCCACCGCGTAGCCATGAATTAAGTCCATCTTGGTCTAGTTAAAGACATGGACCCATTCAACTACAACTATTGGAGTTGAGTCTAGAGTATCCTTGACCTAATCTAATTCAACTTTGATTAGATTTGACCAATGACTCTAATTTAATCCATTTCTTTAAGCTAACCCTAGGTCTAACCCAATTATGGACCTAATCCATCTAACCCATTGACCCACAAGTTTATGCAATTGTCTTAGGTCTTAATTCACAATTTTAGACCTACTAGACAATACTTAATTCTTTTAATTAAGTATTTGGGCTGATGGGTCAGGGTTTGGCATTTCGAAAAATAATTTTCAAATTTGAAAGATTTTATTTTTTGTTCACCAAATATGTTGACTCATTTCACAAATAGATCAGCACATTTCATAAATAGCAATCCTATTGCTAATTACATAATAGAAAATAACTCAATCAAAATAAATCATGAATATTCCTTTAGATCTAATCTAACACATTCATGATAAATTTCACAATTGAACCTTTACAATTAATTTCTTTCGCTACTTCATCTGTATGGGATATAATTGCAGCGGTACCCCTACCGCCATATGAGACCCAATCGAATGGGAGGAGAGGGCCTTTAAACCCTATTTTTCTCCTATGACCGGACGGCCATGGCAACCAACCCAATTGATTACTTGCTATTTGGATCAAGTATATCTAAATATACCAATTTCAAAATTTAAATTTCAAATTTTTGAATTTCAAATTTCAAACAAATTTCAAATTTTAAATTTTCAAAATTTTGAATTTCAAAATTTTGAATTTTAAATTTTGAATTTCAAATTAAAAATTTCAACCAAATTTTTAATTTCAAATTTTGAATTTTAAATTTTTGAATTTTGAATTTCAAATTTTAAATTTCAAATTTCAAATTTTAAATTTTGAATTTCAAAATTTTGAATTTTGAATTTCGAACAACTTTCAAAATTCAAATTTCAAATTTTGAATTATAAATTTTAAATTTAAACTTTTAGATTACAACTTAATCTACGCATGCAAATATATATATCATATCTAAGAACCCACTCTGATACCATTTTTGGAGAAATTCAGTGCAGGGGTAAAATGGTAATTTTTAAATTTTTTTTCAAAATTATGATTTTACAGTGAAAAATATTAATTAATCTAATTAATTAACATAAATTTATCCTACACTAGGATCTAAATATGATATATAGCATGCATTCATTTAAATTTGAATTTCAAATTCAAACAGTAGACACTTTACTGTAATGTGTTCAGAACACAATACCTTTGTGCGGTAGTAGATCGCCGTAATCTGATCACCATTGGGGAGAGTCTGATCATTGCGATGCAGCCACACAGCATGTCTGGCCTCTGAGATTATCCACATGAATCTTCCGGTCTGATCGACTCCTCACGAATACTAGATCGTTGTAGAGCCCTTTTGACGGTCGATGCTGATCGAACTCCTTCCGATCGATGTCTGTCGATTCTTCAGATGCTCGGATCATCAACAGACATGCTTGAGAGGATGTTGAAGATCTTTCTGAGATTTTGTGGGCTCACAACACTCGTAGCTCACTTTCTCACTTCCCGAACCCAGGCTAAAACTCTAGAAACTCACTGGAAACCTTGCACCCACTTTTCTTTTTTTTTTTTCTTTTTCTCTTGGAAGGATATGAACTTTCTTCTCACGCACAAGACTTCTCAGCCCCCAAAATTTTTCTCCAAAAATCTTATTCTTGCACGCCCCACTCTTCTCCTCCTTTTATAACAGCATTAAATGTCTTATCCAAAAGAAAGGATAAAGATGAGTAATTGCACATTTGAATTCAAATCAAATTTTGAATTCAAATGGATACCAACTCATCCCTTATCCACTAAAGGTGTGAGGCATGGCTTAAATTGTGTATGGAGTGATTTCATGAGAAACCTTTCTCATGTAATAAATGGGGGCGTAAAAAAAGGGATAAGGCGCAAAGATTGATTGCCCATTCAAATTCAAACTTTATTTTGAATTTGAATGGCCAACCAATCATCCTTATCCATTCATTTGGCACATTAAAATGGGGCAGGAGAGGGCTTGGCATGAGAAAATAATTCCATGAGAAGTTCCTTCTCATGAATTTCAAATGGGTGCAATGGAAGTGAGGTGGCGCATGGAGATTGGGTCAAGGTGGTTTAATTATTTAAACCAACCTAATTGAACCAAATAATTAGGTCCAATTAGACTAATTTAAACCCAACTAAATTAGCTTAATTAGGCTCAATAAAATCCTAATCAAAATCAAAAATTGACTAAGCCCAACCACTGATCAAATCAGGGACCAAACCATCTCGACGATTAGGTCAACTCTTAACCTAATCGGGTCAAACCCAACTGAATCCAATTCAATTGGACTTGATCCAAAATAATTAATCAATAAAATTGAGTTAATTAGTGATCAAATCACTAATTAAACCTCTCATAAATACTGAGTCCAAATTCGATGGGCAATCGGCATCAGAATTTATCGATATGTAACCCTGATCGAAAAGTCCCAACCAGTGGACTCCTGACCCCGGTACCCATAATGTTGGAACTTGTGATCAGAGAATCCTGATTCTTGATCACTGAGTCCCAAATATGTAGAATTCTATACCAACCATCAAATCAGATAGGAACCTCTAATGCGTGTGACCCCGTAGGTTCGAACCTAAGCCGGTAGCATAGGAATCAATTCCTGTACTAATCGAAGTGACCATCTAGCAATGGTACCCGACGTTCGAATAGGTCGAAGAGTCACAATCGCAACACTCAGAACCTACATGAATATGGTTACTGTATAATTCATCCTTTTGACCCCTGTGTTTAGGATGACTCAGGGTTAAACTGTCAACCCTGATCAGATCATCCGAATCGTGCTCAACTCAAACGGTCCTGTGACTCCTCACAAGGACTACCCTGGCCAAGGTTTTGCTAAATTGAAACATGACTATACACAGCTCCTAAACTGGAGTGGTCAATCCCATCTTGACACAGGCACCGACAAGTCAAGTACTTGACTACACCCAGCAGCCTTCTATCACTGAATTAAAAATTCAGGTAGTTTCAGTGCCTAAGTGCAAGGAGTTGCT
>NC_026000.2:107878852-107903713 GCF_000442705.2 Elaeis guineensis | reverse complement strand
GTAGTGGCCATAGCTATATAAAGAAATCAGACCTCTATTAGTACATAAATTATAAATACTGTTGGGTTAAATACCCATAGCCGAAACCCTCAGGAAATCAACGACGGAACAGAACAGCTCCGCCCGAACTCCTACGGGAGCCGGCTCCGCCTCGACATCAACCGCAGCTCCGCCCGGACTACGGGAGCCGGGCTCTGCCTCGACATCAACTACAGAGCAGCTCCGCCCAGACTCCTACGGGAGCCGGCTCTGCCTTCGACATAACTGCAGAACAGCTCCGCCCGGACTCCTACGGGAGCCGGGCTCTGCCTCCGACATCAACCGCAGCTCCACCCGGACTCCTACGGGAGCCGGGCTCCGCCTCCGACATCAACCGCAGCTCCGCCCGGACTCCTACGGGAGCGGGCTCCGCCTTCGACATCAACTACAGAGCAGCTCCGCCCGGACTCCTACGGGAGTCGGGCTCCACCTTCGACATCAACTGCAGAACAACTCCGCCCGGACTCCTACGGGAGCCGGGCTCCGCCTCCGACATCAACTGCAGAACAGCTCCGCCCGGACTCCTACGGGAGCTGGACTCCGCCTGACATCAACCGCAGAACAGCTCCGCCCGGACTCCTACGAGAGCCGGGCTCCGCTCCGACATCAACTGCAGAACAGCTCCGCCGACTCCTACGGGAGCCAGGCTCGCTCTCAGTATCAACTGCTGGTAAGCTCCGGGACTCCTACGGGAGCCGGACTTCACCTCTAACTTTGATTGCTGGTAAGCTCCGTCCGGACTCTACGGGAGCCGGACTTCACCCTAACTTGATTGCAAGGATCCACCCGAATCCTACGGGAGCCGGTTCCGCCCGCAACTTCAGCTCCGAGAGGGTTTCGCCCGGACTCCCACGGAAGTCAGACTCCACCCACGACCCAACCGCCAGGAGGACCTCTCCCGACCTAGACAGAGGCCGGGCTTCGACCGTGTCGAACTTCAATCAAACAGATCCGCGCCCCCTGGCAGGCCACCAAATGGCCACGACCCTGCTCCACTTCCTATGACGGATTCTGCACAGCTCCATCATTCCCTGACAGGCTGCAGTAACCATCGCAGCTCTACTCCCACTTCTGTGGTGGATTCCGCACAGCTCCACTACCCCTGGCAGGCCACCATAACGGCCGCGAACCTGCTCCACCTCCTGCGATGGATACGGGCGATTCTCCCTTCCGCTGGCAAGCCACGACAACGGACGCTGCTCCACCCTCGTAACAGATTCCACATGGCGAGCTGTGGTGATGGCCATGATTCTGCTCCACTACCTCTCGCAATAAATTTTTCCTGACAACGGGCGGCCCACGACCCGACGGTTACAGACGTCGCCATCGATCCATTACCTCCCCGCCTATAAAAAGGGGGGATCCAGATACGTTATTCTCTAAGCTCATTCTCTTATCTCAAAACTCTGCTAAATTCTCCATTCAAGCACTCCATTCTTGTTGAGGCAGAGAACTGACTTGAGCGTCGGAGGGTCTTGCCGGAGCAACCCCACCTCCGGTTTAGACTTCCCTTGCAGGTCCCGACGGCGACCGCGAACTTCCTCGACTCCAGCTTCTCCGGCGCAAGCAGATTTTTGCACCAACAGGATTGGCGCTAGAGGAAGGGGCTGTGTCTTCGGCAGCACCCTTGTTCTTAAAGGAGTGTTCAATGGAGCCGCCTCTGACCGTTTCTCCCGTCACCCACTCCTAATCTTCCCCTGCGAGATCGCACTCGATGCCTCCGCGCAAGGCATCCACCCGGCGGTCTACGGCCTCCGCGGCCAGATCTCAGGCTCCGACCTCCCCTCCAGTTTCTCAGCCTCCTCCTCCTCCTCCCCCTCCGACGGCGGCGGTCGGCGCGGAGCAGTTTGACTTGCTGGCGCAGCAGGTCAAAGGCCTCGTCGAAGCCGTACAAGCAATGCAGCAGCAGCAACCACAGGCGTCGGTGCATCCGGAGGGGACATCTCTGGAATGCCAGAACCCGACGGCGGGGTGGGCCACCTGGGCCAGCCGCCCCGTCCTTCCCAGGAAGGCAAATCCGAGGGTAGAGAGCCCTCAATCGGATCACGACTCCACCCCTGAAAGATCCCTGCCCCCGTTCTGCCAAAGGACCCTCGAGACTCGAAGTCGAGAGGACTTCCTGGATCGGAGGCTCCAGGAGATGAACCGGCGGATTGAAGAACTCCGCCACGCGCCTCCCGCTTATGGTGAGGATATTTGTACTGACCCTCCCTTCTCCCAAATGATTATGCAGGAACCGATCCCGCCGAACTTCAAGCATCCCCAGTTCGAAAGCTACGACGGGACGTCAGACCCGGTTGATCATCTAGAGGCCTTTCGAATGATGATGCTGCTTCACGACGCTCCTGACGCCATCTTGTGCCGGGCTTTCCCATCTACTTTGAAGGGAGCAGCGAGGAACTGGTACTCGGCTCTGAAGTCGGGTACCATATTTTCCTTCGATCAAATGAGCCACCAATTTGTGGCCCATTTCGTCAGCAGCTGACGTCTCCGGAAGGGTTCGAAGTCTCTCATCAACATCAAGCAGAGGGAAGGGGAGTCCATACGGGCCTACGTCAACTGCTTCAACATCGCGGCGTTGGAGGTCCGGAACTTGGACATGTCAGTTGCCATGGCCGCCTGAAAGGCGGCCTTCAGAAGAATGATCTTTTGTACTCCCTGGAGAAGAAGTACCCCAAGGATTTTGCCAATTTACTGGCTCGGGCTGAAGGATACGCCCGAGCGAAAGAAGCCTTCAAAATGAAGGACGAAGAGACAGCAAGGGAGCGTCAAGCGGGAGATTCGAGTAAGCCCGCAATTGAGAAAAGGCCAAAGGAAGCCCGGCCACGTTCCCGATCCCCTCCTGGACATAAGCGCACCCTTACTCCACCCCGGGCACGCAGGCAGAGAAGCCCGGACCGCAGGTTTCGACGGGGTTCCCCACCAGGGAAATTCTACAACTACGCCCCCCTCAACGCCTCGAAGGCCCAGGTACTGATGGAGGTCAGGGAGCAGCTCCCTAGGCCGGAGAGGATGCGCACACACCCCGAAAAGTGCAACCCCAACAAGTTCTGCCTCTACCATCGCGACCACGGCCACGACACGGAGGAATGCATCCAGCTCCAGGACGAGATCGAGGAGCTCATTCGGCGAGGTCGACTCGACAGATTCATACGCCGCAGGCCTGAGGGTAGAGGAGACCGGCCAAGAGCCCTCCCACCGCCTGAACCGTAGAAAAGGGAGGAGCAACCCGGGGACCGGCCTCCCATCGGGACCATCGACTCCATCACCGGAGGGCCTCAAGGAGGAGCGGGAGAACTGTAAATGTATCACTTACTATTTTGCCTTGAATCTACTTTTCTTTCTAGCTAACGTGCCCCTCCCACCTAGCGTGGATGTATTATGACTGGATATGATCCCTCCAAAAATACAGCCATATCAGGAACAGGAGGAGAACCTCGTCCTGACATGAGCAAAGTCAAAGGCCCAGTTCTTTTAGACCGGATGGGGGAGAGGCCTTACAACGCCCTAATGTGCCCCCACAGCCTTGTTAGGGACAGGAGAAAAACCTCGCCTTAACTTGAGCAAAGTCAAAGGCCCGATTCTTTTAGACCGGATGGGGGGAGAGGCCTTACAACGCCCTAATGTGCCCCACAGCCCTGTTGGGGATAGGAGGAAAACCTCGCCCTAACTTGAGCAAAGTCAAAGGCCCGATTTTTTAGACCGGATGGGGGAGAGGCCTTGCAACGCCCTAATGTGCCCCCACAGCCATGTCAGGAACAGGAGGAGAACCTCGTCCTGACATGAGCAAAGTCAAAGGCCCGGTTCTTTTAGACCGGATGGAGGGAGAGGCCTTGCAATGCCCTAATGTGCCCCCACAGCCATGTCAGGAACAGGAGGAGAACCTCATCCTGACATGAGCAAAGTTGAAGGCCCGGTTCTTTTAGACCGGGGGGGGGAGAGGCCTTACAGCGCCCAACGCGCCCCCACAAGCCAGGCTGGTAACGAGAGGAGAACCTCGCACCGGCTCGAGCAAAATGGAAGGTCCGGACTCCTACGGGAGCTGGGTTCCTACGCCAAGGAAGACCTCACCCGGACTCCTACGGGAGCCGGGTTCCGTCGCTAAGGAAGACTTCACCCGGACTCCTACGGGAGCTGGGTTCCGCCGCCAAGGAAGACTTCACCCGGACTCCTACGGGAGCCGGGTTCCGCCACCAAGGAAGACTTCGCCCGGACTCCTACGGGAGCCGGGTTCCGCCGCCAAGGAAGACTTCGCCCGGACTCCTACGGGAGCCGGGTTCCGCCGCCAAGGAAGACTTCACCCAGACTCCTACGGGAGTCGGGTTCCGCCGCCAAGGAAGGCTTCACTCGGACTCCTACGGGAGCCGGGTTCCTACGCCAAGAAAGACTTCGCCCGGACTCCTACGGAAGCCGGGCTCTATCCGCCACTTTTGCAGCGAGGGTTAATTATGGTGGTGAAACTCGACCGTGTAACAAGGTCAGATGAAAGGAAAGAGCCCCCCCCCCTCACGACGACATCTACGTCAAACAAGCCAAACGACAAGAAAGGTTCAACAGACAACAATATCAGTGCTACACGTGGACAAGGTAACACAAATGCTCTTTTTTCCATTGCCGATATACGTACTACAAGGCCAGGACGGCCAAGGAAAGAAGGATAAAATGACAAAAAGAAAGTAACTACATGATAAGACAAAAAGATAAAAGAGCTCTAAGGAGGCCCTGCTCCCTCCGACCTAGGGTTATCTACCCCATCCCCCAACCAGGACTGCCTCAGGTTTTCTATTGCTTCTTCTAGTTCTCCCCTCTTCCGCAACTCATCTTGGAGCACCCGACGAAGTTGCTGGCTCTCAGCCTCCGCTTCTCGATGCCACTTCTGCAAAACTTCGGACTCCACCTCTGCGTCCGCGACGGCCTTCCGCTCAAGCGCAGTTGGATTTTCACTTGTTGCAGCTCGGCTGTCTTCTCCCCAAGGGAGACAGAAATCCCTTCGACAGTGCCTCTCAGGGCTTGGAGCTCTTCGGTATCTTGGGCGGAGATAAGTTGCGCCCTATTAACCAGCTGCCTCTGGAGACGAACGACCTCGTCAGCCGCCTTCCGGAATCTCCCTTTGTACTCTTTCACTTGCCGGCGCCAGCTGGCCCGCTGCACGTCGTGGCTCATCTCGGCATCTTGAAGCTGCTTCTGGAGGTCGGAGACCTTCTGCGACCACTTCTGTTCATCATCAACCCGGGCCAGGAGCCGGGATGAGTTTCCCTCCAGCTGGCCGATCTTCCTCTTCGCAGCTGATAGCTCCACCTTAAGGGCGCTGATCCTGGCCTCTTGAGCCCAAGTTCGATCGCTGGCGCTCTTCTTGCATTCCTCGAGCTCCTTTGTGAAGTTCGCCTTCCTCCGGCTGTAATCCATGATTGCCTTCACTTGGAGACTCCTAAAGTGGGTGGCCTCAGCGGCGGCTTCGGAATGGCATTCTCTCGACTTGCGAGCTCGCCTTCTGACTTCTTCAACTTCTTCGTCAGGTGGAGGACCTCCTTTTTCAGCCGCTGGATTGTTGATTTCAGCGGGACCCCCAGGGGCAAGGGGAGTGCTTCAGCAGGGCACTACCATCGAAAGATGCAAGCGTCAAAGATCGACTCATTACAAGAAGAAAAGCAGAAAGGAGGAGGAGGGGGAAGAAGAGGCCATCCACAACAAGAAATTTGACTTTATTGATTGAATAATTTTGAAGACAAACAGAAAGGAAATATGGCGACAAAATAAGGGCACAAGATCAGAGGTCTCAGACCTCAGGGGCAGGAGGTGGAGAACTCGGCGCGAGGGGTGCGACTGCGGTGGCGGCGGACGAAGGGCCGGCCTCATCTTCAGACTCCTCAAGAAAGTCGAGATCGAGGTCGGGGAATCTGCTGGCCACCTTCTCTTGGCAGAGCTCGAACCCCTTAGTGAACGCCTCCTGGCCGAACTGGACGTTCAGTTCCCTCATCTCCGCGGAAGCCTTGAACTCCTCCACCGCAAGGGCCCTGGCCTCTGAGACCAGAACCGGAGTTTGCTCGACCAAATGGGCGACCTCGGCCTCCGCCTTCCTCGCCGACTCCTCCAAGATCCGTCTCTCCTCTTCCCGGGCTTGTCTCTCCTCTTCCCGGGCTTGCCTCTCTCTTTCCAAGGCCTCCTGGAGGGCGGCTACTTCAGCCGTCTTCGCTTGGAGGCAAGCAACCTCGGCCTGACGGCGTTCCTCCGCCTGAAGGAGGTCCCTTCTCATGCGGCTCGTCGCCTCGACATAGGCGAAGAGCTGGTGCCCAATCTGCAAGGATGGGTAGAGAATTACAACAAAGGCTGAGTGACCGTGCAAATAAATATCCGCTTACCTCAAGGAAGGACCCCAAAGAGTCCCAGGCTCGCTGCTCGGGATCGGCGCGGTCGATCCTCTCCACGACGTCGGACAGGATGCAGCCATCGAGCAGCTGCCTGATCAAGTCCTTGTCGTTGAAGGGGTTCTCCGATCCCCCTCGGAGCAGATAGACTCGTCTGCAGCAGCTCGGTGGCTACTCGCCCTGCGAGCCACCGATTTCCTCCTCCTCCCCACGACGGGCGCCTCCGTGGGGCGAACCCCCAGAGCGGGGGCCCCAGTCGGCGGGCTCCTGAGGAAGCCCGGGGGGCCACTGGCTCGGCATCTGAAGGAATGTCGATGGCCGGGGCCACCTGGACGGGCGCAGCCAAGCTCGTCTCCTCCGCCCTGGCCCTCTTCACCGATCCGGAGGCCGTCGCGCCCTTCCTCTTCTGAGCCCTCATGCCCTTGGCGAGCATCCGCGTTGCTTCGGCGTCCATTGCTAAAAAAAAAAAAAAAAAAAAAAAAAAGAAGAAGCGACACCGATCAGCCAGAGCCAAAAAAAAAAAAAAAGAAAAAAGAAGAGAGAAAGAAAGAGAAAGAAAAGAGCGGGAAGGAAAAAGTAGAGAGAAGAAGAAGAGGAAGGCAAGAAAAGAAAAGATAAGATGAATACTTGCTGGATCCTGAGGGCTCAGGCTGATGTTGAAAAGAAGCTGCTCCCTTAGAAGATTAGGAAGGGAAGGAGCAGGATAAGTTAGGAGCTTTTGGGCAGCCTGAAGGTCGTCCTCCCCCAGGCTGGGAGCCCGACGGACGGAATCCCTCAGAGACCCCCAAGGGGGCAGGCCCAGTTCCAGGGTCAGGCAGTGAACGAAGAGAAATTTCCCCTTCCAATTGTGAATTGAAGAAGGGGCGCCCTTCAGCAACCCCTTCTTACCAAACTAGGGGGAGAAGTACCACCAGTCCTTCACCGAAGGATGGCGTTTGAAGGTATAAAAATGCCTGAACAAGGAGAGGGACGGCTGGACCTCGGCTATGTGGCAGAGGGAGAGAAACCCTATCAAAAACCTAAAGGAATTCGGGGCCACGGAGGCGAGAGAAATGTCTAAGAAGCGGAAGAAGGCAGCAACGAAGACAGGAAGCGGAAGCCGGAGTCCGGCACGGAACGCTTCCTGGTACAAACAGAAGCGACCAGGAGGGGGAGTGCTGGCCCGATCAGAGGGGCCAGGTAGCTCCAGGTCGTACTCCGGAGGGACCCCATACCGAACCCTTATCAGAAAGAGTTCATCCGGAGTCGACGAACATGGAATAGCGCCCGGTGCAAAAACTGGGCGAGGCCCTGCCCCGGACGCAGGCTCGTCCGCAGAGACAGTGACCTGGGGGTTTGAAGCGGAGGAACTCTCAGAACTGCCGGGAGCAGAAGAGTCAGAAGATATTTTGAGTAGTTTCGAAGGGAGGATCTAAAAGACCCTAAAAAGACAGACCGAAAGGGGAACGAGACGCCGGAAGCTAACTCGGAGGGAAGCACAAAAGTAATGGAGAGAGGAGAAGCCCCTAGGCGGCGAGAGGAAGGTTGGCACTAACCTATGTTGCTCTGAGGGACCTGGGGGACGAGAAACAGGAGGCGCCTACGGCTCGAGAAGACGCTTACTAAAGCAGGGCTCTCGAGGAGAGGACAGACACCAGCAGAAACTCAGGAATGGAGTAGGACACCTGAAGAGGGGAGGATGGGTTTAAATAGACCCTGGGATCCGACGCCATAATGATCGTGAATCCCCCAGGCCAGTCCGCGTCCAACACGTGTCCCACTCCCCCTGGCAGACGGCTAAAAGTGGCTGACGGTTGGCAGGACCATAATTGTGCCGTACCTAGGCCAGTGTACCTGCAGGATTTTCGAAGCGTCCCCTCGTACCGCTCCAATTCGAAAAGACTTCGGCACGCGCTCATTTAATGCCAAAATATCTGGAGGCGGCAGTGCGCAGGATTCGAAGGGATGGTTCCGGCTGTACCCATCTCTCTCTCTGTACTTCCTTCATTTGAAATTCAAACTCAGAAGTAGGGGGACTGGTGTTGGGTATAAAATACCCACAGTCGAAACCCTCAGCAGAATCAACGACGGAACAGAACAGCTCCGCCCAGACTCCTACGGGAGCCGGGCTCCGCCTCCGACATCAACCGCAGCTCCGCCCGGACTCCTACGGGAGCCGGGCTCCGCCTTCGACATCAACCGCAGCTCCGCCCGGACTCCTACGGGAGCCGGGCTCCGCCTTCGACATCAACTACAGAGCAGCTCCGCCCGGACTCCTACAGGAGCCGGGCTCCGCCTTCGACATCAACTGCAGAACAGCTCCGCCCTGACTCCTATGGGAGCCGGGCTCCACCTCCGACATCAACCGCAGCTCCGCCCGGACTCCTACGGGAGCCGGGCTCCGCCTCCGACATCAACCGCAGCTCCGCCCGGACTCCTACGGGAGCCGGGCTCCGCCTTCGACATCAACTACAGAGCAGCTCCGCCCGGACTCCTACGGGAGCCGGGCTCCGCCTTCGACATCAACTACAGAACAGCTCCGCCCGGACTCCTACGGGAGCCGGGCTCCGCCTCCGACATCAACCGTAGCTCCGCCCGGACTCCTACGGGAGCCGGGCTCCACCTCCGACATCAACCGCAGAACAGCTCCGCCCGGACTCCTACGGGAGCCGGGCTCCACCTCCGACATCAACTGCAGAACAGCTCCACCCGGACTCCTACGGGAGCCAGGCTCCGCTCTCAGTATCAACTGCTGGTAAGCTCCATCCGGCCTCCTACGGGAGCCGGACTTCACCTCTAACTTTGACTGCTGGTAAGCTCCGTCCGGACTCCTACGGGAGCCGGACTTCACCCCTAACTTTGATTGCAGAGGACTCCACCCGGACTCCTACGGGAGCCGGGTTCCGCCCGCAACTTCAGCACCGAGAGGGTTCCGCCCGGTCTCCCACGGAAGTCAGACTCCACCCACGACCCCAACCGCCAGGAGGACCTCTCCCGGACCTAGACAGAGGCCGGGCTTCGACGCTGCCGAACTTCAATCAACAGATTCGCGCCCCCTGGCAGGCCACCAAAACGGCCACGACCCTACTCCACTTCCTGTGGCGGATTTCGCGCAGCTCCATCATTCCCTGACAGGCCGCAGTAACCATCGCAGCTCTGCTCCACTTCCTGTGGCAGATTCCGCACAGCTCCACTACCCCCTGGTAGGCCACCATAACGGCCGCGAACCTGCTCCACCTCCTGCGACGGATACCGGGCGATTCTCCCTTCTGCTGGCAAGCCACGACAATGGGCGCTGCTCCACCCCTCGTAACAGATTCCACGTGGCAAGCTGTGGTGATGGCCACGATTCCGCTCCACTACCTCTCGCAATAAATTTCTCCTGACAACGGGCGGCCCACGACCCGACGGTTACAGACGTCGCCATCGATCCGTTACCTCCCCCGCCTATAAAAAGGGGGGATCCAGATACGTTATTCTCTAAGCTCATTCTCTTATCTCAAAACTCTGCTAAATTCTCCGTTCGAGCACTCCATTCTTGTTGAGGTAGAGAACTGACTTGAGCGTCGGAGGGTCTTGCCGGAGCAACCCCACCTCCGGTTTAGACTTCCCTTGCAGGTCCCGGCGGCGACCGCGACTTCCCCGACTCCAACTTCTCCGGCGCAAACAGATTTTTGCACCAACAAATACTAAAGACTTGGACTTTAGTCTAAAGTTTCTCCCAGTATTTTTATGAACTAGTAGCCTTAACCTCCAATTCGAGGAATTACTTTAATTCTTAGTGGGTACTAGAATCCACACAGACTACACACGAGCCCAACTTTAGTTGGTCAACCCATGTGCATCTATGGGTAGGTTCATAACCAGTTGTTTCTCTAAACAACTTCTAGTAATTGATTTTGCCCCAGAACCTAATCAGTAGGCTTTGGCCTCCACTGAAAAGATCTGGTTAGGTCCAACCATTAACATGATTTGATTTGATGAATCAGACCAATAAATGATCAGGCTCGACTTTGGCCGGCCAACCTGACCACCATCAGAAAGACTCAAACCAAATTATCATATTATGAATGATAGTTCTATTAGTCAATAAGCACCAGGCCTTTGGGTCTCCAATGATTATTAAACTAATAGACTCATTATCACTCACTTAATGGGAGGCTATGACTTAGTTATCAATATAACTTAATCATTTTTAGGGACCTAATAATTTTTGAGAATTTTATTAAAGGATAGATGAGAAGAAAAAATCCAGCCAATTTCAATCCTCCCACTGACTTCACCAAGTCAGATTAAAAAGAATTTACTTAAAGCTGGCATTAGGAGCACCTAAATCAGTCAAACTAATTTACCTAATGACATGGGTGAGCCCTAATCACCAAGTGATCTAATCAAAACCTAATTCATCAGGTTGGCCAGGTAAGTGAGATCAGTGGTGGGGATAAGCCATTAACTCGTCAGAGATCAAATCACTGCGAGTAGCTCCCGCTTAAAAAACCATTGGTCAAACTGCCAAACTTACCTTAGACACCAACGGTTCATTAGTTTTAATTTGATCAACTTAGTAAATTGGGTTCCACCGCGTAGCCATGAATTAAGTCCATCTTGGTCTAGTTAAAGACATGGACCCATTCAACTACAACTATTGGAGTTGAGTCTAGAGTATCCTTGACCTAATCTAATTCAACATTTGATTAGATTTGACCAATTACTCTAATTTAATCCATTTCTTTAAGCTAACCCTAGGTCTAACCCAATTATGGACCTAATCCATCTAACCCATTGACCCACAAGTTTATGCAATTGTCTTAGGTCTTAATTCACAATTTTAGACCTACTAGACAATACTTAATTCTTTTAATTAAGTATTTGGGCTGATGGGTCAGGGTTTGGCATTTCGAAAATAATTTTCAAATTTGAAAGATTTTATTTTTTGTTCACCAAATATGTTGACTCATTTCACAAATAGATCAGCACATTTCATAAATAGCAATCCTATTGCTAATTACATAATAGAAAATAACTCAATCAAAATAAATCATGAATATTCCTTTAGATCTAATCTAACACATTCATGATAAATTTCACAATTGAACCTTTACAATTAATTTCTTTCGCTACTTCATCTGTATGGGATATAATTACAGCGGTACCCCTACCGCCATATGAGACCCAATCGAATGGGAGGAGAGGGCCTTTAAACCCTATTTTTCTCCTATGACCGGACGGCCATGGCAACCAACCCAATTTGATTACTTGCTATTTGGATCAAGTATATCTAAATATACCAATTTCAAAATTTAAATTTCAAATTTTTGAATTTCAAATTTCAAACAAATTTCAAATTTTAAATTTTCAAAATTTTGAATTTCAAATTTTGAATTTTAAATTTTGAATTTCAAATTAAAAATTTCAACCAAATTTTTAATTTCAAATTTTGAATTTTAAATTTTTGAATTTTGAATTTCAAATTTTAAATTTCAAATTTCAAATTTTAAATTTTGAATTTCAAAATTTTGAATTTTGAATTTCGAACAACTTTCAAAATTCAAATTTCAAATTTTGAATTATAAATTTTAAATTTAAACTTTTAGATTACAACTTAATCTACGCATGCAAATATATATATCATATCTAAGAACCCACTCTGATACCATTTTTGGAGAAAATTCAGTGCAGGGGTAAAATGGTAATTTTAAATTTTTTTCAAAATTATGATTTTACAGTGAAAAAGTATTAATTAATCTAATTAATTAACATAAATTTATCCTACACTAGGATCTAAATATGATATATAGCATGCATTCATTTAAATTTGAATTTCAAATTCAAACAGTAGACACTTTACTGTAATGTGTTCAGAACACAATACCTTTGTGCGGGTAGTAGATCGCCGTAATCTGATCACCATTGAGAGAGTCTGATCATTGCGATGCAGCCACACAGCATGTCTGGCCTCTGCAGATTATCCACATGAATCTTCCGATCTGATCGACTCCTCACGAATACTAGATCGTTGTAGAGCCCTTTTGACGGTCGATGCTGATCGAACTCCTTCGATCGATGTCTGTCGATTCTTCAGATGCTTCGGATCATCAACAGACATGCTTGAGAAGATGTTGAAGATCTTTCTGAGATTTTGTGGGCTCACAACACTCGTAGCTCACTTTCTCATTTCCCGAACCCCAGGCTAAAACTCTAGGAAACTCACTGGAAACCTTGCACCCTCTTTTCTTTTTTTTTTTCTTTTCTCTTGGAAGGATATGAACTTTCTTCTCACGCACAAGACTTCTCACACCCCAAAATTTTTCTCCAAAAATCTTATTCTTGCATGCCCCACTCTTCTCCTCCTTTTATAACAGCATTAAATGTCATATCCAAAAGAAAGGATAAAGATGAGTAATTGCACATTTGAATTCAAATCAAATTTTGAATTCAAATGGATACCAACTCATCCCTTATCCACTAAAGGCATGAGGCATGGCTTAAATTGTGTATGGAGTAATTTCATGAGAAACCTTTTCTCATGTAATAAATGGGGCGTAAAAAAAGGGATAAGGCGCAAAGATTGATTGCCCATTCAAATTCAAACTTTATTTTGAATTTGAATGGCCAACCAATCATCCTTATCCATTCATTTGGCACATTAAAATAGGGCGAGGAGAGGGCTTGGCATGAGAAAATAATTCATGAGAAGTTCCTTCTCATGAATTCAAATGGGTGCAATGGAAGTGAGGTGGCGCATGGAGATTGGGTCAAGGTGGTTTAATTATTTAAACCAACCTAATTGAACCAAATAATTTAGGTCCAATTAGACTAATTTAAACCCAACTAAATTAAGCTTAATTAGGCTCAATAAAATCCTAATCAAATCAAAAATTGACTAAGCCCAACCACTGATCAAATCAGGGACCAAACCATCTCGACGATTAGGTCAACTCTTAACCTAATCGGGTCAAACCCAACTGAATCCAATTCAATTGGACTTGATCCAAAAATAATTAATCAATCAAATTGAGTTAATTAGTGATCAAATCACTAATTAAACCTCTCATAAATACTGAGTCCAAATTCGATGGGCAATCGGGCATCAGAATTTATCGATATGTAACCCTGATCGAAAAGTCCCAACCAGTGGGACTCCTGACCCCGGTACCCATAATGTGTGGAACTTGTGATCAGAGAATCCTGATTCTTGATCACTGAGTCCCAAATATGTAGAATTCTATACAACCATCAAATCAGATAGGAACCTCTAATGCGTGTGACCCCGTAGGTTCGAACCTAAGCCGGTAGCATAGGAATCAATTCCTGTACTAATCGAAGTGACCATCTAGCAATGGTACCCGACGTTCGAATAGGTCGAAGAGTCACAATCGCAACACTCAGAACCTACATGAATATGGTTACTGTATAATTCATCCTTTTGACCCCTGTGTTTAGGATGACTCAGGGTTAAACTGTCAACCCTGATCAGATCATCCGAATCGTGCTCAACTCAAACGGTCCTATGACTCCTCACAAGGACTACCCTGGCCAAGGTTTTGCTAAATTGAAACACGACTATACACAGCTCCTAAACTGGAGTGGTCAATCCCATCTTGACACAGGCACCGACAAGTCAAGTACTTGACTACACCCAGCAGCCTTCTATCACTGAATTAAAAATTCAGGTAGTTCAGTGCCTAAGTGCAAGGAGTTGCTTGCAAGTCACCATGACGGTCTCAGATCGGAGGGATAATTATACCCATATTCCATCAGAGCAAATCTTGACAGCAAAAATAGCTCCAGAGTTGATCACGTTCAGTGCAGATGTACCCTTACATCTCACCTGTATGCCATACCAGTGTCTCCACCCTCATTGGTTAAGAGGACAACCAACCTATATGGCACACAATGACCTATGCTTGATAAACGTTGTCATCCTTGGTAACAACATATCATTTGGTCGCGAACAGATTTTAGGACTAAACGATAAATCCTCCTTTGTCGAGTCTAAATAGTCCTAAGGACTTCACCACAACATAGGAGTTCATTAAAAGATGAAATATTTTGTGATGAAAAATATCAAAATAATTTTTATTAATTCATAATTCATGTACATATACAAAAATGAGCACAACCGTCAACAAGCTGACGATTGGCTTTGGGACACTATTTCCAACAGTACCACTCAGGATCAACTTGAAACAGTCCTCTTAAAATTAATTTTTTTTCTTCAAAAAAAATCAACCTGTGAATCTGAATGAAGTCTGGATTACGATCAACTCTTTAATCCTTTCCTTGAACTTCTTCTTCTCTTCTTCTCTTACTTTTCTTCCCTAGATTATGGAACAACCAGGTGACTACAAAGTAGCAAACAAAGGGGACACACAAAGCTCTTTTGGGCATGAAGAAGAAGGATGCCCAAAGGGTGGGGCATTTGGACGTCCAAGGGAGAAGAGGGGGAGAGAGGAAGAGAGGGGCATGGGGCTCTTCTAAGGGGGTGTGGGGCTGCTAGTTGAAGTGTCTAGGGATTTTAAGAGAGGTTTCTTTAAATAAGCATCAAGTTTGAATCTTATTCAAAATCAAACAAGCACTTAATACAAGTCCTACTTGAATTAAGTTTCCTTATAACTTAAGTTATTTGACTTCCTTTAGAAAACCTATTAGGCACCAACAATTAGAGCCGCTGTACCCACAAAATCACACCTCTTTTTGCACCCAAGGGACACCCCATAAAGGATCAACACACCCTCTAATATGTGGAGATGCCCAACTTAATCAAATCAAGTGACACCCAATCAAAACTATCAAGAAAATTAATTAAGGACTTGCACCCTTAATTCTTTTGATCCAAAATCTTAGGCACCCAATAATTAAAACCTAATAAATCTAATTTATTTAAGTTATAAGCAGATAATTTAATTTAAATTAATCTTATTAAATAAAAAATTCAAATATAAAGAAAAAATTGGTTCAATCATGTGCTAGCAAGGTTATCCTAAACCCAATAGGATTTCTTTAAATCCAATTAAGACTTCATAAGCCCAATTGCTTATTTCAGGTCTAATCTCTTTGTTGTGTAACCCCATAAGTTTAATTCTATTGATAGTGAGATATACAATGATCTCATCATAGGATCATTGAAACTCTTTTCAATGGATCGGAATAATTTCACTCTAACTCATCAAAGATTGTCGATCCTGATCAACCCTAGTGAGCTCTCACAATCCATCAGTCACATCTAGCAGTATGTAGTGGCAACCTAGTAGAACCGAAAACGAACCTGAAGGCATAGTTAACATATGATTCAATCCCTCTATCATGAGTCCCGACTAGATGGCAGGTCACGGATAAATCATCAAACCTCATCATCAATCATATGATAGATTTGATTAGCTCAAGTCTAATTATGATACTTATGAAAATTCTTTCTATCAATCACACTGTTGTGGCCACAAACTCTCGAACTTAGCCTCTCAAATCTAATAGGACTATTTCTTTCTATCAAGGTCGATAGATTCTATCTTGATGCACACCCTACTCCTACAATGGATCAATTATCGTCAACATCCACTACAACGGCTCATTGAGATTATGTTTATATATCAATCAAACTCCAGCAGCCTCATTGCGAGCGGTCGTACCATCTCAGATCAAAGGATCATTCACACAACTATAGCATTGAGATAATCACTAACGATCGAGTAGAAATCCAAGTAATTTCTTGTATGATCATGCTCAGTACTAGTTATTCTCTAACAACTTTCTACACTCGTCACTCAGTATCTCTACACTGTAGACCAGAGACTCATCTATCCTGAAGAAAGTAATTTATGCACTGGTCTATCCGGATCGATCACCATCTTCATGATGATACTATGATCGGAAGTATTTGAGAATTAAATATATGTCTCTAATTCTTAATACTTTGAGAATATGTATTGAAAAATTAATTTCATGGATGATTCAAGGATACATCACACTTGAATGAAAAATAAATTTATCTTTTTATTGATCAAATCAATGATTAAGTACAAAATTGTATCCTAGCTATATTACAATATGTCAGCCATATTGACTTCTACGACATTCATCTAATATTTTCTTCACGGCCCAAGTCCTCATGTTGCTCACTTTTGTTATGGGATGGATTAGGATAGGTTTGGTTAGAGTTTAAATTTGAAATTATTTTGAATTTGAATCCTAACCAACCATCATCTAATCTTACCACTTGGTTGCCCTCCTTATATCCTCTCTCTTTTGTACGACAAAATGAGATTGGGATCAGAAAAATCATGAGTTCCATCAAGAAATAATCGAGAGAAAAGAGAGGGCGTGAGGCATTGGGGCATGACCTATTGGCATGGGTTTATTCCTCCTTGCATTAGGGGTTTTGTGAGAGAAAAAAAGTAAGAGAAAAGGGTTATCTCTTATCTTCTTCCATCAACCCTTTTTCCTATCAGATCAGCCTTCAAGGATCTCTGCACGAGCTAGCACTCTCGAGAAATCACTCAGATCAGAGCTTCGAGTGAACTTTCATAGAGGCCGGACAATCATGCAACTACCACATGACTAGAAGAACCTCAGATCCATAGTAATCAATAGCGGTGATCTTCAACCTGCGCTCAAGTATTGAGTTTTGAACTCAATTACTTGGTAGATATAATCTACTGTATATTGATGTGATCAATGCTTGTTAGATATCAGATTACGCATGTTGTTTATGTCATACGATCCTTAGTAGGTAGTTTATTAGATCTGATTTAATACATGTATAGTAGATTAAATTGTTTAATCTAGTTTATTTTTCTAAAAATTTTTAAAATGTATGCATGAAACTACCTGCATTTGCTTCATTATAGGTGTTGTCCAATATTTATCCCTTGCTCGCCCAAACATCACATATGTGGTTAATAAGCTATCTCAATTTATGTTCTTACCTTCACAAATACACCGGACAATTGTGCAATGTGTGCTTCAGTGTTTCAAAGCTATGATCAATTATGGCCTCTCTCTCAAGCATCACTCTCTGATCACCCTTTATGCCTATGTAGATGCAAATTGGGCTGGCAATAGGGATAATGACAGCTCTACATCATTATATGTTCTCTATCTTAGTAATAATCTAATTTCATGATTCTCTCAGAAGCAAAAATCCATTGCTCGATCTTTCATTGAGGCAGAATATTATGATATTTACTCCATTGCTGCTGAAATTGCTTGGGGTGCAATCTCTTCTCTATGAACTCCACATTCCCCTATCCAAAGTTTTAGTAATCTTTTGTGATAATGTAGGTGTTTCACTTTGTTTGGGATAAAGTTTCTAAAGATTTGCTTCAGGCTTCTTATGTCTCTATCATAGATCAATTTGCAAATGCTCTAACAAAGCTGTTAGCATGACAATGCTTTCATCTTTTGCAGTCCAAGATTGATGTTTCTGATAAAACCACCATCTTGTGGGAGCGTACTAGGAGTCAACGATTCCCACATGAACTTTCTAATAGATAACACATATCCCTAATGTTTAGACAACCAACTTGGTTTTTTTTTATGATCTAACATTAGTTTAGGAGGTTTCAAATTCAGGTTGTAATCTAAGTTAGTTTAGAAAATTTTATATTTTTGTTGAGATCCTAAGTTAGTTTAGGAGGTTTTGTAATTTTATCTTTCTAGACTTGTAACTTGTATATATATTTGTTGGTGCAAAAATCTGCTTGCGCCAGAGAAGCTGGAGTCGAGGGAGTCGCGGTCGCCGCCGGGACCTGCAAAGGAAGTCTAAATCGGAGGTGGGGTTGCTCCGGCAAGACCCTCCGACGCTCAAGTCAGTTCTCTGCCTCAATAAGAATGGAGTGCTCGAACGGAGAATTTAGCAGAGTTTTTAGGTAAAAAATTAGAGCTTATTGAATAACGTATTTGGGGCCCCCTTTTATAGGCAGAGGGGGCAGTAGCCTGATAGCGACATCTGTAACCGTCTGGCAGTGGGCTGCCCAGGGTCAGGCAGAGTTTGCTGCGAAGAGTAGTGGAGTGGACCCGTGGCTATCACCGGGGCGTGCCACGTGGAGTCTGCCGCGGGGAGTGGAGTGGCATCTGTTGTCGCGACTTGCCAGCGGATGGGAGAATCGCGCTGCATCCGTCGCAGGAAGTGGAGCAGGATCATGGCCGTTATTGTGCCTGCCAGGGAGTAGTGGAGCTGCATGGGATCCATCATAGGAAGTGGAGCAGTGCTGTGACCGTTACTGCGGCCTGTCAGGGAGTGATGGAGCTGCGCGGGATCCATCCTAAGAAGTGGAGCAGTGCTGTGACCTTATTGTGGCCTGTCAGGGAGTGATGGAGCTGGCGGGATCCATCCTAAGAAGTGGAGCAGGATCATGGCCGTTATCGTGGCCTGCTTGGGAGTGCAGATCGTCGGTTGAAGTTCAGCAGCGGTTGGAGCTGATGACGGAGCCCGGTTCCCGTGGGAGTCCGGGTGGAGTTCCCCTTGAGGTTGGAGTCGTGGGTGGAGTCCGCTCTCGTGGGAGTCCGGGCGGAGTCCTCTTGGAGCTGAAGTCGCGAGCGAGCCTGGCTCCCGTAGGAGTCCGGGGGAGTCCCCTGCAATCAAAGTCAGGTGCGAAGTCCGGCTCCCGTAGGAGTCCGGACTGATTTACCGGCAGTCGAAGTTGGCGACGGAGCCCGGCTCCCATGGGAGTCCGGGCGGAGTCCCCCTTGAGGTTGGAGTCATGGGCGGAGCCCGGCTCCCGTAGGAGTTCGGGCGGAGTCCCTACAATCAAAGTCAGGTGCGAAGTCTGGCTCCCGTAGGAGTCCGGACTGATCTTACCGGCAGTTGAAGTTGGCGATGGAGCCCGGCTCCCGTGGGAGTCTGGGCAGAGTCCCCCTTGAGGTTGGAGTCGTGGGCGGAGCCCGGCTCCCGTAGGAGTCCGGGCGGAGTCCCCTGCAATCAAAGTCAAGTGCGAAGTTCGGCTCCCGTAGGAGTCCGGACTGATCTTACCGGCAGTCAAGTTGGCGATGGAGCCCGGCTCCCATATGAGTCCTCTTGGAGCTGAGGTCGCGGGCGGAGCCCAGCTCCCGTAGGAGTCCAGGCGGAGTCCCCTGCAATCAAAGTCAGGTGCGAAGTCCGGCTCTCGTAGGAGTCCGGACTGATCTTACCGACAGTCGAAGTTGGCGACGGAGCCTGACTCCCGTAGGAGTCCGGGCGGAGTCCCCCTTGAGGTTGGAGTCATGGGCGGAGCCCGACTACCGTAGGAGTCCGGGGGGAGTCCTCTTGGAGCTGATTCTGCTGAGAACTTCGGCTGTGGGTATTTTATACCCAACACCAGTCCCCCTACTTTCGAGTTTGAATTTTGAATGAAGGAAGTATAGAGAGATTGGCATAGCCGAGGTTGTCCCCTCGAATCCTGTGCATGGCCGCCCCATATATTTTGGCATTAAATGTGCACGTGCTGGAGTCTTTTCGAATCGGGGCGATACGAAGGGACCCTTCGAAATTCCTGTCGGTACACTGGCCCAGGTACGGTGCCATAATGGCTCTGTCGATTCGTCAGCCGCTTTTAGCCGCTCGTCGGGGGGAGTGGGACACGTGTCGGGCGTGGGCTGGCCTGGGGGGATTCGCAATCATCATGGCGTCGGATCCCAGGGTCTATTTAAACCCGTCCTTCCACCTTTAGGGGCCCTATTCCATTCCAGAGTTTTATCAGTGTCTGCCTTTCCTTCGAGAGCCCTGTTTCAGTTGGTATCTTCTCGAACCGTAGGCGCCCTCCAAATCATCCCTGTCTTCGCCCCCTCCGGTCCCTCAGAGTGATCTAGGTTAGTTCCAACACCTTCAACCTTCTTCCCACCGCTTAGGGACTTCTTCTTTGTCATTGTTTTTGTATTCCTCCGAGTTAGTTTCCTGTGACCCCTCGCCCTTCATCCTGTCCATCTTCTTCGGATCTTTGGAGCCCACATTCGAAGCTACTCAAAATGTCGTCCGACTCTTCCGCTCCCTGCAGTTTCGGGAGTTCTTCCACCTCAAACCCCCAGGTCCCCTGCTCTGTGGACGAACCCGCATCTGGGGCTGGGCCCCGCCCGATTTTTGCACCGGGTGCCATTCCATGTTTCCTAACTCCGGAAGAACTCCTTCTGATAAGGGTTCAGTATGGAGTTCCTTCGGAGTATGACCTGGAGCTGCCTAGCCCTTCTGACCGGGCTAGCACTCCTCCATCCGGTCGTTTTTGTCTATATCAGGAGGCGTTCCGTGCCGGGCTCCGGCTTCCACTTCCTTCCTTTGTAGTTGCCCTCTTCCGCTTCTTAGACATCTCCTTGGCTTCTGTGGCCCCGAATTCTTTTAGGTTTTTGATAGAATTTCTCTCCCTCTGCCATGTAGTCGAGGTCCAGCCATCCCTCTCCCTATTCAGGTACTTCTATACTTTCAAGCGCCATCCTTCGGCGAAGGACTGGTGGTACTTTTCTCCTCGGTTCGGCAAGAAGGGGCTGCTGAAAGGTGCCCCTTCTTCAATCCATAATTGGAAGGGGAAATACCTCTTCGTCCACTGCCCGACCTTGAGGCTGGGCCTGCCCCCTCGGGGCTCTCTGAGGGATTCTGTCCGCCGGGCCCCCAGCCTGGGGGAGGATGACCTTCAGGCTGCCCGGAAGCTTCTTGCCTACTCCGCTCCTTCCCTTCCCAATCTTCTGAGGGAGCAATTTTTGTTCAACATTGGCCTGAGCCCCCAGGATCCTGTGAGTACTTCATCTCTCCCCTTATCTCCTTTTCTTCTGTCCCTTTTCGTTTTCTTTCTCTTTTTTTTACTCTTCTTCCTTCTCTCTCCTTTTCTCCTCTTTCTTCTTCTCTCCCTTTTTTTTTTTTCGACTCCCGATTGATTGGTTTGCTTCTTTTTCTTCTTCTCTCTCCTCTTTTTTTTTTTTTTTTTAAAGGAATGGATGCCGAAGCAGCGCGGATGCTTGTCAGGGGCCTCAGGGCCCACAAAAGAAAGGGTGTTGTGACCTCCGGATCGGCGAAGAGGGCTAGGGCAGAGGAGTCGAGCTTGGCCGCACCCGCCCAGGTGGCTCCAGCGATTGACATTCCCTCGGATGCCGAGGCAACGGCTCCCCGGGCCTCCTCGAGGAGTCCGCCGACCGAGGCCCCTGTTTCGGGGGTCTGCTCCACGGAGGCGCCCGTGGCCGAGAGGGGGAAGAGAAGGAAATCAGTGGCCCGCAAGGTGAGTAGCCACCGAACCACCACTGACGAGTCCCTCTACTCTAAAGAGGGGCCAGAGAATCCCTTCAATGACAGGGATTTGATCAGGCGGTTGATCGACGGCTGCATTCTGCCCGACGTCGTCGAGAGGATCGATCGCGCCGATCCTGAGCAGCGGGCCTGGGACTCTTTGGGGTCCTTCCTTGAGGTAAGCAAATCTTTATTTATCTGGCTATTCGGCCTTTATTCTGATCCCCTAGCCGCCCTTGCAGATTGGGCACTAGCTTCTCGCCAATATCGAGGTGGTGAACCGTGCGAGGAGGGACATCCTCCAGGTGGAGGAGCACTACCGGGCCGAGGTTGCTCACCTCCAGGCAAAGACGGCCGAGGTAGTCGCCCTCCAAGAGGCCCTGGAAAGAGAGAAACAAGCCCAGGAGGAGGAGAGGCATACCTTGGAGGAGTCGGCGAGAAGGGCGGAGGCCGAGGTCGCCAACTTGGCTGAGCAGATTCCGGTCCTGGTCTCGGAGGCTAGAGTCCTTGCGGTAGAGGAATTCAAGGCTTCCGCGGAGATGAGGGATCTCAATGTCCAATTCGGCCAGGAGGCATTCATCAAGGGGTTTGAGCTCTGTCAAGAGAAGGTGGCCAAAAAATTTTTGGAGCTCGACCTCAGTTTCCTAGGCGAGGAGTCCGAAGATGAGGCCGGTCCCTCGCCAGCCGCTACTGCTGTTGCAGCTCCCTTGCCGGGGACGCCGAATTCTCCAACCCCCGCCCCCGAGGTCTGAGACCTCCGACCTTGTATTTTTATTTCATCGCAATTTTTCTTTTCTTTTTTGTCTTCAAGAATCATCCAATCAATAAAGCTGAATTTCTTGTCGTGGATGGCTTCTCCTCCTTCCCCTTCTTCTCTTTGCTTTTCCTCCTGCGATGAGTCGTGCTTTGACGCTTTTGCCCTTCGATGGCAGTGTCCTGCAGAAGCACTTCCCCTGCCCCTGGGGGTCCCGCTGAAGTCGATGATCCAGCGGCTGAAGAAGGAAGTCCTTCACTTGACAAAGAAGTCAAAGAAGATGGAAAGCGAGCTCCGTAGATTGAGGGAAGGTCATTCTGAAGCCGCCACGGAGGCCACCCACTTTCGGAATCTCCACGTGAAGGGGATCATGGAGTATAGCCAGAGGAAGGTGGATTTTGCGAAGGAGCTTGAGGAATGCAAGAAGAGCGCCAGCGATCAAATTTGGGCTCAGGCCGCCAGGATTAGTGCCCTCAAGGTGGAACTGTCAGCTGTGGAGGGGAAGATCGGCCAGCTGGAAGGAAGTTCGTCCCGGCTCTTGGCTCGGGTCGATGGTGACCAGGAGTGGTCGAAGAAGGTCTCCGACCTTCAGCGGTAGCTTCAGGATGCTGAGGTGAGCCATGACGTGCATCGGGCCAGTTGGCACAGGCAAGTGGAGGAATATAAGGGGAGACTCAGGGCGGCGACCGATGAAGTCGCCCGTCTCCAGAGGCAGCTGGCCAGCAGGGCTCAGCTTACCTCCGCCCGGGATTCTGATGAGCTCCAATCCCTAAGAGGAACCGTTGAAGGGATTTCTGTCGCCCTTGGGGATAAGACAGTCGAGCTGCAACAACTGAAGATTCAACTGGCATACGAGCAGCGGGCCGTCGCGGATGCGGAGGCGGAATCCGAGGTCTTGAGGAAGAGGCGTCGAGAGGCGGAGGCCGAGAGCTAGCGACTTCGTCGGGCGCTCCAGGACGCGCTGCAGAAAAGGGAAGAGCTAGAAGAAGAAATTGAGAATCTAAGGCAGTCCTGGATGAGGGGTGGAGCAGATAACTCTAGGTCGAAGGGAGCAGAGCCTCCTTAGAGCTCTCTTCGTCCTTCCATCTTTTCATGTGTATACTTTCCTTTTTGTTATTTTATCCCGCTTTTGTCATTTTGCTTTTCTTTTCTTGGCCTTCCGAGCTTTGTAGTGTGTATTTTGGAAATGGAATGAAAAGGGTGTTTTGTGTTACCTCGTCTGCACATTGTCTCAAATTGTCGTCCGCCGAACTTTTCTTGTCGTTCGACTTGTCTGATGCCAACGTCGTTGGTAGGCGCTCGATCGTCGATGCGTTAGCATGCCTTCCTCGTTGTACATGGCTGCAAGCCCGAGCTTGGCGGTTCGGGCTCCGCATTACTTCAGAGACATCGCTGTCTTCTCGATCTGTGTAGGGAGTCTTCTTAGAGGCCGAAGTGTTTGGTAGGAACTCCCGATCTTTGTTGGGATGAAGTTCTTTAGGTCTCTGGGGTGGTCCGTCCTTCATCTATTTCCATCGTAGCTCGTCACCCTTCCTTTTTAATTTTCCTCCTCTTCTCAGAGTGAGGGCCCTACCCTCGCTTCTTGCGGGGTTGCATAGGAGCGGGAGGTGCCGCTGAGGGCTTTTTCCCTTCATCCGATCTCGTCGGGCGATCGGGTTTCGTCATCATCAGGATGAGGTTCTCCCCCCATTCTCGTGGGGGCACGTAAGGGCCATTGCCAGGGTGGGCGGAGCCTTCCTTACTGCATAAGTCACGGATGGAGCCCGGCTCCCGTAGGAGTCCGGGCGGAGTCTCCCTTGTTGCGGAAGTCACTGGCGGAGCCCGGCTCCTGTAGGAGTCCGGGTGGGGTCTCCCTTGCTGTAGAAGTTGCAGACGGAGCCCGGCTCCCATAGGAGTCCGGGCGGGGTCTCCCTTGCTGCAGAAGTCACGGACGGAGCCTGGCTCCCGTAGGAGTCTGGGCCTTCGACCTTGCTCAAGTCAGGGCGAGGTTTTCCTCCTGCTCCCGACATGGCCGTGGGGGCATGTTAGGGTGCTGTAAGGCCTCTCCCCCCATCCGGTTTAAAAGAACCGGGCCTTTGACTTTGCTCATGTCAGGACGAGGTCCTCCTCTTGTTCCCGACATGACAGTGGGGGCACGTTAGGGCGCTGTAAGGCCTCTCCCCCATCCGGTCTAAAAGAATCGGGCCTTTGACTTTGCTCATGTCAGGACGAGGTCCTCCTCCTGTTCCTGACATGGCTGTGGGGGCACGTTAGGGCGCTGTAAGGCCTCTCCCCCCATCCGGTCTAAAAGAACGGGCCTTTGACTTTGCTCATGTCAGGACGAGGTCCTCCTCCTGTTCCTGACATGGCTGGGGGGCACGTTATGGCGCTGTAAGGCCTCTCCCCCCATCCGGTCTAAAAGAATCGGGCCTTTGACTTTGCTCATGTCAGGACGAGGTCCTCCTCCTGTTCCTGACATGGCTGTGGGGGCACGTTAGGATACTGTAAGGCCTCTCCCCCCATCCAGTCTAAAAGAACCGGGCCTTTGACTTTGCTCATGT
>NC_026000.2:107745088-107878752 GCF_000442705.2 Elaeis guineensis | reverse complement strand
TCCTTGAACTTCTTCTTCTCTTCTTCTCTTACTTTTCTTCCCTAGATTATGGAACAACCAGGTGACTACAAAGTAGCAAACAAAGGGGACACACAAAGCTCTTTTGGGCATGAAGAAGAAGGATGCCCAAAGGGTGGGGCATTTGGACGTCCAAGGGAGAAGAGGGGGAGAGAGGAAGAGAGGGGCATGGGGCTCTTCTAAGGGGCGTGGGGCTGCTAGTTGAAGTGTCTAGGGATTTTAAGAGAGGTTTGTTTAAATAAGCATCAAGTTTGAATCTTATTCAAAATCAAACAAGCACTTAATACAAGTCCTACTTGCATTAAGTTTCCTTATAACTTAAGTTATTTGACTTCCTTTAGAAAACCTATTAGGCACCAACAATTAGAGCCACTGTACCCACAAAATCATACCTCTTTTTGCACCCAAGGGACACCCCATAAAGGATCCACACACCCTCTAATATGTGGAGATGCCCAACTTAATCAAATCAAGTGACACCCAATCAAAACTATCAAGAAAATTAATTAAGGACTTGCACCCTTAATTCTTTTGATCCAAAATCTTAGGCACCCAATAATTGGAACCTAATAAATCTAATTTATTTAAGTTATAAGCAGATAATTTAATTTAAATTAATCTTATTAAATAAAAAATTTAAATATAAAGAAAAAATTAGGTTCAATCATGTGCTAGCAAGGTTATCCTGGACCCAATAGGATTTCTCTAAATCCAATTAAGACTTCATAAGCCCAATTGCTTATTTCAGGTCTAATCTCTTTGTTGTGTAACTCCATAAGTTCAATTCTATCTGATAGTGAGATATATAGTATCCCACTGCTAAAGCATATAAAATTCTACCCATACGCTTTCTTTCTTGAGGTGTTGTCGGACAATCCCTCTTCGAGAGAGAAATTCTATGGCCTATCGGTAGATAGCCTTTCTTGAAATTCTCCATGCTGAACCTCTTCAGCATAGTATCAATGTACGTGGACTGGGTTAAGCCAAGCAACCTTTTAGATCTATCCCTATAGATCCTCATCCCTAGGATGTAGGAAGCTTCTCCCAGATCCTTCATGGGGAATTGTGACGACAGCCAAATCTTTATTCCCTGTAATGTAGGGATATCATTCTCGATTAAGAGAATGTCATCCACATTCAATACAAAAAATACTACTACTGGATCATTAGCCCACTTATAAATGCAGGGCTCTTCTCCATTCTTAACGAAGCCATACGTCTTGATCGTCCTATCAAAATGTATGTTCCAACTCTGAGATGCCTGCTTAAGTCCATAAATGGACCTCTGTAGCCTGCACACCTTAGACTCATCTGTGGATGTGAATCCTTCAGGTTGTATCATATACACCTCTTTGTCTAGCTCTCCATTTAGGAAAGCTGTTTTCACATCCATCTGCTAAATTTCATAGTCCAGATGGGCAGCTATCACAAGCATAATCCGAATGAATTTGAGTATTGCCATAGGAGAAAATATCTCATCATAGTTTATACCATAACGTTGACGATATCCCTTGGCAACCAGACGGGCTTTATAGGTTTTCACCTTTCCGTCTGTGCCCCTCTTCCTCTTGAAGACCCACTTACATCCTATGGATTTTACTCCTTCGGGTGGGTCAACTAATGTCCACACATCGTTGACCTTCATGGACTCCATTTCAGATTTCATGGCCTCTAGCCATTTCTCAGAGTCAGGTCTCTGCATTGCATCCATGTAGGTGATCGGATCCTCATCATTTTCATCAAGTTCGATAGGATCTCCATCCCAGACCAAGAAACCATAGTATCTGTCCGGTTGATATGGTACTCTACCAGATTGCCTTAAGGGTGCAGGAACAATGGGCTCCGGATCTGATCTAATCAAATCCGATTTAGGTTCAGCTACTTGTGTCGGTTTTTCCACCTGTCGTACTTCCACAAGTTCGACCTTAGAGGCAACAGTCCCTTCACCAAGGAACTTCTTTTCCAAAAAGATTGCCTTAAGGCTGACAAACACTTTTTGCTCTTCAGTTAGGTAGAAGTAATACCCTTTGGTCTCTTTTGGGTACCCTATAAAATTATACTTGTCAGACTTCGGTCCTAGCTTGTCCGTAAGTAAACGTTTAACATAAGTCGAACACCCCCAAACCCTAAATTGTGAGAGTACTGGCTTATGTCCTATCCATATCTCATATGGTATTTTGGTTACAGACTTACTCGAAGCTCTATTTAGAAGGTAACAAGCCGATTCGAGCACATATCCCCAGAGAGAGATCGGCAGACCAGCAAACCCCATCATGGATCGAACCATATCCAACAAGGTCTGATTCCTCCTTTCAGATACACCATTATATTGTGGTGTTCCAGGAGGAGTGCACTAAAAGAGAATCCCATTCTCCCCAAGATATGTCAGAAAATCATTGGAAAGGTATTCACCTCCTCGATCAGATCGAAGAGTTTTAATACACTTTTCAGTTTATTTTTCTACCTCATTTCGAAATAGTTTGAACATTTCAAATGACTCCAATTTATGCTTCATTAAATAGACATACCCATACCTCGATAGGTCGTCTGTGAAGGTTATGAAGTAGAAATATCCACCTCTTGCACTTGAGCTCATGGGTCCACATACATCAGAATGTACCAGACCCAAGAGTTCACTGGCTCGCTTACCTTTTTCAGTAAAAGGTGACTTGGTCATTTTACCAAGAAGATAGGACTCACAGGTTGGAAATGATTCATAATCACCTACTTCAAGAATTCCTTCTTGAGCCAACCTATTTATTCTGTTCTTATTGATATGACCTAGCCTACAGTGCCAAAGGTAGACTTCTGACACATTATCTATTCTAGGATGTTTACCGGTGGTTTGAACCACATTAACAGGTTGTGATAGAAAGTAAATTCCATTATTAAGTTGTCCAACAAATATTATAACACCATTCAAAATAATATTGCAAACATTTCTTTTTATTAAAAATTGATAATCATTCATGGCCAAAAGGCCTACAGAAATAATATTTAATAAAAAGCTTGGACAATAGTGACATTCACTCAGAATTACGTTTCGAGAATTGATTACAAGGTTCATGATTCCTAATGCTAGAACTGGAACTTTACTGCCATCTCCAACGTTCAGGAACCTCTCGCCTTCATCAAATCTCCTACTGACCTGCAGACCCAGCATCGAATTGTAAATATAATAAGAGCTTCCGGTATCCAATACCCAGGCAGTAGTATCACAAATAAAAAATTTGCAAGGTGTTATCATATAAGTACCTTGCTTCTTCTTCGGCCTGTTCGGATCCAGAGAGGCAATATATAAAGGACAGTTCCTCTTCCAGTGCCCCTGCTTCTTGCAAAAGAAGCACTCCGCCTGGCTCTGGTCGGGCTTGCGCTTCTTGGTTTGATCCTG
The DNA here is from genome assembly GCF_000442705.2 of Elaeis guineensis. Classification (NCBI taxonomy): domain Eukaryota; kingdom Viridiplantae; phylum Streptophyta; class Magnoliopsida; order Arecales; family Arecaceae; genus Elaeis; species Elaeis guineensis. The sequence continues at coordinate 107,875,343 of NC_026000.2, read as the reverse complement.
TGCAGACGTCCCAGCATGCAGCTGCACCTTCTTATTCTTCTTCTTCTTGTTCTTCTTCTTCCCTTTCTTAAAGGGTCGACGACCAGAAGAAGACCCTCCCACAACATTCACCGACTCCTTATGGAGCTGGTGATCCTTCTCAAAGTTCTGCAGCAACCCCAACAAGCCGTGGTAGTTCACTGCAGGCTTTGTCATCCAAAACTGAGTAAGGAAGGGGAGGAAGGACTTGGGCAATGAATTAAGGATCGCATCCTTACCGAGCTGCTTGTGCAAGGGAAAGCCCAGTTTACTTAGATGCTCAATCATTTCGATCATGTGCAGTACATGATCAGTGACTGAGGCTCCATCCCTCATCCGAGCATTGAAAATGGCACAACTAGTTTTGTGCCTTTCAACGTCGTCAAGCATGCCAAAGGAGTCGTTCAATATTTGAAGCATCTCCTGTGGCTGGGCATTCTCGAACCTGCGGCTGAACTCATCATTCATTACCGCCAGCATTATACACCGAATGGTGGTACGATCGTTGAGCCACTTTTGATAAGTATCTCGGACCGCCCCTCTAACGTTTGGGGCTAACTCTTCAGGTGCCACATCCGTTACTACATAAAGGATCCACTCATGCTCAAGGATGATTTTTAATTTTCGATACTAGCTATCGAAATTAGGTCCCATGAGCTTGTCATTATCTAATAATGACCGAAGGGACAGGGTAGTGGCCATAGCTACATAAAAAAAAATCAGACCTATATTAGTACATAAATTATTAATACTAAAGACTTAGACTTTAGTCTAAAGTTTCTCCTAGTATTTTACGAACTGGTAGCCTCAACCTCTAATTCGAAGAATTACTTTAATTCCTTAGTGGGTACTAGAATCCACACAGACTACACACGAGCCCAACTTTGGTTGGTCAACCCATGTGCATCTATGGGTAGGTTCATAATCAGTTGTTTCTCTAAACAACTTCTAGTAATTGATTTTGCCCAGAACCAAATCATTAGGCTTTGGCCTCCACTGAAAAGATCTGGTTAGGTCCAACCATTAACATGATTTGATTTGGTGAATCAGACCAATAAATGATCAGGTCCGACTTTGCCGGTCAACCTGATCACCATCAGAAAGACTCAAACTAAATTATCATATTATGAATGATAATTCCATTAGTCAATAAGCACCAGGCCTTTGGGCCTCCAATGATTATTAAACTAATGAACTCATTATCACTCACTTAATGGGAGGCTATGACTTAGTTATCAATATAACTTAATCATTTTTAGGGACCTAATAATTTTGAGGATTTTATTAAAGGATAGATGAGAAAAAAAAATCCAGCCAATTTCAATCCTTCCACTGACTTCACCAAGTTAGATTAAAAAAAAAATTTAATTAAAGCTGGCATTAGGAGCACCTAAATCAGTCAAACTAATTTACCTAATGACATGGGTGAGCCCTAATCACCAAGTGATCTAATCAAAATCTAATTCACCAGGTTGGCCAGGTAAGTAAGATCAGTGGTGGGATAAGCCATTAACTCGTCAGAGATCGAATCACTGCGAGTAGCTCCGTTTAAAATCATTGGTCAAACTGCCAAACTTACCTTAGACACCAACCGGTTTATTAGTTTTAATTTGATCAACTTAGTAAATAGGGTTCCACCGCATAGCCATGAATTAAGTCTATCTTGGTCTAGTTAAAGACATGGACCCATTCAACTACAACTATTGGAGTTGAGTCTAGAGTATCCTTGACCTAATCTAATTCAACTTTTGATTAGATTTGATCAATTACTCTAATTTAGTCTATTTCTTTAAGCTAACCTTAGGTCTAACCCAATTATGGACCTAATCCATCTAACCCATTGACCCACAAGTTTATGCAATTATCTTAGGTCTTAATTCATAATTCTAAACCTACTAGACAACACTTAATTCTTTTAATTAAGTATTTGGACTAATGGGTCAGGGTTTGGCATTTTAAAAATAATTTTTAAATTTGAAAAGTTTTATTTTCTATTCACCAAATATGTTGACTCATTTCACAAATAGATCAGCATATTTCATAAATAGCAATCCTATTGCTAATTACATAACAAAAAATAACTCAATCAAAATAAATCATGAATATTTTTTTAGATCTAATCTAACACATTCATAATAAATTTCACAATTGAACCTTTACAATTAATTCTTTTCGCTACTTTATCTGCATGGGATATAATTGCAGCGGCATCCCTACCACCATAGGAGATCCCATCGAATGGAAGGAGAGGGCCTTTAAACCCTGCTTTTCTCCTATGACCGGACGGCCATGGCAACCAATCCAATTCGATTACTTGCTACTTGGATCAAGTATATCTAAATATACCAATTTCAAAATTTAAATTTCAAATTTTAAATTTTGAATTTCAAATTATTTCAAACAAATTTCAAATTTCAAATTTTTGAATTTTTAAATTTTGAATTTCAAATTTTGAATTTTAAATTTTGAATTTCAAATTTGAAATTTCAACTAAATTTTAAATTTTAAATTTTGAATTTCAATTTTTTAATTTTGAATTTCGAATTTCAAATTTTAAAATTTAAATTTCAAATTTTGAATTTTGAATTTCGAACAACTTTCAAAATTCAAATTTTAAATTTTGAATTTCAAATTTCAAATTTAAACTTTTAGATTATAACTTAATCTACGTATGCAAATATATATATCATATCTAAGAACTTGCTCTGATACCACTTTTGGAGAAAATTCAGTGTAGGGGTAAAATAGTAATTTTAAAACTTTTTCAAAATTATGATTTTACAGTGGAAAAATATTAATTAATTTGATTAATTAATATAAATTTATCCTACACTTAGATCTAAATATGATATATAGCATGCATGCATTTAAATTTGATATTCGAAATGGAACAATAAACACTTTACTATAATGTGTTCAGAACATAATACCTTTGTGCGGGTAGTAGATCGTCGCAATCTGATCACTGTCGGGAGAGTCTGATCATCGCAACACAGCCACATAGTATGTCTGGCCTTTACGAATCATCCACACGAAGCTCTCAGTCTGATCGACTCCTCACGAGTACTAGCTCATTGTAGAGCCCTTTTGACGGTCGATGCTGATCGAACTCCTTCGATTGATGTCTGTCGATTCTTCGGATGCTCTAGATCATCAACAACATGCTTGAGAGGATGTTGAAGATCTTCCTAAGATTTTGTGGGCTCACGACACTCGTAGCTCACTTTCTCACTTCCCGAACCCCAGGCTAAAACTCTAGGGAACTCATTGGAAACCTTGCACCCACTTTTCTTTCTTTTCTTTCTTTTTCTCTTGGAAGGATATGGACTTCCTTCTCATGCACAAGACTTCTCACACCCCAAAATTTTTTTCCAAAAATCTTCTTCTTGCATGCCCCACTCTTCTCCTCCTTTTATAACAACGTCAAACGTCTTATCTAAAAGAAAGGATAAAGATGAGTAATTGCATATTTGAATTCAAATCAAATTTTGAATTCAAATGGACACCAACTCATCTCTTATCTACTAAAGGCATGAGGTGTGGCTTAAATTGTGCATGGAGTGATTTCATGAGAAACCTTTTCTCATGTAATAAATGGGGTGTAAAAAAAAAGGATAAGGTGCAAAGATTGATTGCCCATTCAAATTCAAACTTTATTTTAATTTGAATGGCCAACCAATCATCCTTATCCATTCATTTGGCACATTAAAATGGGATGTGGAGAGGGCTTGGCATGAGAAAATAATTCATGAGAAGTTTCTTCTCATGAATTCAAATGGGTGCAATGAAAGTGAGGTGGCGCGTGGAGATTGGGTCAAGGTGGTTTAATTATTTAAACCAACCTAATTGAATCAAATAAGTTAGGACCAATTAGACTAATTTAAACCTAACTAAATTAGGCTTAATTAGGCTTAATAAAATTCTAATCAAATCAGGAATTGATTAAGCCCAACCCCTGATCAAATCAGGGACCAAACCATCTCGACGATGAGGTCAACTTTTAACCTAATCAGGTCAAACCCAACTGAACCAATTCAATTGGACTTGATCCAAAAATAATTACTCAATCAAATTGAGTTAATTAGCGATCAAATCACTAATTAAACCTCTCATAAATACTGAGTCCAAATCCGATGGACAATCAGGCATCAGAATTCATCGATATGTAACCCTGATCGAAAAGTCCCAACCAGTGGGACTCTTGACCCCGATACCCATAATGTGTGGAATTCGTGATCAGAGAATCTTGATTCTCGATCACTGAGTCCCAAACATGTAGGATTTTACATCAGCCATTAGATCAGATAGGAACCTCTAATGTGTGTGACCCCGCAGGTTCGAACCTAAGCCGGTAGCACAGGAACCAATTCCTGTACTAATCGAAGTGACCATCTAGCAATGGTACCCGATGTTCGGATAGGTCGAAGAGTCCAATCGCAACACTCAGAACCTACATGAATATGGTTACTGTATAATTCATCCTTTTGATCCCTGTGTTTAGGATGACTCAGGGTTAAACTGTCAATCCTGATCAGATCATCCGAATCATGCTCAACTCAAACGGTCCTGTGACTCCTCACAAGGACTACCCTGGTCAAGATTTTGCTAAATTGAAACATGACTGTACACAGCTCCTAAACTGGAGTGGTCAATCCCATCTTGACACACGCACCGATAAGTCAAGTACTTGACTACACCCAGCAGCCTTCTGTCACTGAATTAAAAATTCAAGTAGTCCAGTGCCTAAGTGCAGTGAGTTGCTTGCAAATCACCATGGCAGTCTCAGATCGGAGGGATATTTATATCCATATTCCATCGGAGCAAATCTTGACAGCAAAAATAGCTCCAGAGTCGGTCACGTTCAGTGCAGATGTACCCTTACATCTCACCTATATGCCATACCAGTGTCTCCACACTATTGGTTAAGAGGACAACCAACCTATATGGCACACAACGACCTATGCTTGATAAATGTTGTCATCCTTGGTAACAATGTATCATTTGATCGTGAACAGATTTAAGGACTAAACGATAAATCCTCTTTGTCGAGTCTAAATAGTCCTAAGGACTTCACCACAACATAGGAGTTCATTAGAAGATGAAATATTTTGTGATGAAAAATATCAAAATAATTTTTATTAATTCATAATTTATGTACATATACAAAAATGAGCACAACCGTCAACAGGCTGATGATTGGCTTTGGAACACTATTCCCAACACTCACAACCACTCTATGGTTGTTTCGAGACACTCTCGATTGGTTTGCCTAATGCTTATGTCAAACTACTCCTCAGTGCTATTGTTGATGCCTTGGGCACTCTCAGCCACTCACGGTCTCTCAGACCCTCACTGAGAGGCACTGAGATGTGCTCTAGTCTCCTCAGGCCGTCTGACCTTTTTTATAGAGCTAAACCTATTCCAGATCGAAATCATTGCCCTCATCGATCTCCACAAATGTTCTAGACCATCTGATTGCTTCTGCATGCTTTCCTGGCCACTCGATAGCACAAAACAGTACCCCATCATGCATGAAACTCTACCAAGACTGTCTGATCAAGCTTGCGCGCACTGCTAGCTATTGGATCACACAAACTAGCTCCCTGGACCATGATTTTTGCATTTTAACTGGGCCGATCCATGATGCTTGCGTGGACCGCGCATCCCATGCAGTCCATCGTGGATCGCACTAACTCCCATGCGCAGGGCACACCGCATGGGCGCTATGTGGGCATGTGCGCATCCTGGGCCGCGCTCCTGCCTGGGCGCACGCTCGCTTGGGCCGTGCGCCCATGCTAAGGCCACATGCTACAGTGGGCCTTGCACACCCATGGGCCACGTTTGCAGGCCTTGTGTGCCTACGGGCTGCCTCTTCACGCTCCTCGCGATGTACACTTCAAGCTGGGCTTCTTCGCATCTGGACTTCTCTCCTATTGTGGATCGAATTTGAGATGCCAAAATCCCAACACCAACCATGCCTTATATTTTGGCAGTGAGCTTTTCTCTTTAGTTTTTAACCCAAATGCCTATTTATTCAAGTGCTCTCTTGCCTTTAGATAGTTTTACTAACTTAAATGTTCAGTTCTCATGCATGGATATTATCTCCTCTAGCATAACTTTTAACTATTTTCTCTTGTGCCCATGATCTATAGCCACTTGGTAGTATTCTAGTTCTCCCCCATCAGTGATCATTATATATTTATAAAGAGAATATCTTTGGGAAGGTTGGTGTTTTCTAGTAGATATCCTTAGTTGAGGCTTAACTAGTCATTTTGGAGGGACTTGTTCAGCATACTCATCTAGCACATCATTATCAAATGTAAGCTCATTAACTGTATTACCATCATCTTCCCATAAATCCCCCTCATTATTATCATTCACCATAGTAGAAGGCATTGAATCCAGTCAACATAATTTCTAGCCACATACTTTGGCTTCTTACTCTTTTCAAAATATTTAGTTGTCTAATCTTTTAGAAACATAACATCCCTACTTCTTATAACCTTCTTATCAACTAGATTCCATATCCTATAGCCAAACTCTATGTGCATCATCCAAGAAAGTACACTATTTAGATTTGCCATCAAGCTTGGATCTCTCATCTTTAAATTTATGAATATACTTCTTTTCGCACATCACATTTAAAAAAAAAATAGGAGAAAGATTGATTAAATCCATTACAGTTCTCATTGCTTCACTCCGAAAGGATTTAGGCAATTTAAAATGAGGGAGCATACATATCAATTTTTTTATAAAAAGTATGGTTCATTCTCTCAGCAACTCTATTATATTAAGTATTTTAGGAAGAGTTTTTTTGAGTCTAATTCCATGATCTCTATAATATTTTTCAAATAAACCTCTGTATTCACCATCATTATTTGCTTAAATGCACTTCAGTTGCCTTACCATTCTCTTTCAATACTGGCATGAAAATGCTTGAGCATATAGAGCATCTGATCTTTAGATTTCAAAGCAAAAATCTATATTTTCTAAAATGGTCATAAATAAAAGTAACAAAATATAATACACCTTTAAAAGTTTTAGCATCAATGTGCAAACATCAGTGTGAATTAAATCTAAAATATATGTTCTTTTGTATAAAGAGGATTTATGAAATGTAACTCTTTGTTGTTTACTAGCTAAACAATGAGGACATGTCCTTATAGCCACACCTTTCATAGGAAGGAGTTTGTTTCTGCAAAAATGTCAAGTTTCTTCTCACTCATGCGTCCAAACCACTTATGCCGTAATCCAATGGAGGAGTCTTTAACTATATTCATCTTTTCCTAATTTTTTCCTCTTGCTACCCCTAAGAATCTTTGGTAAGCTTCCATTTTCCTTCATTGAAGTGATTGTGGTAACCCTTATCATCAGATGTGGAGATCAGGTGGAGGCAGATATCTAAACTATGTTTCATATTTTTCAATAATAGTTGGCACCCAAAGCCAGTTTCCAATTAAACTTCTCATATGCCTATAATTTTAGCTCCTCCATTATTTTCTATCTTGACACTACCAAAATCACCACTAGTGTAGGATATAAAGAAGTCATGTTGAGAAATAATATGAAAAATGGCACTCAAATCAACAATCTAAATGCAATCCTAGCATCTGAGGTTTACACAACCATCTACTTTGCACAACCATCATCATAAATAATAACAATGTCACCATCAGACACAATTGTTGTTGTATCTTATTCTTTTTTTTTCTTCCCCTCTCTTCCTTGATTGTTTTTTTAAAATTTTCTACACTCCCATTTCATATACCCTGACTTGCCACAGTAAAAATATTTTATTCTTTTTTGTATTTAGACCTTTACCTTGATCATGGTTGTTAAAATTTTGTAAGTTTTTAATTTTACTCCTTCCTCACTTTTCAATAACAAGTGCCTCTAACTATATAGTCATCCCCTTTTTTTTTTCTAGTCTCCTTATTAAACATATTGTCATTTACCATTCTCAATATTATCACACTATTAGAAGTTGAATTACTAAGTAAAACAACTAAAGAATCCCAACTATTAGAAAAAGAATTGAGAAAAATATTATTTGCAACTTATCAAAGAGCAACATTTTCATAGTAGCTAACTAATTTATCATATCCTGAAATCTAGTAAAATGCTCGACCACCAAATTCTCTCCTTAAGCTTCATATTCACAAATTTTTTTATTATGAATTGCTTATTTTGTATAGCTTTTCATTCATAGAGGCTCTCTAATTTCTTTCACAAACTATGGGCATTAGTCTCCATAGTCACATGATGAAAAATATTATCGTCTATCCACTACCTAATTAATTAAACTATTTTCTTATTCATTTTCTCTTACTCTTACTAAGTTTTATCACTTGGTTTAGCACTTTCCTCTTTAATGAGACCATATAAATCTTTGAAAAATGGTAATCCTTCATTTGATGCTTCCAAACTAAATAATTGAAAGATGAGTTTAACCATGCTACCACCATAAGTTCTTCCATTTAATTTACATAAGAAAATTCAGGCACTGGTAACTTTGCTTTCTACCATTTTGTCATAAAAAATTAATTAAGAAACAATAATACCACAAACTCCTTTTTCCTCTTTGTATAGTTAAATAATATCTCACTATAATTCATCAAGCAACAATAATTTCTACAATCTATATAAGAAACTAACGAGCAAAATAATCAAGAAACTCACAAGCAAAAGATCTTATAATTTTTAACATGGAAGACTCTTTGATGTGAAGAGAAAAATCATGGGACTTAGTCTAGTCAAGATCTTCCACTATTTAGAGTAATGGGATTATAATAGGTCCTCTTTAGTTCAACTAAAGGCTATATAAGTATCATCAAAATTGAATCTTTGTTTTCACAAAAAAAATATTCATCACCAGTAAAATAGATTTAATAATAAACAACAAAGTAGAGGATGGATCTCCTTAAGTGTTGATGCTTGAAATATTTAACAGAGAAGGCTTTTCAAAGATCCAAATAATTCAATGTGTAGCTCTTAATGTTGGAAACAGTATATTAAAATTTCAGCAAAATCAAAATAAAATCAACCATTCGATAATCCAACAAAGTAGCACCCTTAATATTTTCTTTGTTCATCTTCTCCATCTACTTCTTTTTCTTCTTTTAGTATTAAATGTTATAAGTCCCATATGAGAGGGAACCCACTCCAACATCTTTAAAAAATTTCTTTCATTTATAGTTGTAATGGATATAATATATGCATAATTAGTGTATATATGGAGAGAGAGATAGGCTTGGCTCAGATCGATCGGATCTAAGGCCAAGTCTAGTCAGATCTCCAGTTGTTGGACTAATGTGGATCTCGATGAAGCACTAAAATGCTAACGAAGGGGGTTTGGGAGCTATTTGGCTAAGCTAACTATGTTTTAAAAAAAAAGTCATAAATAAGGGATGGGACTGTATTGGCCTTTGTTTGAATGAGGTGGCATTTGAGAAAAAATAATATCTTAATGGAGATGGGACAGGAAAGAAGAAGCTCTCTGGTTATAAACCTTTTATTTGGATGTGACACAAAAGGGATGAGATCTCTTTCAAATGAAATTCTTTCTTCTCTCTCATTGGCAAAATATGATTCATTCTCTCTCTCCCTCTATTTTTTGCCAACAAAAACTTCTCTCCCTCTCTCTGGTACAAACATCTTGTCGGAAGAAACTTCTCTTCCCTTTGCTCTCTCTCCATCTCTCTCTTGCCGACATAAACTCCTCTTATTCTCTCTCTCCCCCTCTCTGGCAAGATGATTGCAAACACCTCTCGTTCTCTCTCTATATATATTTGAAACTCTCTCTCCATCTCTCTCTTATCAAAATTATGGCCCATCCTATCTTTTCTCTCTCCTGCTTATCTCTCTCTCTCTTACTAGATTCGTCCATCGAGATATGTCCTTCCTTTCTCTTCATCTTGCTAGTCATTGAAATCCTTTGTCCTCCAATAATTGAGTATAAGGTATATCTTAACTATTGTTACTTCATTAAAGGCTAAATATTTCATTGAGTATATAAAATATGTATATGATATTTTAAAAAATAAGCAAAAAATAATAAATATAATTTTATAATATAATTTTATTTACCTATAGACAATCATACAATATTTTAGTGATAGTTACCTTTTCATAATTAATGTTCTACATAAGCTAGTAGTTGCATATTTTTGCAGCTAGTTTTTGTATTATGGACTGTGTTTGGTATTGAACCCCATATTAACATAAAAGAATGGTGTTCTCTATTAATTAGATCCTTTTATATTATTAGGCTTCATGTCTGCTACTAGTGTACATTGAGAATGCTTATAATCTTCTTCTAACATTATGTCGCCTTGGCCTACACAACTAGCAAACTAATTTCAATATTTTTATCATTTATCCATGAAGTAGAGACTCTTTAGTTATGAGAACCCACTTATAGTTTAATTCATTGGAGAATAGATAATTGGATTATGGAATTTTGATTCATTAGATAAGAATTATGTGCTCTTTGATTATGTTTTACTCTCATACTATAATCTATATTAATCAAAAGTCTATTATTACTGTGATATAAAAAAAAATCATATGTACTAACTTTTTAATTATATTATTTGGATAAGAATAGTATTTATTTAAAAAATATTATTTTTGAAAAGAAAGTAAATAAATACTTTTATCGGTGTTGTTTGATAAAGTTATTTAAATATTATCAGTCAAGTTGAAACTTGAGACTTATTAATTATAAGATCTTTTAATATTCAATGACTATATTTATATTTATCTGAATGATAAATGATTAACTTTTAGCATGAGCTGTAGTTTGAGATACCTAGCTATATCTTTGATTTTAGTTACTATACCACTTCTTTTCAACAGTATAGCACCAATTTGAATTTGATATTTAATACGGTCTAAATTTGATATGCATCAGTAAAATTGATATATGCATTCAAGTGCTGCTTATATTAACTTTATTTTATTGGCTGTAATTAGATCAAATTACACATATCATGGATATGGAAAGTATGTACAAGGACAACATAACAACCATCTTTAGCACATCAACAAGTTTTATAGGGGGAGGAAGCAATGTGCATGATTATATTTCACTCAATGACACTTCCAACTCATTCAACAATGATCATGTAGAGAGGGCTTCAAGGGAGAAAATTGTATTGACCAGACTCCATACCTAAGGAACACTAAAGGTTTAGCATTATATGAAGGCATGGTCTTTGATACTCAAGAGAAAGCAATGGAAGCCTACAACCAATATGTATATAAGAAAGGATTTAGTATTTAGAAGGGACCATTTTATTAATCCTCCAAGGATAAGGAGATTAATAGATAAGAGTTTATATGTTATAAGGAAGGAGTATATAAGCCTAAGATCAATATACCAGTTGATAGACAAGATCATGCAGCATCCATAATGCCGCACAAGGAAGGATAGACAATTAGTACTAGATGTAAAACAAAAATGTGCAATAAAAAGAATGAAGTTGGCAAATGGATGGTCATAATGCTTCATGATATTCATAATCATGAGCTCATTCATAGCTCATTCAAAACTCGCTTTCTCTGATCACATAGAAAGATCATCGCAAAAGATAAGGAGTTGATAGGGACATTGCATGAGCAAAATATTTGAACTCAACAAATCATGGATGCTATCTCACAATTGCATGTAGATATATAAAATATAAAATTTACTAGAAAAGATCTAAGCAACCTTAAAACTAACCTTTGAAAATAGTTATTCAATATTGACCTACAAATAATAATTAATTATTTTTGAACTTAGCAAGTCGAGAATCCAATCTTCTTTTATGCCATCCAATTAGATGCCAACAATAGTCTATAAAATATTTTTTAGATTGATGGAAAATCAAGATTATCTTATTAATACTTTGGTAATGCAGTGACATTCGACAATACATACATAATGAATAGATATAGCATGTCTTTTGCACCATTTGTTAACATCAACTATCATATGTAGTCCATTCTATTCAATTGTGCACTAATACAAGATGAGTGTATTGAATCATTTGTTTAGATTTTCCAATCTTTTCTAAAGGTACTTTATGGCAAGCATCCAAAATACATATTAAATAATTAAGATCCAGCAATGAAAAAGATAATTGAACATATTTTTCTAATACCGTCCATCAATTTTGCAAGTAACATGTCCTGAAGAATATCAAAAAATATCTGTCCATTCCTTTTAATACAAAGGATGGACTTAAAGAAGATCTTCAGTATTACATCAATGCTTCCATCTCTCTAAAGTTATTTGAGCATCATTTGGATGTGTTTATCAAGAAGTACTCCTTGGGGTTCAATACTTATCTTAATCACCTATTCAATATACAAAATTAATGGGTGCCTGCATACTTTAGATATATATTCTTTGCTTATATATCTATAACATAGCACAGTGAAAGTATACACTCATTGTTTTTGGATTATGTGAATAATTATATGAATACTTTCAAGTTTGTTACCCAGTATGAGATAGTCTTGGAGAGTAGGTAAGACTGAGAAGATGAGGAGAACTTTCACATGTACCATGTTCAACCAACTTTATGGTCGAAGTATCCTATCGAGAAATATGCTCTTGAAGTGTATACAAAAAATATTTTTAAGCTTTTTAAGGAGCAACTCAAAATGACCACCATGTATGGTATAGAGGAGGTCAAGAAGTATAATCTGTATCATAAAATTAAGATTGATGCTTCAAATGGAAATTTGATTAAGAGACCACCAAAGTGTGTAATATGTATCATGTCAGATGAGAATTTTTTTATGTTGTGTCTAACATTTGAATTCAATGATATTTTATATGCTCATGTAATTCATATCCATATGCATTACATATTAAAATGCTAAACAAAACCTATCAAAGAAGAAGGTGTTGATATGAAACAAAAAGTAGATAAAATTCAGGAGGACATAATGTCGAGAACTATAAGATTCAATAGGCTATATAAAAAGTTTTTGAAATTAGCATAAGATGGTTGTACCCTCCACAAAATATATGATCTTATAATGAATGATATGAAATCTATCATTGTAATAAAAGTTTGCTCACTGAAGATGAACTTACTTAAAAAATAAAGTATTATAAATGAGAGCCATACTCAGTTTTCGGTAGCTATGATGTAGTATAGCGAAGCAGAAAAAATAAATGAAAATTCTATCATACTTAAAGATTCTCTAGTTTCTAACTATAAATGTGCAAAAAGCTCAATAGGTTCCGGCACCTAATAGAAGTTGTAGTGAAGAAACAGCGGACATATAGGAAATATCATCAAAAGGATTATAATATTTGAACATGCAAAGCAAGTATTAGTAAAAGCTATATCTTCATAATTAATGTGTTTGTGTTATATTTGATAAAATCTTCTTCTTGTGACTTACTGGATGATTGTACTTTATGCAGAAAGATGATTTTGAAGCCTACATTAGTGGTGGTTCATCTAAGAAAGAAGAATTCAAAAACCATGTAGCCTCACCAGTGTTTTAGATCATATACCTATAATTTTATTGTGATGGGAATTATTTTGACTTAGATAGGTGTTATATGTAAGTGATGTGCATGATTTGTTCAATCATTGAGATGTAAAAGATATATGGTTGAATATAGTTGTGAATGAATGTATTACTCCTGCACAGGATAAACACAAATTTTGGGGTTGCTCTCTATCTTGTATGGGATCATGGTAGGATAAATACAAATTATCCCAAAATAAACATAAAGTCCATATAATAAAGTGAATTTCTACGGTGACAAACACAAATTGCCTAGGATAAATACAAACTCAGATATTAAAGCATAGGTCATCAAAGGATCCTCCCAGAATATATAACAAGAGAGGAGAACAAACATTAACTTCTAGTGAAATAAATACAAATGATGCGAGGATAAACACAAACTCTATATAATAAACACACACATATCCAAAATAAGTACAAACTTTAAGGATTGCTCCCTATCTTATATGGGACCATGGTAGGATAAACACAAAGTATCTCAAAATAAATACACTCTATACAATAAATAGAAACTGTATATAATAAATAAAAATTTTGCAGCAATAAATACATCATCCAGGATAAATGCAAACTCAAGTATCAAACTTTAGATCATCCAAGATCCTCCTAGGATAAACAACAAGAGAGGAGGATAAATACTAACTTCTAATAGAATAAGCATAAATTATATGAGGATAACCATAAACTCCATATAATAAATACAAATATGCAAACTTTGGGAGTTGCTCTCTGTCTTGTATGGAATAAATACAAACTATAGTAGAATAAACACAAACTATTCTAGAATAAACATACTTCATATAATAAATAAAAACTTCATATAATAAACATAAATTTTATAGCGATAAATACAAACTGCACAGAATAAACATAAACTGAGGTATCTAATCTTAGGTCATCCAAGGGTCCTCCTAGGATAGATAATAAAAAGGAAGGATAAATACTAACTTCTGATGAAGTAAACATAAATTATACAAGGATAATATAAACTCTATATAATAAACACAAATATGCGTAGGATAAATATAGCTTTAGGGGTTGCTCTATATTTTGTATGGGATTATGGTAGGACAAACATCAACAATCCTAGAATAAATACAAACTCTATATAATAAATAAAAACTTTATATAATAAGTATAAACTCTAGAATAATAAATACAAACTATCTAGAATAAATAAAAACTTAATGATTTTTGAGGGTCGATGTCAAATGTACTCCTCTTTCTAGCTACCCAACTCGTTCCACCTTCATCCCTCTCTATCTGGTAGTTGGGGGTTCCTACCTCAAGGAGCAACACCTCATCCTGTGTTGCCAATAGTGGGTCTTGGATCTAAAAATGAAGATAAAACTATTAGTTCCCTAATTTTACAAAAAAAATAGATAATACCAAATATCAAAAGTAATAATACATCTCCCTCTTTTAGGCCGTTTAGAACCTCTCCAAAATGGGTCCATTTCTTGAACTGTGGTTTCTCCCAATTTAGGATTCAAAGAAGCCAATCATAAATAGACTATTTGACTATGTCGGTTCTCTCAAAAAATTAAATCTGAAAGAAAATTAATCAATCATTAGACAACATAATCAATAATTACATATATAAATTTAAAATGATAATCTTCATGAAACAAGTAGATAAAGAATAAAGTTAATATCTTTCTTATTATCCAAACTATAATGCAACCATCAATATAATTAGTGCTATTCTTCGCATCTCTCTCCCTTCTCTTTATCTTTTCAGCAACCTTCAAAATGAATTGCATCAGATGCTTGTGGATTGCTTTGGCCCATGCATAGTGGTCGATCTCTCCTATGGGGTCAATAGAGGAGAAGATCCATGGTACAATGCTAAAATTCGATAAAGAAAAGAAAACTTTACCTAGAAGGTATGCAATAAAAATTTGCACCATAGATCCGATGGCACTGAAAGATGATCAGATAACAATATCTTGATCCTATCTTTCAAAGCATCTCTCTTGACTATCCCTTTTGTAAAATATATAGTCCTAACCATACTTTGAGGAGCCTTCTTCATATCAATAGCTATCCGATTTAGTGGTGGCTCCAAAATGAGGATGACGTCCTCAGCATGGAAGGTCAATATTTGCCCTCTCAAATGGAAATCTTTCCTATTCTTGTCCCAACAACAGAGGAGTTGGTCCACAACTATCCACTCCTATGAGATAACTGGGATGTTAAGCATATAGTGGAAGGGCGTCCACCATCTCAATATCCTATAGGCATCCGTCAACCTTCCCGGATGCCTCTAATGAACTCCACATATCTCCTCCAACAGCATCAATAATTGATCAGTCAGGGGAGAGCTCTTTTTTGCTTTCTTGAGAATGTAGAGCTCTTCTTCTAGCTCTTGGAGGACTTCACATAAGCCATCTACAAGAAAGAATGAAGATCAGTTATAAGTTATTTACATCTTACCATAAAAAAAATATGAATAATATATTAATAAATTAAGCACTTACTACAAAAGAGAGGATACTTCACTTTACACTTGTTATGGTTTCTAATAATAATCTATGATGATAGTGTCCCATCTTCATACAAGCATACTGAGCAAAATTTACATTTAAATAGGGCACTATCACTACAAAAAATTTGAGATACACCCACATGAAAGATACATGGGTAAAGATCTAAAAAATATGGAGATACGTCTACACCCACGTTGGTACACACATTTGGTTAAACATGGGTATGTCCGGCATGGGTGTAGCTTATATCTATATTTTTTCTTTTCGTATGTGTATCCTTGCTTTATCCATATAACATCTGATGTAGGTGAGAGTGTATACATGGGTATAGACCAAGCGTACACCCTCCTTTATTAAACATGGATAACTAAATACATACGAATCAAAATTCATGGGAGTTACCAAAGCGTGGATATAAATGGACCTCTACTATCAATAATAAAATATGGATATATAATTAATTTTTAAATGTTACTATCCTGTCCATTTTCAAAACATGGATCATCTGTAATAATAAATAAAAGCAAAAATGGTGCATTGATAACTTATTTAAGCATCCTATAATACTGAATAATATATGAAGACTAGTAGCTTCAAAGAGATGAAACAACTACAAATAAGATAATCTTCATCATTGTATTAAAGAGAACTTAATATACATAGTGGTAGTCTCAAAAAAATTATCTCAACAACCATTTTAGTTTCATCAAAATCCAAAGAATAAGGCCATATGCCATCAGATTTTTGAATATAAAAGAAAGTAAATACTAGAACTCAAAACATGGAATAAACAAGTTCCAGCTGATCTCCTATACTTTATATATAAGTTCTAAGCTCACTTTTACTACATCAAAAAAAAAATAAAGTAAACTTGAATCGATGACATCAAAAAGTTAACTTTGTAAAATTTGAGAGTTCATCAATCTATGAAGCCACCAGCAAAATAATTCTTATCTTTCCTTAGCACCATCTATCATATCCCCGGCCTGAATCTGCAAAAGAAAGAAAACATACATGCATACATACATACATACATACATACATACATACATACATACATACATATATATATATGTCATTTTAGAGCTTAAGTCATTATTAAAAATATATGTATATACATACATACATACATACATACATACATACATACATATATATATATATATATATATATATATATATATATCATTTTAGAGCTTAAGTCATTATTAAAAATATATGTATATAGACACATACATAATCTTTCCATCAAACAATGTGAGTGCCCACAGTATGTTTCATTAAAGTTTTATTTGTTCACATAACTCCTCTCTACAAACTAGGTTGCTATTCATACTGCCAACAGTAAAATATATGGAAAGCATGAGAGGTGTGCTTACATATATAAGTAGTTTTCTTTAGAGGCACTACATTCCCGAACTTTAATTCCTATTCTTCCTCAACCCTATAGCATGCTGACATTCCATAAACTCCTTAGTTTAACTTTCTGATAGAATAGAGCTCATGTTACTACAATTTGTTGCTCTAATTGAATGGAGAACTAATTTATCACCACCCCCACCATGCTCGATGCCATCATCACCACCTCCAACATGTCCGACACCATCATCACCACCCCAAACAAGCCCGACACTGTCATCCCTTTTGACAGTGGATGCATGATCACTGTCGTAGGCGGTCAAGAATAAAAATCAATTCAAACTATATAGATAGGGTGAGTAGAGATCGTTTTCACGAAGATCTAAGGTGATTATCTCTTTTTTTTATGAAGAAATAAAAGAGAATTGATTGTAGAAGGATTAACAAGAAATAGAATAGCAAAAAATTAAAAAGTGTAAATTAAATTATGAAAAAAAATAATTTAGAGAAATAACCCAAAAATTTTGAATCCACCATGCAAAGAGATTTATTTTTTTCTTTTTTTTATATTATAATATTTAATTCTTATAATTATGGTATTAGTATAGTTTATCTCTAAGGGATACGGACTGTATCAATAAATTACAGTTCATCCTATTAGAGTATAAACTATCTAAATTCAATTACAAGATCAAGATTCAATCTAATATACTACGATCTATCTCTCCAAAGTACATACCGTATCCAGAGATCACGGTACGTCAATAGAAGGTATAGGCCGTGTAGACTGGATCAATACTTCAGAAAATAAAATAAAAAGATATGAAATAAAAGCAAAATTTTATTGCATAAAAATTAAATATAAAAAAAAAATAAAAATTTATTTACAGACTTCATCAGATTCCTGGATTGAAGGAATTTAGCCTCGCATCAAGCTCTCTAGCTCCATAATCTCCCAATAATTGATCTCTAAAGCTCTTGAAATTTTTTTTCTATTTTTTTCTTACTTTTTCTCTTATTTTTTCTCCTTCTAAAGCTTATTCCCAGACCTCCTATTTATAGATAATTTTTTTATAATTTTTTGGTA
This sequence comes from Elaeis guineensis, assembly GCF_000442705.2. NCBI lineage: Eukaryota > Viridiplantae > Streptophyta > Magnoliopsida > Arecales > Arecaceae > Elaeis > Elaeis guineensis. The sequence continues at coordinate 107,856,851 of NC_026000.2, read as the reverse complement.
GGAAAAAGAGTCCTAAAATCCATAGAAATCATATAAAAACCCTTAAAAATTTTTCTGGCCATCGGATCAGGCTTGGACCGCTCAGATCTGATAAAAATCAACCGTTTTAATCCTTATCAGGATCGGATCGAAACACAGCCATCCGATCATGCCTGAGATTGGTTCTGGGCCATTGGATCGCACCCAGGAGAGTCCTCTTATAAACTAGCAACGAACAGCAGCCGTTGGATCTAAGTCGGATTGAATCTCAGCTGTTGGATTGCATCCATGATCTTTTTCTCACTGTGAGCCACATCTGTGGACTGCGTGAAGTTTCTTGTGGATTGCATCCTATTTCTGTGGATCAAGCAATCGGTCCACCGTGCATCGGAGGTAATATTTTTTATTTTTTAGGGTATTTTAACTCTATTTTTGCTCTGATTTTTACCTGAAAAATTAAAAAAAAATATGCATTAAATTTCTCAAAAATTTTTCATCATTTTGGTACTTAAATTGCTTGATTAAATTAACATCTTATTTTTCATAATATATCTAATTTTATATTTTTTTTTAAAATTACTTATTTTTTAAAAAATTTAATAAATTCATGAAATTAAGTTTTTAAGAAGATGTTAACACCATAAATTATCAAAAATATCTATAATAAATATAAAAATATACCACTTATCACACCTCCTAACTTAAACTTTGCTCGTCTTTGAGTAAAGAAAGAATTTAGAATCAAGTACCGTTTAACTTAAAATCTCAAATTTCACCAAATAATTTTAAAAGTTCATTGATATTCAGTAGAGCGTGAGTGAGGTATGTCATTGGGGTATTAATACTCATCAATATAAGAGTTAAACTAAGAATACTAAATTTTTTCTGAATTTTTTCAAATTATCCCTACCTTTATCTTCAAATTATTCACCTTCATATGGACAAGTATATTGTTACTTCCGTTCTTCATTTATTGAATTTTTTTTTTTAATATTGTACTGCTATTGAATGTCTTAACCCCTTAAACTTTCTGTTTGACTCATATAGCGAGTTTTCAATCAATGACTCCCAAATCAGATGGCTTTAGGATACTAGGTATAGAATACCCCTCAGATCTACTTGTTCGAATCAAACAGACTACGAGTTAAAACTAGCTTTACAATAAAGCTTCTTTGCCCTTCATACCTTTTGACGTAAAACTCAATACTTGCTTAGGCAAAGAGGCCCAGTTACTCAGCATGAAGTACTTGAAAACTCTTTTTTTTTTTAATATATGAAGAAACATATAGTTACTTTACACTAGCCCATAAGAAGTTAACTCTTCTTTGATGCTGGTAGAAAAAATTAGAAATACTCAAAAAAATTTGTTTAAGTTCTAAACTTAACTCCTTGTTGAGTTTTCTTAATACTTGATCCCTCAATATCTCACAAACTCTCTAGTCTATACATCAATTTTCTTTTAAAAATGCTTGGTTTAATTCAATTCTTAAATATAATTTGGTGCTTAAATGCTAAATACTAACTTACTTGAGGACTTTTAAATTTTTTTTTTAATTTTTATTTTATTCTTTTCTTCTAACTTAATCGATATTGTCCTCAATAGAGTAAGAAAAATGAAGGGTGCATAAAAAGAGAAAGAAAAAGGAGAGATGTCACCAGATCCAGAAGCTTTTTTTCAAAATTAGTGCTTCCCCCATCTTAGCCAATATTGCCTTCAAATCCGTACAAAGCAAGCTTTGATTAACTTAAACATAATGCAAAAAAAGTAAAAGCAAAAACTGAAAAACTGGGTTGCCTCCCAGAAAGTGCTAAATTTATTGTCTTCAGCCAGACCGTACTAATTCTACGTCATTTATCTCGTATCAAATATTGGATTGACAAATTCAAATGGATAAGATGGATGAGATGAATCAAGCATGGCATTAACCTCCTAGACCTAAATTTCTTCAATTGGTTCATTCAGAAAATTTATCTTTACAAGTGATTCGACAGGTGGTTGTCATTGTGGATGAACTCTCTGATTACTAGATGAAGAAATTTCATAAGCTATTTCAAATTTTTGATCTCGTCAGAGATTACAGTTAAAATCTTCTTGTCCTAGGTCAATGGTCTCATAAATCTCATCCTGAATCAGATTTACATCAATGAATTGGTCCCTTTTTTTTTCAAGATTGAAAATATTAAGATCAATGGTCATATTTCTAAATAAGAATTTCATGAGTCCATTGCGATAATTGATTAGGGCATTGGTGGTCGCTAAGAATGGTCTTCCTAAGATTACTGGAATGTGACCTTTTAGATTAATCACTGGTTCAGTCTCGAGGATCACAAAATCCACAGGATAAATGAAATTACTTATCTTGATTAACACATCTTCCACAACTCCTTTGGGGATCCCCACTGATCGATCTGCCAATTACAATATAATTTTTGTAGGCTTTAATTCTTCTATCTCCAATTTTTCATAGACCAAATAAGGTAGGATATTCATACTAGCCCCTAAGTCTAATAAGACCCTATCAATGATGGTTTCCCCAATAACACAAGAGATTGTAGGAGATCCTGGATCTTTGTACTTGACAGGCATGTGGCTTGATAGATATGAGCTTACACTGCCGTCAAGAAGGCTTTCTTGGGAATGTTGGTGGTCTTCTTCTTTGTGCATAGGTCTTTGAAAAATTTGGCATATATGGAAACTTGTTGGATCATATCTAATAGAGGGATATTCACTTTCACTTGTTTAAACATCTCTAAGATTTGATCCATATGAGCTGAGTATTTATTGGACCTAAGTCTATTTAGAAAAGGAGCTACAGAATTGGTGGGTGATGTCTCGAATTGCTTAATCCCTGATGTAAATTCTTCAAATGGCTTGGGTGGTTTGTTAATCTCTATTGACTCCTTAGACTTATTTGGATCCTCAAACTCGGTCTGATCGATCACTTGCTCATGAGGTGGTTTAGACAATGGTTCATCTTGATCTTCAGGTAGATCGACATGGTTGTCTACTTATTTTCCAGACCTTAAAGTATGAATTGTATTTAATTGGTTGATCTGGGCTCCTTGTTGTGATCCTTGATTGTTTTGGGTCCTAGGATTAGCCTCAGATTGACTCAGTAGTTTATCTTTTTCTCTTTCACTTATAGCCGTGGCTAATTGACCTAATTGCATCTCTAAATGGGTAATAGTCTGGGTGTTGGAAGTTAAAAGCTGGCCTGTGGTCTGCATGAAGTTGTTTAGTGTAGTGTTGGTGCTAGCAAATGATTTTGCTAGGATTTCCAGACTCTTTTCTAGTGAGTTAAGTCTTTGATCATTGCTGAAACCTGATGGGGTATTTGATGATTGAGTGGATCTGGGGTTGGGTTGAGTGAAAGCAGGTCTAATTGAGTTTGACCCTGGTGATCAAGAAAAATTGGGGTGGTTCCTCCATCTTGGATTGTATGTTGGTACATAGGAGTCATTTATGGGTCTTTGATAGGCTACGTTCACCTGTGCTACTTCGTTCTCGGCTGGATCCATCAAGAAAGGATATCCTTCCATCGTGTGGTCTGTGGCATTACACCCATTGCAAGTTGTTGTTGCAACTTGATTCACTTGGGTGTGCTCCTTGAGTTCTAGAGCCTCTATCCTACGGATCAAAGATGCGAATTTAGCCTCTTCAGCTAGGAAAGGTTGAACTTGATATACCCCCCCTCTTGAATGTGTGTGTCTGTCGGATTCTCTAGTGATCTCCCATTGTAAGCTCTTTTCTGCTAGGTCCTCTAGAAATTGCCAGGCTTCTATGGGTTCTTTATTCATGAATTGACCCTGACACATTGATTCTAACATGATTCTTGAGTTTGGGTCTAGTCCTTCATAAATGATTTGGCACAGCCTCCAAGTTTCTATTCTATGGTGTGGGCATTAACTCAAAAAGTTTTTAAAATGATCAAAGCACTTCCAAAAAGACTCACCTGGTAATTGATAAAATTGATTAATTTTATTTCTAAATTTGACAGTCTTATGGTGTGAAAAAAATTTTTCAGGAACACTCTAACAAAACCCTCTCATGATGAGATGGATTGATTAGGAAGATTGTATAACCACTTTTTGGCACTGTCCTTGAGGGCAAAGTTGATCAACCTAAGTTTTACAGCATCCTCAATGAGCTGTTGAAGCCGCATCATGGTGCATACTTCCTCAAATTCCCTCATAAAAATGTATGCATCCTCGATTTTGATGAATTTGGGAAGCATATTTATGATCTGAGATTTGATTTCAAAATTGTCATCAGTTTGTGGCAGTCGGATACATGAGGGTTGGGCTGTCTCAACTGAATAGCAAAGGTCTTTCAAAACTCTAGGTTCATGTTCGAGTTCACCCATGATGGGCTTAAGGTCTACTGGACTCGATGTAAAGTTTGGATCTATTCTCACTAATCGACCAGATAACCTTGTCCACGAAAAAATTTGAAAATTTTTAGTTATTTTTATATTTTTTATATTTTTTATTTTTTTATATATATTTTTAAAAAAAATAGATAAGAAAAAAATTCTAAAGATGGGGGCCTAAGGAGTCCTAAATCTAGAGATGATAGAGAAGAGCATTTTAATTAGGGTTAATGTTTGTAGGTTAGTAGTCACGTTATACAATCAATCCTAGCTAAGGGTAACCCTAGATCTAGACAGCTCCTAACTTGTCAAGGTTGCTTTGAGTACTCCAGGTAAAAGACTTAGCCACTCAACTGGCCAGGTAAGTGTAAGGTCGGTGGGGGTTCCCCCGTTGCTTTCTTAGACACCAGCTGAGTTGGCCAGGTAAGCAAACGGAATCAATTAAATAACCACCTTCCTTCAGGACGTAGTTCTTGAACTACTTTCCTAGACACCAGTCAAACTGACTAACCCTAATCCGATATTACTCTTAGGATCTCTTGTCCTATTGAGCTCGAAAGTCCTTAGGGGCCAATGCCTAATTAATTTTAAGTTAAGATTTAGGTCAATGCAATATGCAAGATGGTGGTTTGTGGACCAAAGAAGAGTGATGAAATCCCCACCTTATCTTGTTTAGGATTTGTGTCCTTAAGATGTTTTATGGAATTATGCAATGCAAGAAGAAAAAGTGACCAAATTTGTTAGTTAGTTAAGAGTAAATTGATTTATTTTATTTTTTAGATTTTATGATTAAGTATCTAATTCCTTAAGCAGATTATGAGGTGTCAATGTAGAGATTTTTTAAAAAAAAAAATTAAGTTTGACTAAGGAATTAGGTAAGTTAGAAAGAAACTAAAAAAAATAATTTTTTTTTAAAAATAATCATGCCTAGATCTCGACAACAGCACCAAAATTTGATCGCTGTCGTAGAAGGTTAAGAATAAAAATCAACTCAAATATATAGATAGGGTGAGTAGGGATCGTTTCCATGGAGATCTAGGACAATTATCTTTTTTTTTTATGAAGAAATAAAAGAGAATTGATTGTAGAAGGATTAACAAGAAATAGAATAGCACATACCGTATCCAGAGATCACGATACGTCAATAGAAGGTATAGGCCATGTAGACTGAATCAATACCTCAGAAAAAAATAAAAAGATATGAAATAAAAGCAAAATTTTATTGCATAAAAATTAAATATAAAAAGAAAAAATAAAAATCTGTTTACAGATTTCATCATATTCCTGGATTGAAAGAATTTAGCCCGCATCAAGCTCTCTAGCTCCATAATCTCTCAATAATTGATCCCTAAAGCTCTTTGAATTTTTTCTCTATTTTTTCCTTACTTTTTCTCTGATTTTTTCTCCTCCTAAAGTTTATTCCCAGACCTCCTATTTATAGATGAATTTTTCATAATTTTTTGGTAGGAAAAGAGTCCTAAAACTCTTAGAAATTGTATAAAAACCCTTAAGAATTTTTCTGACTGTCGGATCAGGCTTGGACCACTCAATCTGATCAAAAATCAATCATTTTAATCCTTATCAGGGTTGGATCGAACCACAGCCGTCCGATCACGCCTGGGATTAGTTCTGGGCCATTGGATCGCACCCAGGAGAGTCCTCTTATAAACTGGCAACGAACAGCAACCGTTGGATCTAAGTCGGATTGAATCTCAGCCGTTGGATCGCGCCCAGATCTTTCTCTCACTGTGAGCCGCGCCTGTGGACCGCATCCTATTTCTATGGACCGAGCGGTCGGTCCACCATGCACCGAAGGTAATATTTTTTATTTTTTAGGATATTTTAGCTTCATTTTTGCTCCGATTTTCATCTGAAAAATTGAAAAAAAATATGCATTGAATTTCTCAAAAATTTCTCATCATTTTGGTGCTTAAATTGCTCAATTAAATTAACATCTTATTTTTCATAAATATATCTAATTTTATTTTTTTTAAATTACTTATTTATCAAGAAAATTTAATAAATTCATGAAATTAAGTTTTTAAGAAGATGTTAACACCATAAATTATCAAAAATACCTACAATAAATATAAAAATATATCACTTATCAATGCAACTATTGTTACATCCACTAGATCAATAGTATCATACTAAAAAAATTAGAGAAAGAAATTTAGGCTACTGAATGGTGTAAAGACATTAATAAAGAATTTAATTAACAGCAAAATTGTACTTATGCCAATTTTCCTGCAAGACAACTTATGGGTCCATACCCATCAATAAAATCGAAGGAAGACATGAAATGATCTGGGAGATCAAGAAGTTCAAAATCCAAAAAGGCAAATTGGCCCTGGTAAGCAATATTGTGGATGCAGAAAACCACCTAAAAACAATGTCAAACTAATGCTCAGCCTAGTTGTTTGATATCTGTACTGATAACTAAGAATAAGATAATATTCAAACTATAAAGAAAGCTCACCTTGGCACTTATGTAAATGCCATTTGGTTTATAGATACTCTTCAAGTGACAAGGAAGAAGAGCAGTGTGCCAATCATTAGCAATAAATGCAACATCTCCCCTTGCACAAAAAATCCACAAACTGATGCCAAGAGAAAAGACTTGAATATGATATTTTAGAAGTTTGACATTGTTAACTTGGGAGAAGTAGCAATTAAACTACATACCATACAATCCAAAGAAATATTTGCTGTTACTGAGATTCAGAACTCTTGGAGCTTCCAAAGCCACCTGAAAGCAACGATTGCAATTATTTTTTTCTTGAGCAAAAACAAATACACATTATTACTTTCAAAAGTTGTAGGGAAATTTTTTGCAAAATCTTAGTACATGGTGAACTTGGAAAGCACTCGGGAATATTTTTGTAAGATTTTACTATAATATTATGAAATGATCCAGAACAGTCGTGACAAAGAAATTTTCACATTTTATTTCAAATATGTAGTTGCTAAGAAAAAGTGAAGCATAGCATGGAAAGGAATGATGAAACTCTAAAATCTTCTGCAAACTAAGCCACTTGTGAATCACAAGGTTTAACAAATTGCTGAAGACTGGAAAGTGTTGTCACACCTTTTCTATCAAAGAGTTCAAAGTTAAGGCCCAACAAACTTAGCAACAGGTGAAGAATTGTGGTTGGTGCAAGCAGCTCTGCATAGCAAGAGTAACACAACATAAAGCAGCACCTTATGTTCTGAATACCAAGAGAGGCAACTTATTTGCCATTCCCAGTATTCATGACATGCAACTCAATTTGGTTTTTTGTGCTAGAGATCAATGAGTAATATGCATGCTCAGATAAATGTAAAATTTTAGTCTCATTTTTTCACAAATATGCCATAGAAAAATATTGTTTAACAAGAGTTTATTTAATTCATTACAATCCACACACATGTATTTGTTTCTTAAAGAAGAATAACATTCAAGAGATCAATAGTAAAACTTTTATATTAACTGGGAGAGGGAAATTGCTCACCAAACATAAAAGATAGAAGTACAGTTGGCTGTCTTCATAATCTATTCCAGCATTAGGACCATATAGTTTCCCTCCAGTTTTTCCCCACACCTAAGAGATTATGATTAAAAAAAGGCACCTTGAATTCCTCTGACAAGCCCGACATTGTCATTTCCTTCCTCTACTGTCACACTGGCCTCTCCCCGCCCCAGCTCTGCGCCTTCATCCACTGCCGCCCCACTGTCCTCGCCGTTGACGTCTACACCAACCTCCTCCCTAAGCTCAAGCTCCTCGAGCCCCTCCTACCCTCCCCTAGCCCCACCAAAGACCTCACCTACCTCGCCACCACCTCCGCCTCCACCTTCGGCTACAGCGCCACCCACCTCGCCCCCGCCATCAACCTCCTCCGCTCCCTCCTCCCCCCATCCGAGCCCCGTGCAGCCATCGCCGCCCTCTGCCGCTGCTCCTGGGTCCTCACCATCAAACCCAACAAGATCCTCTCCTGCAACGTCAACCTCCTTCACCACTGTGGCCTCGACCCCTCCGCCATCATTGAAAAAGCCCCTAACCTCCTCATCCTCAAGCTCGACATCCTCGACGCCCCCTTCGTTGCCATGGAGGAGGATCTTAGCATCGCCAGCTCCTCTGACTGCTACCTGGATGCCGTCAACCTGGTGGCCTCCATGCCTAAAGAGGACTTGCTAAAGAAGATGAAAATGCTTGCCAATTATGGATTCAGTTAGAAGGAGAAGCTCACCTTGATCTAGGAGATGGGGAGTGCTGGAGAGCGATGCAGAAGGTTGGGGCAGTTGCGCATGATAGAGGGCGACATAGAAAAAAGCCATGGGCACCGAGATGGTGGGGGGGTGCATTGGGGAGCCCAAGGCGGAGGAGCTGTGGGCACCCAGGATGGGTGGGGAGGGTTTGGGGGGAACTGCGGGCAAGCATCGATTGGGGGTGCGGGGGGTGGGAAAGACCATCGGGGAAGGGGAAAGAGGTAGCACAGCATGGGTAGGGAGGTTGGGGATGGGGGCGGTGGGCATTAGTGGGGTGGGGCACGAGCATCGGTTGGGAGAGGGGTGGAGGGTGGGCGAAGACCATTGGGGAGGGGGTGGTGCAGGGGTGGGACGGGTGGGATGGGAGGCAGCGGGGCAGAAGCACCGATTGGGTGTGGGGGATGGGGCATAAGGAAGATCGTCGGAGAGGAAGGGAGGGGGTGGGGGATGAGGGCTAGAGGTGGGACAGGAGTGGAGAAAAAATAAAATACCTAAGGTGGGGTAGGTGATAATGTTATTGTTTTACTTAATCAAAGGAGATGGTGCCGGTGCTTTTTTTTTTTTTTTTTGATGCTCCTCTCTCGGTGTCAGTCACTTTTTATCAATACTTAGTATTTTTTTTAGCAAATTTGAGTTATCCATATTTATCCATTAGCAGATTTGATTTACTCACATCTAATCATTAAAATATTAGTTAAAAATTAATTATAATATTTTCATGTTTGACAAATATGGGTATATACAATCTTTTTTGCAGAATTTGATCTTTTATCCATGTATGTAGTTTACGTGACTGAAAAGTGTGGGTGTATGTGACTTTTCTTATAATGTATCATTGCTACATATATGCATGCATGTATACATTTATAAGTAATGTGGCTAGAAGGGTGTATTTTAAGAATTTTTAAGAATCTATTGGACTATGAAATTTGTTGGCATGTTTTTACAAACACCGAAAAAATCTTAAAATTTATAATGTATTTTTAAATTATTTGGCAAGATCTAGTTGAATGTATGGTAGGGTTGTCAATCATGTTAGAAAATGTGTTCTAAAGTCAATCGTTGGATATTGTGCACTTTATAATTTGTATATGAATTATGAATTAACAAAAATTATTTGATATTTTTTATCACAAGGAATACATCTTCCTTGATAGAACTCTAATGTTCTGATGAAGTTTTTAGAGCTATGTGACAATCGATAAAGAAAGATTTATCGAATAGTTCTTAAACATGTTCACAACCAAATAATATATCATTAAAGGACGATAACTTTTATCGAGTGTAGGTCATTGTATGCCATATAAGTTGGTTTCCTCTTAACTAAGAAGTATGGAGACACTGGCATGACATACAAATGAGATATAGGAGTGTATCATACAGAACAAGTGACTCACTTGTGGAGCACTCTGCTGTCAAGGATTGCTCGTAAAGAATATGGACATAAATATTTTTCAAACTTGAGATTATTATGGTGACTTACAAGCAACTCACTGTGCTTTGGTGTCAGATTACTTGAATTTTTAATTCATGATGAAAAATCTCTGGGTACAGTCAAGTACTTGTGATAGTCGGTGTGGAGATCAAGATGGGATTGATCCCTTCACATTTCAAGAGTTAATGCATTATTGTATTTTAATTGAATAAGATCTTGACCAGGGCAATCCATGTGATGGATTATAGGATTTGAAAAGGATTGAAATATAATGTGAATGATTAATTCAGGATTGAAGTTAAACCCTAGGTCGTCCTGAACATTCAGGATCAAATAGATAAATTATACAGTAATTATATTTCATGGTTCTTAAGTGTTGCTTTGTAAATATTTGACCTATCCAAATATTAAAAATTATTGCTAAATGATAACTTCGATTAGTACAGAAAATAGTTTTCTATGCTACCAGCTTAGTGTTCGAACCTATGGAGTCACATACAAAGTCAAACAAAATAGGAAAGAATTGATCCATATCTATGTGTTCAATTTGAAAATGTATGATTTAATTGAATAAATAGATTAGCTTAATTAAGAATTAAGTTAGAGATTATATGGGATTAAATAAGTTGACTATGTCTAGCTAGCACTAGACATGAGGTTTATGTTTAATTCTGGAGATGATGATGATCTGATTAATGATCTAAAAAATTTATAAAAATTAAATTTATATCTTAATTAATTTTAAATTATATTTTATTTAATTAAGATTTAATTGAGTTAAAAATTTAGGTTAGACTTAGACCAAAATTTTAATTAAATTAACATTTATAGCTTCTTCAAATTTAGTTCAAATCCAGTTCAAATCAAGTTCAAATTGGACTCAATTTGGACCCAAACAGGATTAGATCCTTAGAGTCCCAATAATTAGGGACTCTCTCTCATGATTGTCGATCAAAAGAAGGAAAAGGGGTGCTAAAAATTTTCGCCCATAAAGGTGTACACGTGAAGGTGCTTGCATGAGACACTAACCACTTTCCTTTCTTAAGTTGGCATCTCCTACTTTGATAAGGTGTCCTAACTAATTAAGATTTTGAATCAAATCAAGATGCCACATCTATATAAGAGGGGACCACTTAAAAACCAAGAGTTTTGATTTTTTGTCTGACAAAAATAAAATAAAAAATCAGTGAGAAAGTGTTGTGCGACAAACAAAAAGAAGGGGCACCAATTTTGGGATGCCTTTTTTCTCTTGGTGTGTGGGATTTTTGGGTGCTAGTTTTCTGGTGTGAAGACACCCTTCTAGGAGTCTCTAAGGAGAGGAAATCAGATCTCCTCCCTCCCTTTGTTCCCTCCTGAAGATAGGCACAAAAAGAATCATTCCTCTTCCCTACGAAGCCTGACGTGTGCGCGAAGTAGAGGGTCTGTGCGTTCAGATCTCATGAGGCATCAAATCATGCCACCCTCTGGGGATATGATCCTTATTCCACTGCATATTGGGTGTGTTATATTACCACTAGAATAGTAAAATTTTCAGATGCACTCTGGCCATCCGATCAGATCGAATGAATTTTTTCTTCAACTGGTGTGAGAGCCAAGCTGATATATAGATGTATAGATTAATTTTTTTGATATATATATATATGATATATGATTAAGTTTTTATGTTAGATATTAAATCTGATTTAAAACTATTAATATAAAATTTATAATCTGATTTTGATCAAGATTTCAAGAATTAAAATGGTTGATTGAAGGTTGTTATAAATCTGTTATAATAGAATTTTCTTAATATAGATTTTTACTAAAATAATAATCAAATTAAAATCTATTTTAAATTTATTTTAATAAAATTTTTATAATTTTATTTTGGATTGAAAGTTAGAATTAATCAAGATCTAATTAAATTTATTTTAATAGATTTTTAGATCTGATTTTAAGTAAAATTCTGCACAACATTAAATTAGGTCTAACTAGAATTTTAATTTTTATACATTTATATCTATGTTTGAATTATTTTTCTATATAATTCAAATATAAAATTAATATGTTATATGATGTATAAAAGTAGGCTCAGATCTGAAATTAATTTGTAACATCATATGATGATGTGATCTAATTAGATTAGATGCATGATATATATAATATGATCATGTTCATATGTGTACATGCTTGGATTTTGTTTATTGCATGGATAGATGTAATTAATTTTAACAATTAGATTTCTAGTTTTAATAGTTCAGTACTCAAATTGAGATGATCACCAAACCATTCGATCATAAGAAGAAGTAGGGATTGAGTCCCTTTCTTGTCCATTCGATGGGTTCTCTTATGATACATAGGGATGCCACTGTGATCAAGTCTCATGAGAAAGAATAGTGAAAAAAAATTTAAAATTATTTTGATTATAAATAAGTTTAGATTGGATCTAAAGTGATTCATGATTCGTTACAATTTTGATGAGATAAATTTAGATATGAAAATTATTTTAAAATCTGAATTGTATGTTATATATGATGTAATTGGAATTGATTTGAATATTGCTATGATACATATGATGTATGTATGAGATTTAGATCAAATTGATATATGTTTAATTATTAAATATAAATCTAAAAATTAAATTTTAGGATCTAAAAATTATGAAACATATGATATGCTTTTATGAAATTATGTTAGAATAGTTCTATAAATTGAAACAAATATTTACATACTTAATTTAGAATTAAGTTTAATTGGTCTAGATTTAAGAATTGAAGATTCTTAAGACACCTCATAAACTGTTTGGGCTGTGAGTTAGCTTGGATCAGGTCTTCTAATTAGGTTAGACATAGGTTTAGAAATAAATATTGATTAATTAGAGAAATTGATTAAATCTAATCAAGAGTTGAATTAGATTATATCAGAATTTCTGTAGATCAACCTTAATAGTTGTAGCTTGATCAAGTCCACATTTTTGACCATACCAAATGGACTGGATTGTGGCTCAATGGTTTAGCCCAAGCCTTTTAGTTGATCGAATTGAAACTAATCGATCAATTAGTATCTAAAGTAAGTTTGACAATATTGTTTGGCAATATGATCGGTGGTTTTTAATTGAAAGTTCGCTTATCTGGCTATTTCGATAGTGCTAAGGCAAGCTGAGGTAGATCCTCCCACCGATCACACTTACTTAGCCAATTTAATAGATTATGTTTTGATTATGCCATTAATTAATTCGAGCTGACCCATACCATTAAGATAAATTAATGTGACTAATTTAGGTGTCTCTTTACCAGACTTGTCTCTAGTCAATTTAATAACTTGGTGAAGTCAGTGAGAGAACTTTTGACTGCTGATCGATCTCTTCTCTCATTCTCAAATCGTTAAATCAGTTTGACTGATTTAGATGTCCTTAGATCAGTTTGTCTCTAGTCCTCTTCATGACTTGATAAAGTCAGTGGGAGGATTTAGACTCGCCAATCCAATGGACCAGCTTGTCTACTCTTTTTCGTGACTTGGTGAAGTTAGTAGGAAGATTTAAGACTTATCGATCAATTGCTTATCAAATTATTAACCTAATCCTCTAAATTATTAGATCCATAAAATGAGCTAGTTATGAGGATAACTAGATCACAGTCTCCCATTAAGTTGGATGATAATGGATCCATTAGTCTGATAATCATTAGAGGCCCAAAGGCTTGGTGCTTATCTGCTATTAGAATTATCATTCATAATATGATAACTCAATCGTGTCTCTCTGATGGATGGTTAGGTTGGCCGACCAAAGTTGGACTATTTGTTGGTTAGATTAGCTGAGTATAGTCATGTTAATAGTTGGACCTAATCAGGACTTGCAGAGATGGCCAAAATCAACTAAAAAAGAAATCTATAGTAAAATTAATTATTAAAAGTTGCTTGAAGAAATAATTCGTTAAGAACCTACCTATACAGTACATGAGTTGACCGACCAAAGTCGGGCTCGTATATAGTCTGTGTAGATTCTAGTACCTGCTAAAAATTAAAGTAATTCCTCGAATTAGAAATAGAAGCTATCAATTCATATAAAATAGTGAGAGAATCTTTAGACTAAAGTCCAAATCTTTAGGATCAAACAATTTATATACTAATAGGTTTTAATATTTTTCTTTTAGTTATGGCTAGTCGATTGTCGCTCCATTCACTATTGGATAGTGACAATCTTATAGGATCAAATTTTGATAATTGGTATCAAAATTGAGAATAATTTTTGAGCATGAAAGGATCCTATATATGATTACAGATCCAGTACCTAAAATACTAGCTCCCAATGCAGATGCGATGGTTAGAGATACTTATCAGTAGTGGCTCAATGACTGTACAACAGTATGTTGCATAATAAGAGCTGATATGAGTGATAAATTTAGTTGTAAATTTAATGATGCTCAGATAAAATAAATACTTTAAATATTGAATAAGTCTTTGGACACACTTGAGGATTTATCCTCAATAATGCATCGATCCTCTGATAGAGGAAAGACAAGTATGGTGCAGTGGTATCTTACTAGAGCTTCTAAGCCCAATCGATCTAACCAGTCTAAGGTAGATTAGAGTCAGGCAGAATGCTTCTTTTGCAAGAAGCTGAGAACTGGAAGAGGAATTATCCTCTATGTCTAGTTTTCCTTAATTCAGACAGGCCTAGGAAAAAAAATAGCAAAGAATTGCTGGATAAGATACTTATATAATAACACCTTGTAGTTTTTTTGTCTGTGATACTGCTACCTCGGTATTGGATACAAAATGTTCGATTCATATCTGTAATTTATTGCAGGGACTTTAGGTTAGTAAAAAATTTAAGAAGAATAAACGATTCCTGAATGTTAGAGATGGAAGAGCTATTCCAGTTCTAGCTATAGAAAAAATTCAGCTTGTTCTCAATTCAAATATCATTACTTGAGATGATTATTATAATTATTTATCTTTTCTTATGAATATTATTTTCATAGGCCTTTTGGCTAAGGATGGTTATAATTTTTTAATAAAAAAAATTTTGTGATATCATTATGAATGGTGTCACGATTATGCGTGGATAGTTGAAATATAGTATCACAGCCTGTTAGTGTCATGTATGCATTAAACAAACACTCTAGAATAGATAATGTCACAGATGCCTATCTTTGACATTGTAGACTCGGTCATATAAATGAGAATAGGATAAACAGGTCAACTAAAGAGAAAATCCTCGAGATTAATGATTGTGAATCATTGCTATCCTGTGAGTCCTATCCTCTTGGAAGATGACCAAGTCACCCTTTACTAAAAAGGATGATGAGCCAGTGATATAATAGATCTAGTACATAGTGATATATGTAGACCTATGAACATAGGCGCCAGAGAAGGGTATTACTACATTATATTTACTGATAACTTATCGAGGTATGGGTATGTCTACCTTATGAAGCATAAATCCAAATCATTTGAAATATTCAAATAATTCAGTAGTGAAGTAGAAAAATAAACTGAAAAAAGTATTAAAACTCTTCGATCTGATCAAGATGGGGAATACCTTTTCAATGAGTTTTTTGACATATCTAAAAGAGAATGGGATTCTCTCACAATGGACACCTCCTGGAAGCAGGAATCAAATCATGTTGGACATGATTCGATCCATGATGAAGTTTGCAAGTCTATCGATCTCTTTTGGGGTTATGTCTTTGAGATTGTGTACTATGTTCTGAGCAATGCTCTGAGCAAATCATCATAAAAATTTTATATGAGATAAAGACTAAGCATAGATCGATATCCTCTTACCTTAGGGTTTGAGGTTATTCGATTTATGTAAAATATTTACAGACCGATAAGCTTGGACCTCGATCCAATAAGTGATTATTTGTAGGGTATCCTAAGAAGTTTTGGGCATACTACTTCTACCATATGGAAGAACAAAATATGTTCATCAGAGAATAGGACATTCTTTTTAGAAAAGAAGTTTCTTATGGAAAGAACTGATGCCATTAAGGTTGAACTTGAGAAAGTTCGACAAGTAGAAGAATCGACACAGACAAGTGAAAATATAGAATCGAATTTGATTAGATCAAATCTAAAACCTATTATTAAGACACCTTGAGGAGATTCGGTAGAGTACCACATTAGTCAGATAGATACTATGATTTCTTAGTCTGAAATAATGATGTTGTTTAACTAGATGAGAACAATGAAGATCTGATAACCTACACGGATGTCATGCAGAGATCCAACTCTGACAAATGGCTTGATGCCATGAAATCCAAGATGGAGTCCATGCAGATCATTAGTGTATGGACACTGGTTGATCCACCTAAAGGAATAAAATTTATAGGGTGTAGATGGATTTTCAAAAAGAATAAGAGGTACTAATGAAAATATGGAGATCTATAAAGTCCATTTGGTTGCCAAAGGATATCGTCAATGTTATAGTATTGACTATGACGAGATATTTTCTTTTATGGTAATGCTCTCAGAGTTGGAACATGCATTTTTCATAAATCAAAATGTATGACTTTGTTAGGAATGAAGAAAACCCCTACATATATAAGTAGACTATTAATTCTGTAGTCATCTTTCTTGTACTTTATGTGGATGATATACTATTCATAGAAGATGACATCTTAGCCTTATAAAGTATAAAGCTATAGCTATTATTATAGTTTTCCATGAAGGATTTAAAAAAAATATCCTACATCTTAGGAATGAAGATCTATGCAGATGGATCTAAAAGGTTACTTGGATTGTCCCAATCCACATACATAGACACCATGCTGAAATGGTTCAGCATGAAAAATTTCAGAAAAGGCCATCTCTCGATAGACTATGAAATTACTCTCTCTCAGAAGGATTATCCGACAACTCCTCAAGAAAGAGAGCATATGAGTAGAGTCCCATATGCTTCAACATGGGATCTATCATATGTGCCATGATATGTACGAAGCCAGATATGATATACATACTAGGGGTAGTGAATAAGTACCGGTTTGATTCGGATGAGAACTATTGAAAGGTTATAGAGGTAACCCTTAAGTATTTGAGAAGTACTAAAAATTCCAATGGCTAATCTATGGAGACACTGATTCGAAACTTATGGGACATATTGATTCCAATTTCAGTCAGAACATGATAATGGTAAAAGTGTGTCGAGTTATGTATTTACCCTAATGAAGGAGAGATCTATTGAAAAAATTTCAAGCAACATACCGTAGCCAATTCAGTATGTGAGGTGGAGTACCTTGCAGCATCTGATGCTACCAAGAGAGTAGTCTGGTTGTGGAAAGTTTCTTAGCGAGCATAGAGAGGCACCCTCCATTGATGGTTCAGTCATGCTGTATTGATAGCACTGAGGCCATAGCTCAAACTAATGAATAGTTGTTCCATCAGAAAACTAAACCCACTCTGCATCGCTATCACCTTGTACGAGAGGTTGCAGATAGAGGTGACATTGATCTTCGAAAGATCAATTGGAAGGAAAATTTGGCTGACCCATTTGTAAAAACCTTCGGAATCAAAGAGTTTGTTGAACACAAATGGAAGATGGGTATTAGATACTGTATTAACTAGCTTTAGTCCACATTAAGGCACCTTGAGGAGATCCAGTAGAGTACCACATTAGTCAGATAGATACTATGGTTTCTTAGTCCGAAATGATGATGCTATTGAACTAGATGAGAACAATGAAGATCTGATCACCTACACGGATGTTATGCAGAGATCCAACTCTAACAAATAGCTTGATGCCATGAAATCCAAGATGGAGTCCATGCAGATCAGTAGTGTATGGACACTAGTTGATCCACTAAAGGGATAAAATTTATAAGGTGTAGATGGATTTTCAAAAAGAATAAGAGGTACTAACGAAAATATAGAGACCTATAAAGTCATTTGATTGCCAAAGGATATCGTCAATGTTATAGTATTGACTATGACGAGATATTTTCTTTTATGGTAATGCTCTCGGAGTTGGAACATACATTTTTGATAAATCAAAATGTATGACTTTGTTAGGAACGAAGAAAAATCCTACATATATAAGTAGACTATTAATTCTGTAGTCATCTTTCTTGTACTTTATGTGGATGATATACTATTCATAGAAAATGACATCTTAGCCTTATAAAGTATAAAGCTATGGCTATTATTATAGTTTTTCATGAAGGATTTAGAAAAAAATATCCTACATCTTAGGAATGAAGATCTATGCAGATGGATCTAAAAGGTTACTTGGATTGTCCCAATCCACATACATAGACACCATACTGAAACGGTTCAGCATGAAAAATTTCAAAAAAGACCATATCTCGATAGACTATGAAATTACTCTCTCTAAGAAGGATTATCCGACAACTCCTCAAGAAAGAGAGCGTATGAATACAATCCCATATGCTTCAACAGTGGGATCTATCATATGTACCAGTTTGATCTGGATGAGAACTATTGAAAGGTTATAGAGGCAACTCTTAAGTATTTGAGAAGTACTAAAAAGTCCAATGGCTAATCTATGGAGACACTGATTCGAAACTTATGGGACATATTGATTCCAATTTCAGTCAGAACATGATGATGGTAAAAGTATGTCGAGTTATGTATTTACCCTATGAAGGAGAGATCTATTGAAAAAGTTCCAAGCAATATACCGTAGCCAATTCAGTATGTGAGGTGGAGTACCTTGCGGCATTTGATGCTAACAAGAGAGTAGTCTGGTTGTGGAAAGTTTCTTAACGAGCATAGAGAGGCACCCTCCATTGATGGTTCAGTCATGCTGTATTGATAGCATGAGACCATAGCTCAAACTAATGAATAGTTATTCCATCAGAAAACTAAACCCACTCTGCATCGCTATCACCTTGTACGAGAGGTTGCAGATAGAGGTGACATTGATCTTCGAAAGATCGATTGGAAGGAAAATTTGGCTGACCCATTTGCAAAAACTTTCGGAATCAAAGAGTTTGTTGAACACAAATGGAAGATGGGTATTAAATACTGTATTAACTAGCTTTAGTCCAAGTGAAAGTTGTTAGGAAATGTGTCTTAAAGTCAATCGTTGGATGATTGTACTCTTTATAATTTATATATAAATTATAAATTAATAAAAATTATTTAATATTTTTCATCATAAGGTATACATCTTCCTTGATTAAACTCTAATATTGTAATGAAGTCCCTAAAACTATATGACAATCGATAAAGGAGGATTTATCGAATAGTTCATAAACATATTCACAATCAAATGATACTTCATTAAAAGATGATGATATTTATCAAGTGTAGGTCATTGTATACCATATAGGTTAGTTGTCCTCTTAATCAAGGAGTGTGGAGATATTGATATGACATACAGATGAGATGTAAGAGTACATCGTCACTAAATAAGTGACTCACCTATGGAGTGCTCTACTATCAAGGGCTGCTCATGAAGAATATGGATATAAATATCTCTCAGATCTAAGATCATCACAATGACTTGCAAGCAACTCATTATGCTTTGGTGTTGGACTACCTAAATTTTTAATTCAGTGATGGAAGGTTTTAGACACATCAAGTACTTGTAGTAGTCAGTGTGTGGATCAAGATAAGATTGACCCCTCTATAGTTCAGGAGTTGATGCATCACTATATTTTCATTAAGTAAGATCTCGGTCAGGGCAATCCATGTGATGGGTCACAGAATTTGAAAAAAATTGAAATACAATATGGATGGCTAATTCAGGGTTGACAGTTAAATGCTAGGTCATCCTGAGCATTCAGAGTCAAAGAGATGAATTATGCGGTAACTGTATTTTATGATTCTTGAGTGTTGCCTTGCAAACATTCAACCTATCTAGATGTCAAGAACCATTGCTAGATAGTAACTTCGATTAGTACAGAAAATAGTTTTCTATGCTACTGGCTTAGTGTTTGAACCTATGGAGTCACACACAAAATCAGGCAATATAGAAAAAATTGATCTATGTCTATGTATTCAATTTGAAAGTATGTGACTTGATTGAATAAATAGATTAGCTTAATTGAGATTAAGTTAGAGATCATATGGGATTAAACAAGTTGACTTTGTCTAGCTAGCACTAAACATGAGGTTCAGGTTTAATTCTGAGGATGATGATGATCTGATCAATGATCCAAGAGATTTATATGAGATTGAATTTATGTCATCATTAATTTAGATAAGATTTGATTTAATTAAAACTTAATTGGGTTAAAAAAATTCAAGTTAGACTTGAATCAAAATCCTAATTAGATTAGGATTGATAGCTTCTTCAAATTTGGTTCGAATTCGGTTTGAATCAGATTCAAATTGGACTCAAGTTGGATCTAAATAGGATTAGATCCTTAGAGTCCCAATCACCAGGGACTCTCTTTCATGATTGCTGACCAAGAGAAGGAAAAAGGGCACTAAAAGTTTTTGCTTATAAAGGTGTACATGTGAAGGTGTTTGCGTGAGACACTAACCACTTTCCTTTCTTAAGTTGATGTCTCCTACTTGGATAAGGTGTCCTAACTAATTAGGATTTTGAATCAATCAAGGTACCACATCTATATAAGAGGGGACACTTAACAATCGGGAGTTTTGATTTTTTGTGTGACAAAAATAAAATAAAACACCGGTGAGAAAGTGTTATGCAGCAAACAAAAAACAAGGGGTGCCAATTTTGGGATGCCTTCTTTCTCTTGGCGTGTGGGATTTTTGGGTGCTGGTTTCTTGGCGTGAAGACATCTTCCAGGAGTCCCTAAGGAGAGAAAATCAGATCTCCTCCTTCCCTTTGTTTCCTCCTAAAGATAGGCACAAAAAGAATCATCCCTCTTCCCTACGGAGTCTGACATGCATGCGAAGTAGGGGGTCTGTGCATTCAGACCTCGTGAGGCATCAAATCATGCCATCTCCTGGGTATATGATCTCTATTCTACTGTATATTGGGTATGTTATATTATCATTAGAATAAAAAATTTTCAGATGTACCCTAGCTATTCGATCAAATCGGATGAATTTTTTCTTCAAGCCAAATATCACCAGAGGTGAGAAAAAATTCATATGTTAGACATTATAACACCCTCCTATGATATGATAATGCCAAAAGAGATTGACTCTGATATAATATTATGATAATACCTATAATATGATATGAAAATCCCTTGGTTCTTCTTACTTTAATCAACAATGTGAATTCCAAGTTATATATGATATGTTTCTCTTTGAACTCATTTTTCATAAATTAATCCAGCATCACTCAAAATTTCTTTTTCTTTTAATTAATTTATTATATGCATTTCAAATTACTGTACTATGCTATAGTTTTTGGATAGTATAACCATTGTTTTCTCATGACATTGAAAGAACTTGAATTATGATACAACACGAAGCTGCAACTCGTAAACAATTTGTATGGTATAAATAACAAGAATGAACCTAATGCAACAAAAATTATCCTTTCATGATGGGAATATTTGGAAAATCATGGTTCATTTTATTTCACTCTAGTAACAACTTGATAAATGAATCAATATTATTGCTACACTTTACATATGTACCACTATAACAAGCATCTGGATAAAACAACATTCCTGCTTGTAGTTATTCCTTGATTATCAAGTGGACAATAAATAGGTATACAAAACTCTCCCAATGGTGTATATACAAGCACGCAGCTCATATTACTACTTGTTAACCATGATGTAGTTTTTACTAGCATGTTTTTCCTTCTATGTACTAATATAGAGTATGTTCAAGATTTCAAGAATTGAATTGCATCCAATCACATTATATCAATTTTTTTTAAAAAAAAAAACTTCAAACTGTCACTTGGAGTAAGTATAAAATCAGCCAAATAGTTGACCAAGAAAAAAGCTTAAAAGAGATGATCACTTGATACAAAAAAGGTGGAGCTCAGGTAGTGGATGGAGGCAGTGGCAGGTGGGGGCGGCTGTTGGGGAAGAGACGAGAAGGAGTCAGTGGTAGGTGGGGGCAGTGGGTTGGGCAAGAGAGGAGAAGAAGCCAACAGCGGGTGGAGGCGGCGGATGGGGAAGAGAGAAGGAGCTGATGGTAGATGGGAACAGTAGATGGGAGTTGGGGTTGGGGAAGAGAAGAGGAGCAAGTGGCGGATGGGGGCAGCAGGTGGAGGAAGAGAGGAGAAGGAGCTGGCAATGGGTGGTGGTGGGGGTGGCGGTTGGGGAAGAGACAAGAAGTCGGCAGCAGGTGCGAGTTGGGGGGTTGGGAAAGAGAGGAGAACGAACTGGTGGGGGGTGGGGGCAGCAAAGAGGAGATGGGTTTTGAAAAGAGAGAGGAGAAGAAGAAGATGATGGGAGAGAGAGGAGAAGAAAGATTTGGGGGTTGGAATAGTAGTTAGCTAGGGTTTTAAAAGGGAGAGAGAAGAGAAGAACAAGGTGATGAAAAAGAGATGATATGAATTTTGAATGGAAGAGAGAGGAAAAGAGATGGGAGAGAGAGGATGTGGGCTTTGAAAGGATAGAAGGGGGTGCGAGTGGCTTTACATCACATCATATTCAATATCTTTTCTTTTTAACACACCACCTCAGCGAAATGGCAAGTCTTCTCTCCATTAGCTAGAAATAGATGCATAGAGATGCATGCCAATCAAGAGATGTGCATGTGACTGGATTTGGACTGGGATCCAATCAACTTGAGCCCGATCTCCCTCTCTCTCTCTCTATATATATATATTTAAATGATAGTTGAATAGATAATCCATCACCCTGCATCTTCTCAGGTATCACCAATGGTCTATATATATTTTAAAATATTAGCTGGTAGATACTACTAATTATTTGGATAAGGATCCTAGTTCTTATTGTCACTATATTCTTGATGAAAGACTTTTTAGGTATTTTCACTAATTAAGCAGGGATGAAATGCGAGGAATATTGAAGTTTTTGGAGGTTTCGATTATTCTTAGCTAGACTGAATTATCAAGGATCAATAGTGCCACTTCAGAATTCCATACATTTGGCATTATCCCATTTCTAAATTTGGCCTAAGATTTATATTAGTTAGGGTTGAAACCAGATTGGATATGAATTGGATATGGATCAGACATCAATATATTTATATTTATATTTATTTTATTTGACCAATACATATATATATATATATATATATATAATATATATATATATATATATATATATATATATATATATCAGTTGCAA
The DNA here is from genome assembly GCF_000442705.2 of Elaeis guineensis. NCBI lineage: Eukaryota > Viridiplantae > Streptophyta > Magnoliopsida > Arecales > Arecaceae > Elaeis > Elaeis guineensis. The sequence continues at coordinate 107,833,679 of NC_026000.2, read as the reverse complement.
TATTTCATATTCATATTTATTTTAGAAGGATATGGATACAAATCAAATATAAGAAGTATTAATATAAATATGGATATAAGTCAAATAATTAAATTTTATAACAACAAAATCAAAGATATTACTAAGTGAATAGTAAATCAAGTTAATAGCATGCTTATATAGTTATATATTTTTTTAAAAAATTTATGAATATTATATCAAAATAAATAGAATTACAAATATAATAGAATATTTAATATAGATCGAATAGTTGTCTATCCATATCTATTTTTCTTTAATGGATATGTACACAAATATAGATATTAGTTAGATGCTCAAATTTTTATCTATATCTGGATAGATCTGAATATTTAAATAGATCTGAACTAATATTATCTACTTCGTTTTCACCCTTAATATTAGAAGATTAGAATAGATAGTGATCTATGGATCTCTCTCTTCTCCTTTCTTTCACCTTGCCATTTTCCCACTTTTAAAACCTTTTTATAGAGATTTTGGAAAAAACTATTTTGAAACTCTATTTCAATTTCCAAAGAATCATGACCTAAGTGTTACCTCCATCGTTATACCTACCCACTTATAAATGGGGATCCAGTAGTGTTGGAGTCTAGAAGTAGTGCTATCTATAATATTACGCATCAGGAAGACTTCGCCGGTGGTCATATACAAGCTATGCATACTTCCATCCCCAGGCAACCTTGATTCTTCCTTTTTAAGGTTACACTACAAGCTATTTATACTTCCACCCACAGACAACCTTGATTCTTCTTTTTAAGGTTATTCATTACTCAAAATATTGTTAAATATTTTATTTACTGATTTTTATGGATGTATTTTAGTCATTTGGTTTAATTTATCAGATTTACCAAACAAATAGTTTACTCATTGTACTGTCATTTCTTTATTTCTTACAGAGAACTCATTACTATAATACTTCATTTTAAAGTTTTTCAAACAAACACCCACTTCACCAAAAACCACACTTAATGCCCACGTTCATGCTCTTGTGACAAGTTCTTTTGCACGCTTCCACTTTGTATTTTTGGGCAAACCCACGCCTTGTTTTCTCCGTCCTCCTTCGGTCTTCTCAAAGGAAAGTTAGGTCTTTTTCCATCAAGACAAAAGGCCACTCCTTATCATGCACAGAACAAAAGAATAGATTCAATGGATAGCTGCAACCTTAGAGGTGGATGACGATTAATTGGCCGCCCGAAGCCTCCACCACAACTAGCCTTCCCCACAAGAACGCTTCGAGCGCTAGCCAACTCAGACCAAAAGAAAGTTTCGTTTCCATTTTATTTTGTTAGCTGGGATGTAGGTTGTAGCTTTCACAAGAAAGAATGATTGATCTTCTTTTGTGGCATAAATATTGGACCACGCTTCGTGCAGTTTTCAAAGCACGATATTCATTTTGCGATCCATACTGATAGATGGAGGAGAGAGATTGGAGGGCTTTGAAAACTATGCAAAATGTGATCCAATGGTTGATATCACAAAAAAAAGATCCATCATTTTTTATGTGAAGGATACAATCTGTGGCTGGGTCCACATGCCATTCAACTCCTCAGTGAAAAGCCAAAGGGAAGGAAATGAAGTCCCCGTCATTCCTAATTTTTTTGATTCAGTGGGTGGAACATCTAATTCATTTCATACACGAACAACTTGGTCAGATGGTCAGACATCAAGTCCTTTTCAGATTCACCATGTCATTGGTTGAGATTTTTCTGAATAAAACAAATAGAGGGCCATCCTAGAAGGAGAGGGATAGAATACTACATGCCAACAATATTATATTAAAAGATTATGTAATATTGGATACGAAACTTCATAAAACTTAAAGAAGAATCTTGTGGTGAAGGATTTTGATGACTAATGAGCTCATGGTGTGTGGACCTAAGAATTTAAACAATTGAAACAATTGAATTTAATCTATACATCTACACACTACTGCATAAATGTAAATCAACAAAATATTTGTGTGGTGATGCTAAGCAGCCAGGCGCTTTCATGACCGCTCCTCAATTCTTTAAATGGACTCCACGACTTATATATATACATGTATAGATATAACTAAATTTTTATTTGACAGCACAGGACTAAATTTTTTCGTGAAGAGAGGAGAGAGTTTCCTTTTGCAAAAATCAAATACCTAAGTTGAAATCTGATCTTTACCAAGAATTCCAAGGTTAGAAATATTTGGCGCATGGAGCTCGTTATCTACAAATCTTTTCTAAAAGAATAAAAGTAGTCAAAAATATGAACCAACACTTTCTTTAGATAATACATTTGTCTTCCTTCCAAATATAATTAAAATTAATGAATATACATGCACATTTGTATTCACAAGGCAAGCAAACCAAAAACACAACATTTATATTTTAATTTTTAGATTACATTTGACCGAAGAAAACTCATCAAAAACTAATATACTTTTCCATAAAAAAAAAAATTTAAATTTAATTATATATTTTTTAGTTTTGTTACTTTTAATAAGATTAATAAGCAGAAACTTATTAGACCTATAAATTTTTCATATAATCCTGTTTGCAACCAAATATTTCTATGATGCCCTTAAATATACCATGAAATTGCATCATGACAATCGAGATAACTTATCAAACATGCAGTATAACATGCTGATAACAAAGCATAGATACATCTAATCAATGACATCAACATATGGAAGATGCAAGATTTACCCATGTAGAACATTATGGTCAACTAAAGACTTTGCTAGTTTACTACCACTTGGGTATTTCTAGTATGAAAAACTTATATCAAAGAAAAAAAAAAAAAGAAACCTCAGATGTCCTAAGCTAATCTTTCCTATGCATTCACCCTAGGATAATCACAGCTTCAATACCTAAGACCTAGCTATCGACATAAGCACCCTTAAAAAAATATAAAAATAACAGTATGTTGAAAACAAACCACCATCACACCAAGAAAATGGAACCAAGACTAGAACAGTGTAATTATGAAGGAGAAAAAAATGCACCCACCCGGGGAAGGCAAGATCGGTAGTTGGGTGTCTTCTCTGGTTGACTCCTTCCTTGAGACCATTGCCTCCAAAATCCGATGATAAAGCCCATGCCTTGATTACCCAGCTTTATTTAACCTGCCATTATCTCGTTGTTTATGCTCTAAACCAGACCAACCAAACCCAACCCTCGTTAAAAGGCCTTTTGCCACCAGCCGCCGTCTTCTCCGAGCCGCCTCTCTCCGGCGCTCCCCATTTCCATCCCCCTCTCGAGCTCTGAGCTCTCCAAGCTCCTCCCATGGTGGTCGAGAGCCCTCTCTCGTAGCTCCGAGAGGAGGAGCTCTCTGGTTCCCTCTCCAAGGTGGAATTTTTGGCGCTCTAGAGCAAAGAAACGAGCAAAGACTGGGGCTTTCTGATGCTCTGATCTGAGAACCGAGCGAGCTCCTGGGATTCATGGTGTTTGATGCATTTGTTTCCAAGAGAATGCAGATTTCTTGCGGTGGTTCGGAGATTTAGCTGCTGGGATGAAGCGATCGCTCCGCTTGCCAATTAGCCTCCTGCTGGTGGTCGCCGTCTTCACCGCCCTCAGTTTTGGGGCGGCGCTCCGGCGCGGCATCGGCGATGGATCTTTGCGGGTGGTCGCCGCCGTGACGGCGGCGCCGCCCCTCAACGCGGCGGCGACGCCCCTCAATGCGACGCTCCTGAGGCTGGCTGCGGTGGACGCCGGGGAGGAGGAGCTGCGGAAGGAAGTGGAGGACCTCCTCGACGTGACCTTCCCCGCCGGCATCTCCGGCGGCCGCGGGGGCAGGCTCCGCTCGTTCTCCGCCTGGCGGCGGGAGAACCACGTGGAAGCGCGGACACGATCTGGCTCGCGACTCCCGATCCGTCTCCGGTCACCCAAGAACTACCGGATGTTCCCGGAGTTCCGCCGCGCCCTCCGCGACTGGTTCCGGAACCGCCGGTTCCAGCCGGTGGTCATGGCAGAGCTCGTCGCCCTCGTTAGGGGCCCCATCGACCGCCACCTCGGCCGCCCCGACGCCGGCCGCCGCTACGGTACCTGCGCCGTCGTCGGGAACAGCGGGATCCTCCTCAAGAACAAGCACGGCGAGCTGATCGACGGCCATGACCTCGTCATCCGCCTTAACAACGCCCGCACCAACGGCTACCAGCGGAATGTTGGATCAAAAACCGACCTTTCCTTCGTGAACAGCAACATTCTCCACTTCTGCGCCCGTAGGGACGGCTGCTTCTGCCACCCCTACGGCGATGACGTCCCCATGATCATGTACATTTGCCAAGCCGTCCACTTTCTCGATTACACCATCTGTAATGCCTCCCACAAGGCTCCCCTCCTCATCACCGATGCCCGGTTCGATGTTCTTTGTACTAGGATTGTGAAGTATTACTCTCTGAAGCGGTTCGTGGAGGAAACCGGCAAGCTGCCGGATGAGTGGAGCAAGTCCCATGATGAGAAAATGTTCCATTACTCATCAGGGATGCAGGCCATAATGCTTGCTTTGGGAATTTGCGATCAAGTTAGTGTTTTTGGATTTGGGAAGTCGGCTGAGGCAAAGCACCATTACCACACCAACCAGAAGGCCGAACTGGATTTGCATGATTATGAGGCAGAGTATGCCTTCTACCATGACCTGATCGAGAGGCCACAGGTAATACCATTCCTCAAGGATTCTGGAGTTAAGGTTCCTCCACTTGTGTTTTATCATTGAGCTGTTTGTTTGATTCGATTTGTTGGGTGCCCATTGCGACGATTGTAATTGTAATTTTGCATGAAGAAATTGTAAAATGGAGAAAGTGATAAACTGTAAAAGGAACAAGAAAATTGTTTGGTAGATTCTTCACAAGTCTTAGATGTATGGATAGCTGCTGATGTCAAATTAGAAGAAAGATTTTTGTTAGCAGTAGAATTAATTTCTGGAGGTGGAATTTTGAGGATTTGTTCACTTTCTTTGTATAATGAGAATCAGACAGCCAATTATAGATCCTTATTTATTGTGAGAGGGTAGGTTCCCTGAGACCTACAACATACTTCATTGAATGGGAGATTCAATTAGTGTTCTTTTGAATGTGCTGTTCCACATTTAGAGTATTGGTGGGCCTCTGCCCCAATCTTCTTCTCCTCTTCTATTGTAATGGTATGGGTACACAGAATACATGTGAGTCTTTTCAAGCTACTTTTCTGGTTTTCCAACTAGGCAACATGAATAAAGGGGAAAATTATCTTTCAGTTGGCGTTGAGTGTTCTGGTTACTGCAATGACCTAAATTGGCGGCGGGCATCCATTATAATGCATCCAGTGCAAGCTATCATTGCATATCTAGATTACTTCTTTAATCAAGCTACATGTGATCTAATCGGATCAATTAGTTCCGTAAAAATGTTGAAGATGCATCACAAGAAATTCTCTGATACCATGTAAGACATGCATGTTGCAACTTTTTTGATCTACTTGTCATCTGTATTCGGAAACTGCTTTTCAGCTGGCTCTTTTTGCATCATCCCAACCCTCCCTTAGTGCCAATATGCAATAGAGTAGGGCAGTAAGTGCATGATAATAACTGCAGCGGTCTCTTTTCTTGCATTGACAATTGACTCTTTATGACACACGAGTGTCTTATTGTTATGGTCTCAAGTGACTAATGTTGCATAGGTAGTATAATAACTTCTGATGATTTTAGTTTCCACATCTCAATTTTCTCATCAACAATTTTATCATGCAACAATATAGTTACATGATTTTATAGAAGCACCTTTAGTACTTTTTTATGATTAGTTGCATTCTATATATGAGTGGAAGTATTCCCTTTTTACTTATTTGACAGGTCATGAGATGCTGGAGCAAGCAATTAAGTTGTACTCCAAACACATGGGTTGATGTGGTAGCCAATTTTGCAAATCTAGTTATAGCATTTCATTACGTCTGTACATTTAAAAGCATTTCCCGACTATATTAAGATATTTATGTACTTACCATATGTGCTTGCTTCAATCAATGGAATTTTGTTTGAGGGGAGAAAAGTCAAATTTTATACTTCTGTGCTTCATTAATGAACTCACTTTTTAATTTTGTAGTTCTGATTGACATGCATTTGGTTGCATCTTGGAATATCACGTGGTTAGTCTCACTCATCTGCACCATGTACTTAAGAGGCATGTCCATTTGTTTTTTTGTTTATTCTATTCTTTTCTGTTTTATTTTATTTATTTTGTTTTATTATCTAATGTACTATTGAAAGCATGTCTTCCTTCTAATGGATAGAAAATATACATATTACTTTCATTTATCGCATTTGATCTATCTCATTTACAAATGGCAACAAGAAGTAATTTATTTTTGTCTGTCATAGACTTCCCTGGATAAAGAGGGAAAAATGGATGGACACTGCAGTACTTCTATGTTTTACATAGTGCATGCTGCTGGGCTAATGCTTTTAATTAACTTTCATCGGCCTTTTCTTTTGCCATGATCATTCTTTTTCTGCACATTTTGAATTTTCTTGCTGGCAATATAATTCTTACATGAATAGCGGCTACTTTCAGTCAGAGGAACCTTTCTTAGTGTTCTTTCGACTAGATGTTTATGTGGCTTATTGAAAGAAAGATGTTTTTTATCAGTCCAAAACAAACCATCCTGCTTAGCCTTTTTTACACTGTTAGCATCTACATGACCCATGGCCTCTTCTTCATTGGCTTATCTGAAGCTCACAGAATGAACCAGATAAGAGTGAGAAACTGACAAACAGGTTGTGATAGCTGCAAATAGCACAGAATTCTTTTAGCTTTTTTATACATTGATGCTTATCTGAAGCTTACAGAATAAACTGATACGAGTGAGAAACTGTAGAATTCTTTTTATCGGCTCAAAACAAATCATCCTGCTTAGCTTTTTTATACCTTGATGTTGTTCACTGTTAGCATCTACATGACTCATGACCTCTTCTTCATTTGCTTATCTAAAGCTCACAGAATGAACCGACAGGAGTGAGAAACTAACAAACAGGTTGCGTTATCTGCAAGATAGCGCAGAAATCTTTTACCAGTTGTCACATTTTTACTCTTCAACAACAATCTGATAATAAAGTAATTAGATTGCACTTTGCAAGTCTGCTGTTGCCTATATACATGCTTCAGATTATTCCTCAGACTGGTGAATATTACATTGTTATACAATGTTCTAGTGGATGCAATTATTTGGATGTGATCGTCTTGTTTTTCCAGAGAAATGTGTATCCATTTTTCTTGCTCCAGGACAATAATCGAGATCACTAAGATTAATCTCTGATACTTGGTCCTAGCCTCACAATAGTACATGTAACATAAATCATGAAACTCTGTGGCATCAATTATCACCTGTCTTTGTTATTTAATGAAGTGGACCATAAAATGGGCCTTGTCTTTGAGCCATCAACTTTCCATACTTTATCATGTTATTAGTGTTCTTTTATCTTTCTTTCATTGGAGCTTCTCTTTTTGTCCATTTTTTTTTAGGATTTGTTCTAGGTTATGAATGATACTTCATTCGATTAATGATGAAGTTTTAGGTTTTGATAAATGTAAATTTATTTAGAGGATCGCAACTATACATCAAAAATGTACATTTTCTGACAGCATTTGCAGTATCTAAATCTGCATTCTGTTTAGTACTTTGTCCTGCTAAAATGGGCTCAGCTTATATGAGGCTACTTGTTTTTTGTACGAAAGTAATTGTGCAGAAAAAGCTATAAACTAGATTTACCGAGCGAAGGAGGATGGTTGAACTCTGTTGGATCTTCAGCCGAAATAGTGAAACACAAATTGTAGTTTACAGAGGTGGAATTTTGTCTCTTATATTTAAAATGAAGTACAGATTCCCTACCATGCCTATTAAAATTTTGGAATTTTGATCAGGCGTAACAGTAGGATACTAAATTTATTTTATTTAGTGAAATCAAGTACTAATACCAAGGTCAATAGCCTTAGCTGCAATCTCATCTGTTGATGAATACCAGTTGTAGCCAACCACTAAGATTGGTTTGCTTCTCCATATTTTGCTTTTATATAAATTGCATCCTTCTTCCTCATCATGCATGAATTCATTCATGAGATTGCGCATACAAGTTACTTTGGGTGCACATTAAATCTGGAGACAGCAGTGGTTTTCCTTCTAGAGGTTTCATGATCATGATGGCCATCCTAATCTGATTTGCTATTAGCCCTTTTAGTATATCCTATCAGTTTTTAATCTTGATACAAATGTCTGGATGATCTGAGGTTGGTAAAGATTCATGCTTGTATTATATATGGGAGCTGGTTTAAGTGGTTAATCATGCTAAGACATGCCTGGGGATGTTGGAAGATAGAACGACAAATATCTGTGCAATCCTCCATTAGTGTAGAAAATAGTTCATATCATGCAAGGCTAACGTTGATGCCAACAATCAAAACAGGCCTCATCGATAAGTGCTATAAGATTTTGTGCATTTGAATCTATGGTTATGGACCTGTGTATCAGATACATTAGTATGGAACATTCTCCATTTCAAGTAAAATCTCTTACCATATGAAAGAATAGAAAGTGCTTTCATAATTATAGAATAAGAAGCCTTCATATTTTAATTTACTTTTTAGGAAATACAATTTGAATCAATAACAAAAATATATTTTAGCAAAATATTATTCACAATTTTTGGAGAGAGAGTTCACTATGAGACCAAAAGATAAGTAATTGCAAGGAGAAATTGTTTTTGCTAATTCAAATTAAGAGATAATTTCATACCGATTTTGCTAAGTTTTGTTATTGTCCTCGAAGATTTTGTACATTATCTTTTTCAAAAATATATTGGCTATTCATTGCACAATGGATGGCTAAAATGGATCTAATTCTGACTGCCAAATCCATGTACGAATGGCAAGTGTGGTGACTAGGAAGAACTCTAAAGGTATTTTTAGTTTGAAAGTAAAAATATTAGTTGTCCTTTTTCTGATTTAGTTTCGATAGTACGGTAGCTATACTACACACACATCCAGGAAATAAAAGAAGAAGCCAGATCAAAGCTCTCTCTTTTCATGATATCTGGATCTCAAAGGCCATACCTGTAATCTCTCAGACTTCTCACGCCCCCCCCCCCCCCTCCCCCCGCCTCTTCATTAATACGCACTACAAGTGGGGGGTGTTTGATTTATGGTTGAAATCGAAATAAAAATCAGAATGGATTAAAATCGAAATTGAAATTACTTAATTTTTGAAAATATTTGGTTCATGTCCGGAATCAGAATGGATGATTCTCATTATTGTTACTTAGTTCATACAAAAAAATCGAAGTCAACTCAAATTTTTATTTTTATTTTTAATTAAAATTTTTAAAAATTAATTATTTTAAAATTAATATTAAATAAAAATTAATATAATAATAATATTTTTAATTTTTTTAAAAAAATTATTATTAAAAAAATATAGATAGTAAATATTATTTTATCATAAAAATATTTTTTTATAAAAATTAAAAAAATTTTATTTTCGAAACACAAACCTGAAGTCTGACCGATATGTTATTCTAATTTTCATCCATATCCTATATGCGTCGGAATAGAAGGGACGTCATGGCCTCGGCTCCCAATCCCTGACCCAGACAAAAATCCAAGTCCTCTCCCCGCGCCTTCCGATCCTCCTCCTCTTCCTCGTTAGCTGCCGCTATTGTCCCCACCGCCTTCAGCTCCGCCGCTACCAACTCCACCACTAGTGACCTCCCCGCTCTCTTCTTCACCTCCTCCTCCTCCACCTCCCTCGCCGACTTCCGCCTCTCCATTCGCGACAAGGGTCCTATACTCTACTCTTTCGCTGAGATCCTTGCTACCACCAATACCTTCTTCTCCCCTTTTCTCTCCTCCTCCTCCTCCGTCTAGCACTACTCCCTTCGCGATGCCGATGCTGCCGTCGTCCACCGCCCCTTTCGTGGTAACCCTGCCACCCTCCCTGCCCACCACGCCGCCCTCTACTGCAGCCATCATGTGGCCGTCGCCTGCCTCCTCGATGCCTCCCTCGCATGCGACCACATCTACCTCATCTACGAGTACGTCCTCGATGCTACCCTCATCGGCTGCCTCAAAAATCCTAAAAACTCCAGCTTCTCCCAACTCTCTTCCTATGCAATGAGGATCGAAGGGACGAGGGGGTACATCACACGTGGATTCACAATAGGTATTTTTTTTAATTTTATCTTATTTCGATGGAATGAGATTTTGATTCTGTTGGGATGTTTCAGATTCAGTTACGGAGAAATTGGATCATTCTCATTTTTTTTAATAAAAATCGAAATAAATTTTTTTCTAATTAAATAATTAAAATAAAAAATATTTATTCTGACTTTTATTTCAGATGTCAATTATTCCAACCAAACGTACCCTCACTGTGGAGGAGACTAAATTGCCATTGGCCCTTTGCCTTTCTTAACTCTCGTGGCTATTCGATGTAGGCACATGCAAGAAAGTAGAAAGGACATGGTGCTCGGATCCAGAAACAAGATGTTTGTAACTTGAATGTCACCACGGTGGTCATGCTCCGCTCACAAACAGGGCTTGGAGCACGGGTCCTGAAGTGGTGTTATTTTTAAGGTGTCATCTCAAGTAATTCTGTAAAAGGGTGGGACTCCCTCTTGTTCTCTCTCTATGTACGCAGATTGGTTGTTTTGGTGCTCGGTATGTTCCTTGTTCAGTGCACACATTTTGGTGATTTTGTACGGTAATTTTCAAAAGATAAATAAAATCATATGTTGTTTATAGTACTTGTTGCCATAAAGCTTCAGGCCGAAAAGAAGTAGCTAGACTGGCGGTGATTCGAAATGGAGCTCCATGGTCTGCAATGATCTGAAGATGACAAGATGTTTTTAAGATCTATTAAAAAAAGTTCGATAATGAGAACTTCTTCGATAGAGGACTCTTCGATGTTCAAATTAGTCAGAATTTTGAGAATAGTAAGAAAGAATTTTAGCTAGAAAGTGATATTTTGGCCTAAAAAACTTACCAAAGAATTCTCTATGGTCTCCTTTTATAGTGGGGAGAAGAATTATATTATCTTAATTACTAGTAATTGTCATGGAGAATCATGGTCCATGATGTTATCGTGGATAATGAGCGATTAATGGCATTAAGTTATGTGCTATGTTTTACTGTAACCGTTGGAAGTTACACCATAACAATCCGATATTTTCAAGAATGTGGCATTGGCTCACATTCTCCTTGACTGTATCCATAGGTCTTCAAACTTTGTTGGCTTGAATCCAAACACAAGATTGGCTATAGTATGATGAGGTCATCGGCAGTTGACCAAGGACAATATTTGGAGATAAAATTCGATAGGATCATCTACATCATCTTGAGTCCATTGGATCTGAGTTAGGACTATAGCGATAAGGGCTTTTTCATAGGAGTAGGACATATAGATGGTACTCACCGCCAAAGTTCACTTCGATGCCTGATAGTTGGCTGATGAGTGCATCTGAAGATTGAGACCGAGGACAAAAGCTGAGGTGGTATACCCCCATAATACTTGCCCCCTATTCCAAGCTCGAGGTATTGCCTCGGGTGAAGGAAATAGTAGTCTTGAGAAGAGTCCTTGGCTTTTGTTTGTTTTGGCAAATCAATTGAGTCGCACGAATTTCAGGTGAACCATCACTGCCTCATAGTTTTTGAAACCGAATCAATACGTCGCTTCGTAAATTTTAGCACTGATTTAATTTGTCACTTTGCGAATCGTATCCTAATTATTAGGGAGATACGTGTTTCACAAGTCCTATCGCATTTATGAGGGATGGATGGCTCGAGACAGAACATTATTTTTGGAAAGGTGAGATTCGGGGGTTACAGACCAGTCAATCACCAGTCACCACATGTCAAGCACTGACTGGCCCGACAATGTTTCTCACAGATCGACCTATGTGGCCGAATCGAAAGGGCAGTGCAATGAAGAGTTACTTGATCGGGCAGCCCTGATCTATACCATGTGGCTGAATCTAGTGGCCTGAAGCTCCAATCTAGACCATTGGGCCATAGTATTAATAGGCCAGTCCTTTTTGAGTTTCTATTCTTTCGGCTAGTCACTTCTACTGCTCTTGTGTTGATCAATATCGCTGCAACCTGGACAACATCTATCTCCAATACCAATCACGCACTCTAGTACCATCTGGCTCTGATATCAATTGTTGGAGATCTGATACCACTTGTTGTAGCAGAAAAAAGAAGAAATAAAAGAGATATACAATCAAATATATGGATTAGCTTAAGGCTTATCTCCATGAGGCATGCAAGCTTCAATTATAAGAAAGAAACAGATACAAGAGGAGATACACACTCAACTTCAATACCAACCATCTCTCTCAATATAAAAGCACTCACCCATATAATGCTCTCAAAGAAAATCCAAGGAGATCCTCTCACAGACCTACCGTACTAGGATCCTCGATGTCTCTGGACACTTTCTGTGAAGCTCTTAGCCATTACATCATGTCTCAACCTCTACCCCTAGGCCACTTTCCTGATTATTCCAGGACACTCTCAACTGCTGTTGATGCCTCTGGTGCCCTTGATCTCTCTAAGAGCCCTCATGGTTTTCTTGAGACTTCTGCTGCGCTCCTATGATGCTCATTGATCTTCACAGGCCATCGGGCCTCTTTATAGAGCCAAAATCCACTCCAGATCAAAGTCCAACCTTCAAAAGGACTCAAATACCCTTTTTGACCCTTGGATCTTCTCCGCTCCAGATCTCCTCTGGAATTCCTCCATTAAGATTGCAATTAGGAGACCTGTTAACAAGGAAGCAAGATAAAGTTATCGCAGCACCTCAAAAAGTTTTGGAAAGTGATGCCTGTAGCCTCAAACTTCTTGCCTTTTCTATCCATGTTCGGTTCATCCTTTCGACCACTCCATTTTGCTGAATCATCCTTACTGTGTGATGACATTTGATGCCATTTTTCTCATAGTAACTTCTGAATTCAGTGCTGGTATACTCCTCTCTATTATCAGATCTGAGGCATTTTACTGTCTTCTTTTCCACCGCAGCTCTCCAGACTTTGAATCGGACAAATGCCTTTGATTTTTCTTTGATCAAATACACCCACATCTTCTTGAAGAAGTTATCAATGAAGGTCACAAAGTACTTAGCCTCACCTCTAGAAGAAACAAGGGCCTTGGACCGCAATTTTTGACTTATGCACCACTTCGATCCATGACGGCCACGTGGACTGTGCCATCCCATGCGGTCCACCATGGATTGTGCCAACCTTCGCACACAGGGGGCGCCGCATGGCGCTGCATGGGCATGCCACATCCTGGGCCGCACGCTCGTGCTGGGCGGCACTGCTGTGGGCCTTGCATGCCTGTGGGCCAGCCTGCAGGGCTTGTTGGACCCCATGCTGTGGACCCCATTGTACCATGCACTGTGGGCCCCATTGTGTCATATTTTCGGACTTCTTGTGATGTGCTCTTCGAGCTAGGCTTCTTTATCTTGGATTTTTTCTCCTAGTGTGAGTCAAATTTGAGGTGCCAAATTTCAATATCTTGCACCTAGTCCATCGAAGGGATTTCCTGTCCCTGCCCTTGCCCATGCCATCTTCTTCTCTAGTTTTGGCAAGCTTTTCCTATTCGAAACCCTTTTTTCAGTTGGTTCCTTTGCTCCCTTTGATTTTCATCATTTTAGCTATTTTCTTCTCTGTTCTTTGTTTTCTTCTAAAATGTCTTTGAATAGAGAGGCTAGGAGTGAGAACCGTCGGGGTAGCTGGAGTTATCGACCGCCTCCTCCTCGAACCAGATCCAAGGATAGTCCTCAAACCACTATCGAGGCTGGTTCCTCATCTAGGTGCCGAAGATTTAAATCTTATGGCTCAAATAGCCCCATGTGGGGATTCAAGGACTTCTGGGGCCCCAACAATGAGGAATCGACCATCTCTGAAGCATCCTCAAAAGGCTTCACTCTTCGTATTCCATTCGTTTCTCTTTTTGGCTAGAAGTTTCAAACCAGGAAGATGTTGCCCAAAAAGGTAGCAACCTAAAAGACGGGGGGGAGGATGAATTGGGTTCTTTAAAAATTTTAATCAAATTAACAATCTAAGTAAGTATGTACTTCAAATTAAACTTATTTGAGTGTTTGTGAAGAGTAAATAATGTGTAGCAACAGAATAAGTAAAACTATATAAGAATTAAAATGATATAAAGCATGTAAAGTAAGAGAGCAAAAGGCATAAGACAAACACAACAATTTATAGTGGTTCGGTGTAATCCCGCACCTATATCCACTCCCCAAAAGTCCATTGAAAATTTTACTATAATCCTCTTGATTACAGTGTGCTTATTTTATCTGAGCTCACAAACAAATTCAATTGATTTTTTGAGATCACCAACCAAAAAATTATATCGATTATTTTTCAGATTCACAATCAATCCAGTTAATTTTACGGGCTCACCAATCAAAACCTACAAAGTCCAATTTCAAGTTTGGATGGGCCTTTAGCCCAAGTTTTTTTTTCCTAAAGAAACTTATAAAGAAATGAAATACAAAGTAGAAAGTTTCAGCTAAAAAAAAATAGAATTTAAACTTAATAAAACCCGAAGATGAAGCTGATGATTTGCTCTTTGATGCTTGATTTCTTCCTCAAATGAAGCTTGAGAGAATGTAGAAGAAGTTAGTGATGATTCCTCTTTGAAAGCTCTCAAAACTATGCATTAATTCCTCTTTTCTTCTCTTTTCAATAGTATTCAATGTTTCTCACTCAATTTGATAATTGTCTCTTCTCAATCTACTTCGCTTCCTTCCAAATTGATTTTCTAGCTTTTAATAGGCTTGAAAGAGGCTTGAGAGCGAGTTTTGATTATTGGAAGGGCTGAAATAGCTATTAGAAGTAAAAATTAGCCATTGAAAAAGTGCAAGAAACTAACCATTATTGCTACCTTCGTGAATGGAGTCGGCTCAGTTTGTAGGTGAGACAACTCGGATTGAAATCAAGCGGGCTCGAGCAGAGATCTTGAAATGTAGTTTTCTGTCTTCTATAAAAAAGTTAGCTCAGATTAAAATCAAATCAACTTGGGCCTATGCCAGTCTTCTTTGAATATGCCAGAGTCGACTCAAAATCTTTCGGAGTCAGCTTTAAATCTTCCAACTTCATTTTTCTTCATATTTCAACCTTTCGAACTTGAATTTTTTTGACCCCAATGCTTCTAAATGATATTTATTTAATTTCTTCATAATAAGCCATTCAAATTTGTGAGAACTTATTCTTTTAAGTACTTTGGCTTGACTTCTTGAGAGGATTTCTTCCAAAGATGATTTCTTCATTGTGAGCATTTAAAAAATCTTACATTCATTCTTAAAATATATGATTAATATCATTTATATTAATATTTTGAAATCATTAAAATCAATCAAAAAATCAATAATATCTTCCTTTTTGATGATGATAAAATTTTGAGTATATACATAATAAAAATATAATATGTTTTAATTAATTTATCAATATCAACATGAAGTGAATAAGTAAACACTTGTAAATACTTACTTTATGAATATTATTATTATATTCAAGAGTACATACATCCAAAATTATATTCAATATAATATACTTATTTTATATGATTTTTCAAGCATACGAATGAGTATCTCAAGTATAATAAATCAAGTGATCAACTCAAGAATTTCAAGCATATGATCATCTTAAGTATATACTCAATATAACTCTTCCCTTTTTTGACAATATCAAAAAGCACAAGAGAAGGATTATATTAAATTTTTAGAATTTGACTTTCAAAATTTTTTAAATTGAAATCAATCATTAAAATTATTCAAAAATATTTAATTTGCAAAATTTTATTTAAGTTCTCCCCCTTTCAAATTCAACTTGAATTTAACTGTTAAATTCAACCAAGACTTCTTTCTTTTTCTCAAAAATATAGATGCAAAAATACTTTTCAATTTTAATTAAAAGTACTTAAGCTTTAAAGATTTACTAGAGATTAAATTTTTGAATAATATAGGATTAAAAATACTTCTCTTCTTTTTGTATTAAAGTAGATTATTCAAAAATATATCATAAGAGTTTGTCTCAAATAATATAATAGCAAAAAAATAGCTATAAAAATTTAAATTTGAGACATAGCATACTTTTTTTTGTCAAAAGATAAAGCAATGGGATTTAAGATATGAATAAACTATTTGATACCAATTATGAGAATCATGATACCAATTGTGATAATATTTTTGAGAAATTCTACTTGATACTAATTGAAAGAAGTTTGAGTTAATTTCTTTGAAAAATGATTAATAAAAAATAATCAATTTAATTTTCTTGATATCAAATATTTTGAGATTCAATCCAAATAGCAATTATCTTAAAAAAAATATTTTTCTTCTTGTGATCAATACATATTTAAAAATATATCTCTCTCTTTTTAAATAAAATTGATGCATTAAAAAATTCTTAAATTTAATTACAAAATAGCTTTAAACTTCAAGGATTGAAGAGTGATAAAACTTTTCAGAATAAAAAATTTTAAATATCAAAGACAAGCATATGAGATATTTAAAAAAATTATTTATTATTATTTTTAAATAAGTATCAATTAATTAAATTCAGAGATAGTATCATGAATGTATCAGAGCATAGTATGGTCCTAACATGAAATATCAGGGTAAAATCAGAGCAAAACATGGTATCAATGCAAAATAAAATTGAGAAAAACATATTCTTTTCTTTTTGCTAAAAAAAAATAATGGAGTACAAAGCAAAATAGGTTGTCTAACATCAATTGTGAAAATTAGTTTTCTTGATATCAATCATTTTGAAAATCAAACCAAATAGCAATTATTTTGATACCAATTAGAGATTTTAAAAAGAATACATTTTAAATCCATTTCTCGAAGGTAATCGACCATAGTAAAATATAAAAATATATTTCAAATTCAGCTTGATATCAATTTTTTTTTTGAAATAGTAACATTCTAAAAAAAAATTTGATATAAATTATTTGAGTTTTGAAGTAATAAAGATATATCAATTCAAATCAAACAGTTTTGACATCAACAAATCATTCAAATTAAGATATTTTCAGTTATTATTCAAAATGATCATTTTTTCATTTTCATAAGAAGTATCAAGCAATTAATTTTAAAAAAGATATTAATTTTTTAGATTTATCTCAAATGATATCTTATCAAGAATATAGCTTTGCAAAATCAGATTTGAGATAAAGATATTCTTTCATTTTTTCTAAAAAGTTTATCAATAAAATATAAGGCAAACAATAAGTTATTTAAAACCAATTGAATAAAACTAAAGTCTTCTTTAGATATTCAGTTTTAAAGATAAATGAATCCTTGTTTGAAATATTTTAGTTGATGTCAACCTCAAAAGATTCAAGAAGAGTATTTTTTAAATCTATTTTTCGATATCAATCAATTAGAGCAAAGTATTGATGTTCATTAATAAACATTTTTTCAAATCAAACATGATTTTTTGATATCAATTAAGTATCTAAAACTGATGATATGATCAAAATATGTAAAGTATGAACAGTTCTCTTTTTATGTTTAGAAACGAATCCTCCAAAACAAATCACATGAACACAATAACAAAAATACTTAAATAAATTTATATGACTAAGTTAAGATAAGCAAAGTACAAAAGTTTATCAATAATTTTTTTTTCAAATGTAAAAATAATTTCTCTTATAATATTCAAATAATATTTTTTCTCTTTTTTTATATAATAAATGCTAGAAAAATTTATTTTTTTTGATTCTCTTTTTTTTCTTTCAAAACATGCATATTCATTTTAAAAATAAGCTTTGCAAGAATATATTTTTCTCATCCTTAATTTTATAAATAAAGCAAATATTCAATCAAGCACAAGTATAAACATCAAGCATATTGAATTTCTATAAAAGATCAAATTTTTATTGATTAGCTGAAATATAAATATGAATATATACAAAATGTATGAGAGCTAATTTCTATATAGATTATAGAAATGGATTGCTAGGATTATTAAAGCTCTATAAAAAAAATCCTAGCATCCTAAGTAAGTATAGATCAAGATAATCCTAAGATGTAGGTGTAGGTTGACTAAAAGAAGAGGGTGATCTGATGTCTCCAGATGACTATCCCCAAACATCCCTTACTACAGTGAAAATTGAATTAGCTTGATGAACTCTTCTCTGATCAATGCTAGAGCATCCATCAACTCTCTCCTCACCTGTTGTGCCTTTGATGGGTATCTTTGAATCTCTATACAAACAGAAGAAGCAATCTTGGCGGAAACTCTCTTAACAAAAATAAATCCTCATCCAATCTATCAAGTAGACAATCTGAACACTCCGGACGACTGATCAATGAAGGAGAAGTGGTCTCTCATGTTGCTCTACTGACTTCTCAATTTTGATATCTATCATAATGAATTCTACTATAGGAGTCTTATCATCATTATCTACTATAGTATGAGTGCTGACACTGATATCCTTGATGTCTTCAATATCATCTCGATCCAATATAAATCTCAATCTGATATGTCGCTGCTCAAGATGATCGAAGGTGCTCCCATTGGTCTGTATATGTTGTATGCATCTGATACTATCAACATCCATCTCAATGCACACATCTTTTACTTTAGAAACTAGACTTCTAATCATTTTGATGCTTGGTCCTTTCTTGTATGAGAGAATGAATTGGAGAAGCCCTAAATTCTTGAATTTCTATATGGGACCTCTTCTTTCTTTGAGTGAATTGCTTCCAACATGCCTGTTAGGATTTGATGCTTGGAGATTCAATCCACATTGAGCCCACAGCGAGGTCCGCAGTGAAAAACAGAGTCCAACGAGATTAAGATCACCCCAAACTGAGCTCGAATGGAGGAGATAAGAGCTTTTTAAGTCGGCACGAGACCCGAGGTGGCGGAGGACCGCTGACAACCGGTGGTGGGCCAGTGGAGCGGTGGCGGCACTATTGCAGGCAGCGGTGCGTGGTCCAAGTGGGGTCAACGCATGGGGTATGTAGCCCAGCCCACGCGCAGGCCCATGGGGCGCAGCCCGGGCCCAAGCACCTGTCGTGGGTGCAGCCCAGGCCCGCGCACACGGGCCGGCCTAGGCCCAGGCACTGTGCCTGGGGCCTGTACCCTGGTCCACGATGGATCGGATGGTCCATGGAGGACTGCATGGACCACTTGGGCATTTTTTAGGCATTTCTTGCAGTCCACTGTACTATTCGATGGACCGATTGCGATCAGATGGCCCAGGGACATCCTGATCTTGATCCAACGGCTTGGGGCTTGATTTGGGGTTTGTTTGGGCTTGATTAGGATTCCTAATCCTAATCTAACCCTTGTTTAAGTTCTATAAAGGCCTAAGAACAGTGAATTGTGAGTGCTGTGTGGCTTCTTGGTTTGTGAACAGACCCGCGGAGGCTTGTTTTGGAAGCGGGCGTGGAATTTTGCACAGATACCAAAAAACCCGAGAAGAGAGAGAGAGACTGCATCTCGCTAAGAGAGAAGGAGTAGGAGGCTCCTGGACAGCAGACGCCAGTCGCTTTAGGGGTTTAGGGGGATCTTCCAAGAGAGAGCTTTTGTGAGGGAGAACTTCAGGTGAGAGAGAAATTGGGTGTACGAGGGTTGAGGGTGAGATCTCCTCTTGTAAATTTTTTTTTCATAGTAAAATTTGCATGCTCGTGGAGGCAAGCCTTTTTGTGGTTGATCCACGTATTTTGATTATTTTTATTTTATTTTTTTTCTTCTTACTGCATCGCATGGTACTGAAAAGGTCCTGGGAGGTGGTGTCCTGGCCAGACATCTTCCTAACAAGTGGTATCAGAGCGAGACGGTACAAGGATGTATATTGCAGCGGTGGTGAGCAAGACTGAAGATGGAGAAGATAGGATCAATCAAGATAGAGATCAATAAGTTTGATGGTAAGAGTAATTTCTCCTTGTGGCAAGCAAGGATGAAGGATGTGCTCATCCAACAGGGGTTGATCGATGCTCTCTTATATGATGAGAAGCCAACCACCATGGAGGTGTGGGATTGGAAATGGGTATAGATACAGATGGTGAGTACCATCCGTATGTACCTGACAAATGAGGTGGTGATCCATGTGCTGAGCGAGACTTCCCCGACGGTGCTGTGGTCGAAGCTCGAGTTGTACATGGTGAAGTCTCTCACCAACACTCTTTTTCTCTGGAGGCAGTTCTACCAACTGCGGATGGCGAGGGACAGAGCATGCAGGAGCATCTTAGTCATTTTCAGAAGATCCTCACCAACCTCCTCAGCATTGGTGTGAATGTTGAGGAGAAGACCAGGGTGCTAGTTTTGCTAGCATCGCTTCCACCTTGGTACGAGTCCTTGGTAACTGCTCTTCTAGTGAGGAAGAGCACTATCAAGATGGATGAGGTCACTGTAGTGATATTTCAGAATGAGATTCTTAGGAGGGAGAACCCAGCTTTGAGCTCAGGTGGCGGTAGCTCAGCTTTGGTGGCTTCTGGAGGAGCAGGAGTCGGTAGACGGAGTGACAGGAGATCGTGACGAGGGTGGTCCCAGTCCAAGAGGAATTTGAGCAAAATCAGGTGTTACTGGTATGAGGAGTTGGGGCATCTAGTTAGAGATTATTCTCAACTTAAAAATCGGACGATGGCTGCTGTGGTGACGGCCGACAGCAATTCAGATGGAGATATCCTGGAGATATCTGACGAGGTATCTACTTCTTTCCAGTAGTGGATATTAGATTTTGCATGCCCCTATCATGTATGTTGCAGAGAAGAGCAGTTTGACTCCCTGGAGAACAGTGAGGACACTGTATATCGTCGGATGGATCTAGCTGTGCGATCAGAGGCATCGGGATGGTCAGCTGGAGGACACATAACGGTGTAGTGAGGAGATTGGGAGAGGTCTGATATATATCCGATTTTAGGCGGAATCTTATCTCACTTAGCAGACTAGATTCGAGAGGCTATAGGATGGTAGCTAGTAGAGGAATCCTGAGGGTGCTACGTGACGATAGGATTGTGTTGGAGGAGAAGAAGGAAGTAGAGGATATTATTACCTGACGGAAAGTCCAGTGCGAGGTGGAGCTTCAGGAGCCAGGTGGAGCCTAGAGCGAGGTGGAGCTCCGAGAGGTAGATCGGGACAAGACAGGAGACTCGGAAGGATGAGAGGTGACATTGCAAGGTGAGATTTTTATTACCACAGGATGATGCTCCAAGTAGGTCTCAGGTTAGGAGGAGCACAGCATACGATGGAGATGGGATCGAGCGGCCTAGCTCGACTCCCATGTTTGTCCATCCATGATTAGTAGGCGATTGCCCCAGGATATGGGGGCGAGAAAATTCAAAAGCTCTCAGAGTTAGGAGGAGGCCGAATATCGAGTCGAGGTAGAGACTGTTAGGATTTGATACCTCAAAATTCAGTCCACATTGAGCCCACAGTGAGGTCCGCAGCGAAAAATAAAGTTCAACGAGATCAAGATCACCCCAAACTGAGCTCGGATGGAGGAGATACGAGCTTTTGAAGTCGACATAAGATCCGAGGTGGCGGAGGACCACCGATGGAGGGCCGACGGAGCGGCGGTGGCGTGGCCGCAGGCAGCGGAGCACTGTCCAGGCGGGGCCAATGCGCGGGGCACGCGGCCCAGGTGGGCGCGGCCCGGGCCTAGGTGCCCGACGTGGGCACGGCCCAGGCTCGCGCACAGGCCGACCTAGGCCCAGGCGCTGCGCTTGGGGCCTGTATCCCGATCCACGATGGATCGGGCAGTCCATCGCTGACTGCATGGACCGTCTAGGTGTTTTTCAGGCATTTCTCATGATCCATGGTACTATTTCGTAGACCGATCACGATCGGATGGCCCAGGGACGTCCCGATCTTGATCCAATAGCTTGGGGCTTGATCTGGGGTTTGTTTGGGCTTGATTAGGATTCCTAATCCTAATCTAATGCTTGTTTAAGGCCTATAAAGGCCTGGGAACGGTGAATTGTGAGTGCTGTGTGGCTTCTTGGTTCGTGAACAGACCCGTAGAGGCCTATTTTGGAAGCAGGCGTGGAATTTCGTGCGGATACCAAAGAACCCGAGAAGAGAGAGAGACCGCGTCACTAAGAGAGAAGGAGCAGGAGGCTTCTGGACAGCAGATGCCAGTCGCTTCAGGGGTTCAGGGGGATCTTCCAAGAGAGAGAACTTTTGTGAGGGAGAACTATGGGGAAAATTCAGTGCAAGGGTAAAATGGTAATTTTTAAACTTTTTCAAAATTACTATTTTATAATAAAAATTATTAATTAATCTAATTAATTAATAAAAATTTATCCTACACTAGAATCTAAATATGATATATAGCATGCATGCATTTAAATTTGAAATTTGAATTTGAACAGTAAATACTTTACTATAATGTGTTTAGAACACAATACCTTTGTGTGGGTAGTAGATCAACACAATTTGATCACTGTCGGGAGAGTCTGATCATCGTGATGCAGCCACACAGCATGTCTGACCTCTACGGATCGTCCACACGAAGCTCCCGATTTGATCGACTCCTCACGAGTGCTAGCTCGTTGTAGAGCCCTTTCGACGGTCGATGCTGATCGAACTCCTTCGATCGATGTCTGTCGATTCTTTGGATACTCCAGATCATCAGTAGACATGCTTGAGAGGATGTTGAAGATCTTCCTAAAATTTGGTAGGCTCATGACACTCGTAGCTCACCTTCTCACTTTTCGAACTCCAGGCTGAAACCCTGAAGAACTCACTGAAACCCTGCGCACACTTTTTCTTTTTTTTTTCTTTCTTTTTCTCTCGGAAGGATATAGACCTTCACCTTGCACACAAGGATTCCTCATGCCTAGATTTTCTCTCCAAAATTTTTCTTGCACATGCCCCACTCTTCTCCTCCTTTTAAAACAATGTCAAATGTCTTATCCACGTGAGAGGATAAAGATGAGTAATTGCACATTTGAATTCAAATCAAATTTTGAATTCAAATGGAAATTAATTTATCCCTATCCACTAAGGGCATGAGAAGAGGAGGGTGTGGCTTAATTTGCAAATGAGTGATTTTATGAGAAACATTTTCTCGTGTAATAAATGGGGCGCTAAAAGAGGATGAGGTCAAGGTGCTAAGATTGGTTGCTCATTCAAATTCAAACTTTGTTTTGAATTTGAATGGACAACCAATCATCCTTATCCACTCATTTGGCACATTAAAGTAGGGCATGAGGAGGGCTTTGCGTGAGAAAAAATTCATGAGAACTTCCTTCTCGTGAATTCAAATGGGTGCAATGGAAGTGAGGTGGCGCAGGGAGAATGGGTCAAGGTGGTTTCATTATTTAATCCAACCTAATTGAACCAAATAAGTTAGGCTCAATTAGAATAATTTAAATCTAACTTAATTAGGCTTAATTAGACTCAATAAAATGCTAATCAAATCAGAAATTGATTAAGTCCAACCCCTGATAAAATCAGGGATCAAACCATCTCGACGATTAGGTCAACTCTTAACCTAATCGGGTCAAACCCAACTGAATCCAATTCAATTGGACTTGATCCAAAAATAATTACTCAATCAAATTGAGTTAATTAGCAATCAAATCACTAATTAAACCTCTCATAAATATTGAGTCCAAATTCGATGGGTAATCGGGCATCAGAATTCATCGATATGTAACCCTGATCGAAGAGTCCCAAACCAATGGGACTCTTGACTCCGGTACCCAAAATGTGTGGGACTCGTGATCAGAGAATCTTAATTCTCGATCACAGAGTCCCAGATACATAGGACTCATAGTCTACGAGCATTAGGACTCTTCATCAGCCATCAGATCAGATAGGAACCTCTAATGTGTGTGACCCCGCAGGTTCGAACCTAAGCCGGTAGCACAGGAAGCAATTTCTGTACTAATCGAAGTGACCATCTAGCAATGGTACCCGATGATTGGATAGGTCAAATAGTCGCAATCTTAACACTCAGAACCTACATGAATATGGTTACTGTATAATTCATCCTTTTGACCTCTGTGTTTAGGATGACTCAGGGTTAAACTGTCAACCCTGATTAGATCATCCGAATCGTTCTTAACTCAAACAGTCTTGTGACTTCTCACAAAGACTACCCTGGCCAAGATTTTGCTAAATTGAAATATGACTATACACAGCTCCTAAACTGGAGTGGTCAATGCCATCTTGACACACACACCGACAAGTCAAGTACTTGACTACACCCAGCAGCCTTCCATCACTGAATTAGAAATTCAGGTAGTCCAGTGCCTAAGTGCAGTGAGTTGCTTGCAAGTCACCGTGGCAGTCTCAGGTCGGAGGGACATTTATACCCATATTCCATCAGAGCAAATCTTGACAGCAGAAATAGTTTCGGAATCGGTCACGTTCAGTGCAGATGTACCCTTACATCTCACCTGTATGCCATACCAGTGTCTCCACACTCATTGGTTAAGTGGACAACCAACCTATATGGCACACAACAACTTATGCTTGATAAATGTTATCGTCCTTGGTAACAACGTATCATTTGGTCGTGAACAGATTTAAAAACTAAACGATAAATCCTCCTTTGTCGAGTTTAAATAGTCTTAAGGACTTCACTACAACATAGGAGTTCATTAGAAGATGAAACATTTTGTGATGAAAAATATCAAAATAATTTTTATTAATTCATAATTCATGTACATATATAAAAATGAACACAACCGTCAACAGACTGACGATTGACTTTGGGACACTATTCCCAACAATCTCCCACTTGGCCTAAAGCGAATCGATGCAGTATCTAATACCCATCTTTGACTTGTAGTCGTCGAACTCCTTCACCGCAATGGCTTTAGTGAATGGGTCGGCCAGGTTCTCCTTTCCGTCGATCTTCAGAAGATCGACGTCACCTCGATCCATAATATCCCGGATGAGATGGTAGTGGCGTATGCTTCATCCGCTGGTGTGCCTTGGGTTCCTTCGCTTGAGTAATGGCTCCAGAGCTGTCACAGTAGAGCAGAATTGGACCAACAAGGGAGGGTGCTACTTCGAGCTCGGTGATGAATTCTCTCAGCCACACCGCTTCTTTGGCAGTATTTGATGCAGCGACATACTCCACCTCACAAACTGAATCAGCCACTGTGTGTTGCTTGAACTCTTCCAGCAGACAGTCCCACCATTAAGGATAAAAATAAATCTCGATACACTTTTACTGTCATCGTGATCAGACTGAAAATTAGAGTCTATAAACCCTATAAGTCTCAAGTCCGATTCACCATAAACAAGCCACTGATCCTTAGTATTTCTTAAATACTTCAAGATGGTTTTAACAACCTTCTAGTGATTCTTCCCTGGATCAGATTGGTATATACTCACTACCCCTAGTGAGTATGCCACATCTGGTCGTGTACATGTCATGGCGTACATGATAGATCCCACTATCGAAGTATATGAAATCCTACCCATACGCTCTCTCTCTTGAGGTGTTGTCGGACAATCCCTCTTCAAGAGAAAAATTTTATGGCCTATCAGTAGATAGCCTTTTTTGGAATTCTCCATGCTGAACCTCTTCAGCATAGTATCTATGTACGTAGACTGGGATAAACCAAGCAACCTTTTAGATCTATCCCTATAGATCCTCATCCCTATGATGTAGGAAGCTTCTCCTAAATCCTTCATGGAGAACTGTGATGACAGCCAAATATTTATTCCCTGTAATGTAGGGACATCATTTCCGATTAAGAGAATATCATCCACATACAATACAAGAAATATCACTACGGGACCATTTGCCCACTTATAAATGCAGGGCTCTTCTCCATTCTTAACGAAGCCATACGTCTTGATCGTCCTATCAAAACGTATGTTCTAACTCCGAGATGCCTGCTTAAGTCCATAAATGGACCTCTGTAGTCTACACATCTTAGACTCATCAGTGGATGTGAATCCTTCAGGTTGTATCATATACACCTCTTCATCCAGCTCTCTGTTTAGGAAAGCTGTCTTCACATCCATCTGCCAGATTTCATTGTCCAGATGGGCAGCTATCGCAAGCATAATCCGAATGGATTTGAGCATTGCCATATGAGAAAACATCTCGTCATAGTCTATACCATAACGTTGACGATATCCCTTGGCAACCAGACGGGCTTTATAGGTTTTCACCTTTCCGTCTGTGCTCTTCTTCCTCTTGAAGACCCACTTACACCCTATGGGTTTTACTCCTTCGGGTGGGTCAATCAATGTCCACATATCATTGATCTTCATGGACTCCATTTTGGATTTTATGGCCTCTAGCCATTTCTCAGAGTCGGGTCTCTACATTGCATCCATGTAGGTGATCGGATCCTCATCATTTTTATCAAGTTTGATAGGATCGTCGTCTCGGACTAAGAAACCATAGTATC
This sequence comes from Elaeis guineensis, assembly GCF_000442705.2. NCBI lineage: Eukaryota > Viridiplantae > Streptophyta > Magnoliopsida > Arecales > Arecaceae > Elaeis > Elaeis guineensis. The sequence continues at coordinate 107,807,310 of NC_026000.2, read as the reverse complement.
TGTCTGGTTGACGTGGTACTCTACCAGATTGCCTTAAGGGTGCTTGAACAATGGGCTCCGGATCTGATCTAATCAAATCCGATTCAGGTTCAGCAACTTGTGTCGGTTTTTCTACTTGTCGAACTTCGTCAAGTTTGACCTTAGAGGCAACAGTTCCTTCACCAAGGAACTCTTTTTTTAAAAAGATTGCTTTAAGGCTAACAAGCACCTTTTGCTCATCAGGCAGGTAGAAATAATACCCTTTGATCTCTTTTAGATATCCTATAAAATTACACTTGTCAGACCTAGGTCCTAGCTTGTCTGTAATTAAACGTTTAACATAAGTCGGACACCCCCAAACCCTAAGGTGCGAGAGTACTGGCTTACGTCCTATCCATATCTCATATGGCATTTTGGTTACAGACTTACTCGAAACTCTATTTAGAAGGTAACAAGCCGATTCGAGTGTATATCCCCAGAGGGAGATCGGCAGACCAGCAAACCCCATCATGGATCGAACCATGTCCAACAAGGTCCGATTCCTCTTTTTAGATACACCATTATGCTGTGGTGTTCCAGGAGGAGTCCATTGAGAGAGAATCCCATTCTCTTTAAGATATGTCGGAAACTCATTGGAAAGATATTCACCTTCTCGATCAGATTGAAGAGTTTTAATACACTTCTCAGTTTGTTTTTCTACCTCATTTCGGAATAGTTTGAACATTTCAAACGACTTCGACTTATGCTTCATTAAATAGACATACCAATACCTCGATAGGTCGTCTGTGAAGGTTATGAAAGAAATATCTACTTTTTGCACTTGTGCTCATGGGTCCACATACATCAGAATGTACCAGACCCAAGAGTTCACTGTCTCGCTCATATTTTTCAATAAAAGGTGACTTGATCATTTTACCAAGAAGACAGGACTCACAGGTTAGAAGTGATTCACAATCACCTACTTCAAGAATTCCTTCTTGAGCCAACCTGTTTATCCTGTTCTTATTGATATGACCTAGCCTACAGTGCCAAAGGTAGACTTCTGACACATTATCTATTCTAGGACATTTACCGGAGGTTTGAACCACATTAACAGGTTGTGATAGAAAGTAAATTCCATTATAAAGTTGTCCAATAAATATTATAACACCATTCAAAATGATATTGCAAATATTTTTTTTTATTAAAAATTGATAACCGTTCATGGCCAAAAGGCCTACAGAAATAATATTTAATAAAAAGCTTGGACAATAGTGATATTCACTCAGAATTATATTTCGAGAATTGATTACAAGGTTCATGATTTCTAATGCTAGAACTGAAACTTTGCTTCCATCTCCAACGTTCAGGAACCTCTCGCCTTCATCAAATCTCCTACTGACCTACAGACCCTGCATCGAATTGCAAATATGATAAGGGCTTCCGATATCCAATACCCAAGTAGTAGTATCACAAATGAAAAAGTTGCAAGGTGTTATCATATAAGTACCTTGCTTCTTCTTTGGCCTGTTTGGATCCAGTAAGGCAATGTATAGAGGACAGTTCCTCTTCCAGTGCCCCTGCTTCTTGTAAAAGAAGCACTCCACCTGGCTCTGGTTGGGCTTGCACTTCTTGGTCTGACCCTGTGCAGACGTCCCAACATGCAGCTGCACCTTCTTATTCTTCTTCTTCTTGTTCTTCTTCCCTTTCTTAAAGGGTCGATGATTAGAAAAAAACCCTCCCAAAACATTCACTGACTCCTTATGGAGCTGGTGATCCTTCTCAAAGTTCTGCAGCAACCCCAACAAGCTGTGGTAGTTCACTGCAGGCTTTGTCATTCAAAAATGAGTAAGGAAGGGAAGGAAGGACTTGGGCAGAGAATTAAGGATCGCATCCTTACCGAACTGCTCGTGCAGGAGAAAACCCAATTTACTTAGGCGCTTAATCATTTCGATCATGTATAGTACATGATCAGTGACTGAGGCTCCATCCTTCATCCGAGCATTGAAAATGGCACAACTAATTTTGTGCCTTTCAACATCGTTAGGCATGCCAAAAGAGTCATTCAACATTGAAGCATCTCCTGTGGCTGGGTGTTCTCGAACCTGCGACTGAACTCATCATTCATTGCCACCAGCATTATGCACCAGACGTTGGTGCGGTCGTTGAGCCACTTCTGGATGGGCACATACTTAATGTGATGGACAAGCCATATGTGCCTAAATTGATGCTCATGCTTATATTCTAACCACACATCAAATGCTACAATAATAGCTTTTTCCATCGCACTATATTTGGCTGCTAAGGATAGTTGTATAGCTTCACTCTGCTTCATAGCAGATATACAGCTACTTTTCTACAAGTATTCTGCTGCTCATTCATGCATTGACTTCAGCAGATTGCTACCTTTTTTAATCTCCGATTCTTCCCAATATGGAGATAAAAAGAAAGTTCTACTAATATGGGGGACAAATGAGGGAAACAAGAAAATGGAAGAACAAAAAGAAAAAGAAAAGAAAAAAGAAGAAAGGAAAAAAAGATGAGCAACAGAAAAAAAATGAGAAAAAAGAGGAGAGTTTTTGCTTCCAACTATCTGTGTTCTTCTTTGCAGGTTTTCTTACTACCCGGTGGCAAATTAAATGTTGTGAAACATCCTTTTGTGACACATACTAACTGCTATACTCAAAGATCTTATGAAGCATTCATTTTTGCTATTGGTGACAACTGTACAAATTCATATTGCTTGCCTCTGACATTTCCTGTGGGAGAAATATCTTGCAACCAAATCTTCTCTGTTGGATGGTTTTCACAATGGATATCAGGTTGCTTTCCATTATGGGCTTCAGGTTCACAATTATTTTCTAAGCTTTGTTTACCTAGGGGATGCCTGCTGTTCTGTTCTGTTGCAAGAATGGGGACTCTCAATTCATATGTGCATTACATTCACTACCAATGGTAAGTATCTCGGACCGTCCCTCTAGCATTCAGGACTGGCTCCTCAGGTGTCGGATCTGTTACTACATAAAGGATCCGCTCATGCTCAAGGATGATTTTTAATTTTTGATACCAGCTATTGAAATTAGATCCCATGAGCTTGTCATTATCTAATAATGACCGGAGCAACAGGATAGTGGCCATAGCTGCATAAAGGAAAACCAGACCTATATTAGTACATAAATTATTAATACTAAAGACTTGGACTTTAGTCTAAAGTTTCTCTCAGTATTTTTACGAATTGGTAGCCTCAATCTCCAATTCGAGGAATTACTTTAATTCCTTAGTGGGTACTAGAATCCACACAGACTACACACGAGCCCAACTTTGGTTGGTCAACCCATATGCATCTATGGGTAGGTTCATAACCAGTTGTTTCTCTAAACAATTTCTAGTAATTAATTTTGCCCCAGAACCTAATCAGTAGGCTTTGGCCTCCACTGAAAAAATCTGGTTAGGTCCAACCATTAACATGATTTGATTTAGTAAATCAGACCAATAAATGATCAAGCCCGACTTTGGTCGGCCAACCTAACCACCATCAGAAAGACTCAAACCAAATTATCATACTATGAATGATAATTTCATTAGTCAATAAGCACCAGGCCTTTGGGCCTCCAATGATTATTAAACTAATGGACTCATTATCACTCACTTAATGGGAGGCTATGACTTAGTTATCAATATAACTTAATCATTTTTAGGACCTAATAATTTTTTTTTTGAGAATTTTATTAAAGAATAGATGAGAAGAAAATATCCAGCCAATTTCAATCCTCCCACTGACTTCACCAAGTCAGATTAAAAAGGATTTACTTAAAGCTGGCATTAGGAGCACCTAAGTCAGTCAAACTGACTTACCTAATGACATGGGTGAGCCCTAATCACCAAGTGATCTAATCAAAACCTAATTCACCAGGTTGGCCAGGTAAGTGAGATCAGTGGTGGAGATAAGCCATTAACTCATCAGAGATCGAATCACTGTGAGTAGCTCCCACTTAAAAATCACTGGTCAAACTGCCAAACTTACCTTAGACACCAACTGGTTCATTAGTTTTAATTTGATCAACTTAGTAAATAGGGTTCCACCGCGTAGCTATGAATTAAGTCCATCTTGGTCTAGTTAAAGACATGGACCCATTCAACTACAACTATTGGAGTTGAGTCTAGAGTATCCTTGACCTAATCTAATTCAACTTTTGATTAGATTTGACAAATTACTCTAATTTAGTCCATTTCTTTAAGCTAACCTTAGGTCTAACCCAATTATGGACCTAATCCATCTAACCCATTGACCCACAAGTTTATGCAATTGTCTTAGGTCTTAATTCACAATTCTAGACCTACTAGACAACACTTAATTCTTTTAATTAAGTATTTGGGCTGATGGGTCAGGGTTTGGCATTTCAAAAATAATTTTTAAATTTGAAAGGTTTTATTTTCTGTTCACCAAATATGTTGACTTATTACACAAATATATCAGCATATTTCATAAATAGTAATCCTATTGCTAATTACATAACCAAAAATAACTCAATCAAAATAAATCATGAATATTCCTTTCGCTGCTTCATCTGCATGGGATACAATCACATCGGCACCCCTACCGCCATAGGAGACCCCATCGAATGGGAAGAGAGGACATTTAAACCCTACTTTTCTCCTATGATCGGATGGCCATGGCAACCAATCCAATTCGATTACTTGCTACTTGGATCAAGTATATCTAAATATATCAATTTTAAAATTTAAATTTCAAATTTTAAATTTTGAATTTCAAATTTCAAACAAATTTCAAATTTCAAAATTTTGAATTTCAAATTTTAAATTTTAAATTTTAAATTTTGAATTTTAAATTTGAAATTTTAACCAAATTTCAAATTTCAAATTTTAAATTTCAAATTTTTGATTTTTAAATTTCAAATTTCAAATTTCAAATTTTAAATTTTGAATTTCAAATTTTTGAATTTTGAATTTCGAACAACTTTCAAAATTCAAATTTTAAATTTTAAATTTCAAATTTAAACTTTTAGTTTACAACTTAATCTATGCATGCAAATATATATATCATATCTAAGAACCCGCTCTGATACCATTTGTGAAGAAAATTCAATGCAGGGGTAAAATGATAATTTTAAAACTTTTTTAAAATCACTATTTTACAGTGAAAATTATTAATTAATCTAATTAATTTATAAAAATTTATCCTATACTAGGATCTAAATATGATATATAGTATGCATGCATTTAAATTTAAAATTTGAATTTGAACAGTAAACACTTTACTGTAATGTGTTTAGAACACAATACCTTTGTGCGGGTAGTAGATCACCGCAATCTGATCACCGTCGGGAGAGTTTGATCATTGTGATGCAGCCACATAGCATGTCTGGCATCTACAGATCATCCACATGAAGCTCCCGATCTGATCGACTCCTCACGAGTGCTAGCTCATTGTAGAGCCCTTTCGACGGCCGATGCTGATCAAACTCCTTCGATTGATGTCTGTCGATTCTTTGAATGCTCTAGATCATTAGCAGACGTGCCTGAGAGGATGTTAAAGATCTTTCTAAAATTTGATGGGCTCACGATACTCGTAGCTCACCTTCTCACTTCCCGAACTTCAGGCTGAAACCCTAAAGAACTCAATGAAACCCTGCGCACACTTTTTCTTTTTTTTTTTTCTTTCTTTTTTTCTCAGAAGGATATAGACCTTCACCTTGCACACAAGGATTCCTCACACCCAAATTTTCTGTCCAAAATTTTTCTTGCACACGCCCCACTCTTCTCCTCCTTTTAAAATAATGTCAAACGTCTTATCCATGTGAGAGGATAAAGATGAGTAATTACACATTTGAATTCAAATCAAATTTTGAATTCAAAGGAAACCAATTTATCCCTATCTACTAAGGGTGTGAGAAGAGGAGGGTGTGGCTTAATTTATGCATGAGTGATTTTATGAGAAATATTTTCTCATGTAATAAATGGGGCGCTAAAAGAGGATGAGGTCAAGGTGCTAAGATTGGTTGCTCATTCAAATTCAAACTTTATTTTGAATTTGAATGGCCAACCAATCATCCTTATCCATTCATTTGGTGCATTAAAGTAGGGTGTGAGGAGGGCTTTGTGTGAGAAAAAATTCATGAGAACTTCCTTCTCGTGAATTCAAATGGGTGCAGTGGAAGTGAGGTGGCGTAGGGAGAATGGGTCAAGATGGTTTCATTATTTAATCCAACCTAATTGAACCAAATAAGTTAGGCCCAATTAGACTAATTTAAATCCAACTTAATTAGGCTTAATTAGACTCAATAAAATCCTAATCAAATCAAGAATTGATTAAGCCCAACCCCTGATCAAATCAGGGATCAAACCATCTTGACGATTAGGTCAACTCTTAACCTAATCGGGTCAAACCCAACTGAATCCAATTCAATTGGACTTGATCCAAAAATAATTACTCAATCAAATTGAGTTAATTAGCAATAAAATTACTAATTAAACCTCTCATAAATATTGAGTCCAAATCTGATGGGTAATCGGGCATCAAAATTCATCGATATGTAACCCTGATCGAAGAGTCCCAAACCAATGGGACTTTTGACCCCGGTACCCAAAATGTTGGGACTCATGATTAGAGAATCTTGATTCTCAATCACAGAGTCTCAGATACGTAGGACTCATAGTCTACGAGCATTAGGACTCTTCATCAGCCATCAGATCAGATAGGAACCTCTAATGTGTGTGACCCCGTAGGTTCAAACCTAAGCCGGTAGCACAGGAACCAATTTCTGTACTAATCGAAGTGACCATCTAGTAATGGTACCCGATGATCGGATAGGTCGAATAGTCGCAATCATAACACTCAGAACCTACATGAATATGGTTATTGTATAATTCATCCTTTTGACCTCTGTGTTTAGGATGACTCAGGGTTAAACTGTCAACCCTGATTAGATCATCCGAATCGTGCTCAACTCAAATAGTCCTGTGACTCCTCACAAAGACTACCCTGGCCAAGATTTTGCTAAATTGAAACACGACTGTATACAGCTCCTAAACTAGAGTGGTCAATCCCATCTTGACACACGCACCGACAAGTCAAGTACTTGACTACACCCAGCAGCCTTCCATCACTGAATTAGAAATTCAGGTAGTCCAGTGCCTAAGTGCAGTGAGTTGCTTGCAAGTCATCATGACGGTCTCAGGTCGGAGAGACATTTATACCCATATTCCATCGGAGCAAATCTTGACAGCAGAAATAGCTCCAGAGTCGGTCACGTTCAATGCAGATGTATCCTTACATCTCACCTGTTTGCCATACCAGTGTCTCCACACTCATTGGTTAAGAGGACAACCAACTTATATGGCACACAATAACCTATGCTTGATAAATGTTGTCATCCTTGGTAACAACGTATCATTTGATCGCGAACAGATTTAAGGACTAAACGACAAATCTTCCTTTGTCGAGTCTAAATAGTCCTAAGGACTTCACAACAACATAGGAGTTCATTAGAAGATGAAATATTTTATGATAAAAAATATCAAAATAATTTTTATTAATTCATAATTCATGTACATATACAAAAATGAGCACAACCGTCAATAGGCTGATGGTTGGCTTTGGGACACTATTTCCAACAAGAACTTCAGGTGAGAGAGAAATTGGATGTACGAGGGTTGAGGGTGAGATCTACTCTTGTAAATTTTTTTTTCATTATGAAGTTTGTATGCCCCATGGAGGCAAGTCCTTTTGTGACTGATCTACGTATTTTGATTATTTTTATTTTATTTTTTCTTTCTTCCTACTGTATCACGTGATACTGAAAAGGTCCTGAAATGTGGTGTCCTGGCCAGACATCCTCCCAACAATGCCATTGGAGAATAAGGATCATAAGAATCAGATGGAAATGGAGAGGAGAGGTCTAATTTTGAAGGAAGAGGGGTTTGAAAATGGTTTCGACTCGAAAAAAATGAGAAAGGATGAATAGAGCCTTGGGACATCTCCAGTTAAAAAAAAAAAACATCACAGATCAAAAAGATTCAAATCTATTGAAAAAATATTGAATATGGATTGACTCCTCATAGAACTATATATATTTTTTTAAGAAGCCACGAGTTGACTCCTCGATTTCAAGAGTTGACTCCTTGATACAGAAAATAATTCAAAAAATTTCAAATCAAGAAAAATTGATTAATAATGAATAGAAATAAATGGGTGATCAAATCGAGGATCAAGAATGATATTCAAATCAATTTGAGAAATCAAGAATTAATCAATTGGGGGTTTAAAAATTAATCAAAATAAATAAAAAAAATTTAGGAGAAACTAGATGAAGGCTCTAAAAGATTTAGGTTTAGCTAGGGATTTTCAAATCCTTAAGGGGTCAAGCTAGGATGTAATGTAAATCATCAAGCATACAATCTTTTATAAGTTAATGACTTATCTTGATATTTCTTGAATCATATAATTTTTGATATATATATTTCAATGATTATATATTTTATGAGAATATCAAAAATTAATTTGAGAGTTTTGCATCCAAATATTTTTATATACCATCAAGCTCATTTTAATTTAAGTTTCATAAGTAATAACATGATATGAGGGGTTTGGGAGCATGCTAAAATTAAAGATAAAAACTTATGCTTATAGCCATTTAAAAGAATACAATGAAAAATCATATTAACTTTGGAATTAGAGTAAAATCAATGCATCAAAGCATTTAAATTATCCAAGTCATAGAGTATGATCATTATGAGCATAGATAAATCATCAAAATCAATCATTTACTCTAAATAAATTCAGTATATATTGATGACATGATGTGTGAAAAGTTTAGCTTTTACTAAATATCATCGCTTATTCTTTTTCATTCCAAAGCATCCATCCTTAAAGATTTTTCTCTTTTCACACCTTTAGATGTTTGGTATATCTACAAAATTACTTCTTAATTTTTGGTACCCAAGCCATCTTGGGTCTATTAGAGTTAGTACATATGGTTTCTTTTGGAATCTAAATTTGTTTAATCAAAATATAACCATTTCTTTTAATATTACATTCAAAAGTTTTATGAGCTACTTTGTTATATTTGAAACACATTATAGAATGATTTTCATATATAGCTTCACCAAATATATTTTTAATAATTTTTTATTTTTTTGAAGAATTGAAACTAATTTCAGCTTTATCAAAAATAATATTTGATTATTCAAAATTAATTGAAGCTTTTATAAGTCAATTATGAATTTTTCAAGCATGGACTTCAATGTATCAATATTTTTTCTAAGTTTGATTTTTCTTCCATTAGAGATTTTTCAAATTTTAAAAATTTTTTCTTTCTTCAACCAAAGAGTTTTTTTCTTTCAAAAGATCTTCTTTTTCAATCAAGAGCTTATTCTTTTCTTCAATTAAAATTAAATTTAATTTTTAAGCTCTTTATCTTTCAACCTTATCTTTTTGTATTCATCCATAAGCTCATGAAAGGTATCAAGTAATTTTTCAAAGATAAATTTAGAAGAATTTTCAATATTTACCTCATCGTTATGAGCCATAAGGTAAAGACTTGCAATACCTTCTTGCTCATTTTTCTTTTCATTACTTTGCTCCTCCTTAATCGATGCTTTCTTTGTTTTTTTTGTTTCTTCTTCATTTTCTTTTCATCCTTATGAGCCATGAGACATAAGTTGAAGAGTGCTTTCTTAGCTTCTTGAAAGCTTGATTTTTCTCTTTGATTTTCTTCCTCAACAGTTATTTCCAATTTCTCCCATACTTATTTAGTTGAAATATATGAAAAAATTATATTAAATTTATTTATGTCTAATGAGCAATAAAGCATATTGATGGCCTTAGCATTTAATTGGATCATTTCTTTATCAAACTCAATTAATACATTGGATGTATGTGAGCTATCTACAATAATTCTCCTTAAATTATAGTCATGTGCTTGTATAAAAATTTTCATCCTAGCCTTCCAATAAACATAATTCGATCCATTAAATAGTGAAGGTCTATCTATAGCATGCCCTTCATTAAATAAAGAATCAATTTGGATTGCCATAATCTTTGGCTCTAGACCATTAGGTTAATAAATAGAACATCTGCTCTGATACCAATTATTATCCAAAAAGATAGTAACCCTAGATGGGAGGTGAATTGGATTTTTTAAAAATTTTAATCAAATTAACAATCTAAGCAAGTATGTGCTTCAAATTAAATTTATTTGAGTGTTTGTGAAGAGTAAATAATGTGTAGTAGTGGAATAAGTAAAACTATGTGAGAATTAAAATGATAGAAGGCAAGCAAAGCAAGAGAGCAAAAGGCACAAGATAAATATAATAATTTATAGTGGTTCAGTGCAACCCCACACCTACATTCACTCCTCAAGAGATCCTTGAAAATTTTACTACAATCCTCTTGATTACAGCATGTTTGTTTTATCTAGACTCATAAATAAATCTAATTAATTTTTTGGGATCACCAACTAAAAATCTTATATGATTATTTTTTAGATTCACAATCAATCCAGTTGATTTTATGGGCTCATCTATCAAAATCTATAAAGTTCAATTTTGGGCTTGGACGGGCCTTTACCCAAAGTTTTTTTCTTCTAAAAAAACTTGTAAAAAAAATGAAATAGAAAGTGAAAAGTTTCAGCTCAAAACAAAAATAGAATTTAAATTCAATAAAGCCTGAAGATGAAGCTGATGATTTCCTCTTTGATGCTTGATTTCTTTTTCAAATGAGATTTGAGAGGATGTGGAAAAAGTTGATGATAATTCCTCTTTGAAATCTCTCAAAACTATGCACTTATTCCTCTCTTTTCTTCTCTTTTCAATGGTATTTAATGTTCTTTACTCAATTTGATGATTTTCTCTTTTCAATCCACTTAGCTTCCTTTTAAATTAATTCTCTAACTTTTAATAGGCTTGGAAGCGGCTTAAGAGTGAGTTTTGACTGTTGAAAGGACTGAAATAGTTATTAAAAATAAAAACTTATCATTAAAAAAGTACAAAAAATTAGTCGTTATTACTGTCCCCATGAATGGAGTTGACTCCATTTGCAGGCGAGTCAGCTTGATTTGTAGATGAGTAGGCTCGGATTAAAATTGAGTTGGCTCGAGTAGAGATTCTAAAAATATAATTTTTTATCTTCTCTAAGAGAGTCGGTTCAGATTAAAATCGAGTCAACTTGGACCTGTACCTATCTTCTTCCAACATATTAGAGTCGACTCAAAATCTTTCGGAGTTGGCTCCAAATCTTTCAACTTTATTTTTCTTCATATTCAGCATCTCAAACTTAAATTTTCTTGGTCCCAATGCTTTCAAATGATATTTATTTCATTTTCTTCATATTGAGCCATTCAAATTTGTGAGAACTTGTTCGTTTAAGTGCTTTAGCTTGACTTTTTGAAAGGATTTCTTTCAAGAATGATTTCTTCATTATAAATATTTATAAAATTCTATATCTATTTTTAAAATATATGATTAGTATCATTTATACTCAATATTTTAGAATCATCAAAATCAATCATTAGACTTGGAGGTCGAGAAGGCGAAGGCAATAGTCGAGGCCAAAATGAAGGCCATCGACAAATTTAGAGCCTCATTAGATTTCGAGGCCAAGATCATAGAAGTGTCTTCTGTCATGTACAGGTACAGGTTTGATGCCTATAATGCTCAAGTTACGCAACTGTTCCCTGAGGTCGATGTTAGTCGATTGGACCTGGATGCTTTCGAGGTTGAGGCTGAGGAAGAGGATTATCATGCTTAACTTGACCCAGACACTAAATCTTCAACCGAGCCTACCTCTAAGCCAACCATCGCTGAGCCTCCCGTTATAGAAATGACCACCAAAGTCGAAGCCAAAACTGAAGTGGCGGTCGAGCACAGCGCCAAAAGCCCCAATTGAAGACAATTGAAAACCCTTGTATTTTTGTTTTGTTTGTCTTCGACATTTGTAATGAACTTTTGAAGTAATGAAATGAGTTTTCCTTTTCCAAATTTCGATGTGAATGTTTACTTGATAATTTTTTGAATTATTGTTGCAATGAAAGCTCTTGGACCGAACCCTCGTTTGTCTACTGAAGTTGATTTTCCAAAGTCGATCCGAAGTTGTTTCTAGGCATAAATTTTGCCAAGTCTTGAGCATCGTCCTATGTCCGATCTTATTTTGTGTGATTGGCATATTTTGGAGATCAATCTGTCCGAGATCAATGCTCACATCTTGAGTTTGGAGCCGAAGTTGTATTTTGGCAAAGGTAGATTTCTGAGGTCGATTACAAGTAGAGCATTTGGCAGAAAATTTTGCCAAGTCAATTGCATCATCTAATATCCGACCTGAAAATAAGTCTTTGGATTGCTTTTGAGACATTAACTTGTGGAGATTCTAACTTGGATTAGTATATCTACTCATCAATAGTGCTTAGCCAAACATAATTTTAGAGGTCTCAGTCAGAGCTAAGATATTTTTGAGGGGCCAATACAATCCAATATAGTTGTCGGGGTTCAAATTGATGTTTGAATATCCCTTGATTGATATTATACTCGACCTATGGCCAAGGACATACACTCATCGATGAGTGTTGTCTGACCTTTTTGACTTGGGTGTAAAATCTATATGAACTTGAAGAAGAGTGATTTCATTAATGAAATTAAATGACTACAAGCCTTACTGATAGTACATTCGAAGGTTTTCGGAGTTTCATTTTCGATGAATTGCTATAAAAAATTCTATTTTCCATATCATTAATTTAGCCATATTTTTGAAAAATGTTGGAAAATTAGATCTTGCCCTGCATTTATGATAAAATACTGGGTATAAGTTTTTTCGCAATATTAATTTAGCCGTATTTATAAAAAATATTGAAAAATTAGATCTTATCATGCACTTATGATAAAATGGCAGATATAAGTTTTTCCACAACATTAATTAGCCGCATTTATGAAAAATACTAAAAAATTAGATCTTGCCCTGCATTTATGATAAAGTATGGTTCAAAAAAATTGTTGCTCGGCAAGTTAGTAAATGAGAAATACTCTATTTAGCCGAAGTTTGTAAAGGACTGACCCTTCCAGGACTTTTTCGGCTTCCAACCTTGTGTGGCATCTCTCTGAACCCCCTCGACCATCCGAGCTTCCATAATACCATCCGGACTTTTTCGACAATGAGCTTCTCCATCCATCTACTGGACCGCTCCAAAAGCTCTCTGGGCCTCACTATCAGTCGACCTTCTACAGTGATCAATTATTCTCCGAACTTCTTTCGGACTTCGTCAATATTCGAACTTCTCCGACAACGAGATTTCTATAGTAATCAAACTCCATCTAAGTTTCTACGGTGGTCGATCGCCTTCAGGATTCCAATTGAGCTCCTGTGAGAGCTGAACTTCTACTACGAGCGGTCTACCCCAAACTTCTACTAGAGCGGTCTACTCCGAACTCCTACAGTGGGCGGTCTACCCCAGATATCTACCGTAAGCAAATTTCATTCGAGCCTCTACTGTAAACAAATTTCTTCCGAACTTCTATTACAGGTAGACTTCAGTTGAGCTTCTTCGTAGCTGGATCCTAGACGAGCTTTTACAATGGGACAGGATCCACCGGCCAGGTCACTACTCCGAGCTCCCACGACAATCGATCTTCGACCGAGCTTCTACAATAAGCGATCTCCTTTCAGCCTTCTACAAGAACCAGAATCTGTCCGAACTTCCATAGCGGATGGATATCAGATGAGCTCCTACGATGGACGGACTCCAGTAGCTGGATTTCTACAACGGTCGATCGCCTCCGGTGTCTGTCAACCTCCCCAATGCCATCCGAAGTCCACCACCGGCCGACCCTCTACTAGATTCTTCATGAAACTGGACTTCTCCGATGGATAATCTTCAGACAAGCTTCCATATCAGGCAAATCTCAGATGGACTTCTCTAGCAATCGGACTCCTACCAGACTTCACCAATAGAAAGTCTCCATCCGAGCTTCTACAGCAGATGACTTCTGCTGTAGCATTAGCGCCTGAGACATCCGACAATAGTAGACTCGTCAGCAGCCTCAAAAATATCTGAGCTTCTCCTAGATCGATAGGATAGAGAGCCATTCTGCTCCATCAGATATCCCAACCGAGCTCTAGCTGACAGATCCAAACTCTTTGGCAAGTCACGACAATGGCCACTACCCTATTCCACTCTCTACAATGGATTCCGCGTGGCTTCACCACTCTTTGGCAAGTTGCGACAACGGACACCACTCCACTCTTCGGGCTCTACCACTCTCTGGCAAGTCGCGACAACGGACACCACTTCACTCTCCGTAACAAACTCCTCGTGACCCTGAACGACCCCTGATGCCACTACTCTCCATAACAAACTTTGCACGGCTCTGAATAGCCCACTACCAGGCAGTTACAGACGTCGCTGTCAATCAGTTACACTCTCCATCTATAAAAAGAGACTCCCAGATACGTTCTTCTCTAAGCTCAAAACTCTATCTCAAAACTCTGCTAAAATTTTCACTCGAGCACTCCATTTCTGTTGAAGCAGAGTACTGACTTGACGTCGGAGGGTCTTGCCAGAGTACCCTCAACTCTGATTTAGACTTCCCTTGCAGGTTTCGATGGCGACCGCATCATCTCAACTCCAGCAACTCCGGCTTTGACGAAATTCTGCACCAACAGTTTGAAATAATTTTAACCTTTTATTTTATAAATAATTTATAATAAATTTTACGTAAAAATTTTTTATTTTGAAACTGGGTTGACTTAATAAATATTGAGCCAGCTACATAAGGAGACTGAGTCAACTCAGTTCAAATTGGGTCAGGTCAGTAATTATGTGAGCATGATTCAAGAAGTTTCAGATCTAAAAATTCTTACATAATACTAAAATAAAATTAATCATAACACTTTTAGATCATATCTAAAACTTTTTATGCTTCAAAATTTTATTTTTTCATGATTAAAATAATTTTAATCATATAGATTAGATGTCTTATTTTTTATATAATTTTGTATCACATACAACAAACCTAGGATTTCAAGATATAGGGTTTTATAGAAAAATAAGTTCTTCCTTTTGTGTTCTTCTTCATGGGATCTAATCACATAACACCCCTACACGTCATAAGAGCACCCCATCGAATGGGAAGAGAGGGCTTTTAAACCCTTCTTGCTTCTACGATCAGACGGCTTGACGATCAACCAAATCTAAATACTTGCTAATCGGATCATCTAATTTAATCACATATCATATATATTTGAATTTAGATCTAATCTAAATTAAATTAGATCTGATTATAATTTTAGATCATATCTAAATCAGATTATAAACATCACATGCATGACATAAAATCAGATTTTATCAACGATCAGCACAAACTAGGATAATTTTTCACTGTAAAGGGTAAACCCTACAGTAGGACAACCGTATATCAGTTTGTGTGATTTATCATTAATTAAATTTAGATCAAAATATCATATTTCAGATCTAAATAAAATTAAAATTTAGATTTAATATGCACATAAATCATATCATAATGAACCAAGACTCTGATACCACTATTGGGATGCGTAGGCGATTTTATGCATATATTTTAAATTTTTTTCAAAAAAATTACAGTAGAAGATAACTAGATTAATCAAAAATCTAATATGCATATGATCTAATCATCAAATCAACCTACTCTAGGATCTATGACATGTTATATTGCATATAAAATTTAAAATAATCTGAAGATAAAATCAGCATACATGCATATGAGCAGTAGATCATATCTACCTCTAATCTGAGTTCAGAACTCCATACTTGCTCATGGGTCGATGTGAAAGAACCAGATCTAGGGTTTCAGAGTTAGATCTTAAAATTTTTTCTAGATCAGACAGTGAAAGACTAAAATAAATTAAAATTTATTTTATAAAATTAGAAAATCCTTATATCTAAGATCTTATTACATGATTATTATATGATATTTAATTAAAAATTAAAATATAAAGAGCAAGAACTACATGTTGATCATATCAACATATTTTTATACTACATCTAATGTATGTAAAATATAATAGATCAGATCTATTATCTTGCAAGTTAGACATTCTAACTTTGCTGATCCGGGCTTGAGGATGATGTTGCGAGCCGCACACACGTCCGACCTCTAAGAGTCATCCACACGAGCCCACGAATCACGATCAGAAGTCCGGTCCAGAAAATCACGATAGTATGCTAGTATTTTGCTGATCCTTCTTCGATGGTCAATCAGATCCCTTCTTCTTCTTGATTTAGACTCTTCCAAAGATGAGAAGTAGGAGAAGGAGTTTTAGATGTGAGAAACTCTCAAAAAACTCACAGATGGAGGAAGGAAAGAGGTGAACAAAGCAACCCTAGAAGAAGACCCTCTTCTTCTTCTCTTTGCTCTAACCCAGATACTTAGTTTTGTGTCTATTATATCTTCATGCCCCAACACTGTTTTTTCTGATTTTCACATGCCCCAAAGGTCTCTCAATGCTCTATGTTTCACAAAATGTTCAAGAAGAAATTCATCTTAGATCAAGAGATATGAAGAATCCTTGTCTCGATCAAATATCTAGTCAAGAAAAATCCAAACAGGGCAAGATAAGTGGTGCCCAACTCTTGGGTGCCTCCTCCTTCTTTTTCTATCATGGACTACTAGAAAAGGGTACACAATATGTGCCATAAAAGTCACAAAAATCTTAAAAAAAATTTAGATAAAATCAGTGCCATAAGGAAAGAGTTTTGGTTTCCTAAAATTCTATCTCATAGAATTTGAAATCCAAACTAATTCCTACCTTGACTTGGTCCACAACCACATTCCATGTAAGAGAGAAAGAGAGAAAAGCTTTGGGCATACGTGAAGGCCTGGGAGAGAAGGTTTTGTCACACAAAATAAGAGAGAGTGGGCGTGGGGGGCTAAGGAGGCACAAGGTGGGATCCTAGTCTTACTAGGATTCAATCTATGACTTGTTCAAATTTGGTTTCTCAAACCAAAATAAATCAAAATCAAATTAATCTAATTAAAATAGATCTTAATCTAATTAAGAATCTAATTTAATCAAATTAAATTAAATTTAAATCTAATTTAATTTTTTAATTAAATTAAAAATTAGGTTGACTCAAGTCCTAATTGGACTAGGACTAGTTTTTTCTTGCACTTGGCTTATCCAATAAACCAATTGGACTTGATCTAATCAAGTCCAAACTAAATTTAATTAAATTATATTTAATTAAACTTAATTTCAGCCCATTGGCTTAATCAAATTAAGCTAATTAGTAATCAAATTGCTAATCGATCCTCCGACAATACTTGCACTAGGTTAAATGTCAATCGTATTGATCGTTTAACCCTAGAATGATTCTTAATCATTGATTAACCATCTGATCAGATTGTGAACTCTAATATATGTGACCTCATAGATCCGAACCTAAGTCAGTAGCATAGGAATAAATTTTTGTACCAATCGAAGTGACCATCTAGCAATGGCACCCGACGGTCGGATAGGTCGAATGTGTAGAACAACATCCTTAGAACCCATGTGGATATAGTTTTCATATAATTCATCCCCTTGACCAAAATACTCATAGGACACCTCAAAGTTCAACTATCAACTCTGATCAGGTTGTCCACATTGTATTTCAAAATATCAAATCCATCTGATAGATTACTCTGGCCAAGATTTTGCTAAATTGAAATACAGCGACTCATTCTTCTCCAACTCTTGGAGTGGTTAATTCCATCTTGATCACACTCTGACTTTGCAAGTACATGATTGTGCCTAGAAGCCTTCTGTCACTGAATTAGAAATTTAGTTAGTCTAGCACCAAAGCACAGTGAGTTGCTTGCAAGTCACTGAGGTGATCTCAGGTCTAAGGGATACTTATACCTATCTCCCATCAAACACATTGTCGACAGCAGAATGCTTTAGAGTTGGTCATATTCAATGACGATGTACCCTTACATCTCATCTGTATGTCATACCAGTATCTCCACACTCCTTGATTAAGAGGACAACCAGCCCATATGGCCTACAGTGACTTATGCTCGATAGAAGCTGTCGTCCTTATTAACAACCTATCATTTGGTCGTGAACAATTTTAAGGACTAATCGATAAATCCTCTCTTTATCAAACCTAAATAGTCCTAAGAATTTCATCACAACAACAGAGTTCATTAAAAGATGAAAACTTATGATGAAAATACCAAAAGTATATTTTATTTATTAATAAATCAATTATAATACAAGGTTGCTCAACCATCAATAGGTTGACGATTGACTTTTGGAACATATTTTTCAACAACACCCACTTGTCCTAAAGCTACTCGGCATAGTATCTAATACCCATCTTCGACTTGTGGTTGTCGAACTCCTTTATTGCCAGGGCTTTAGTGAAGGGGTCGGTCAGGTTCTTCTTTCTATCGATCTTCTGAAGGTCGACGTCACCTCGATCCACGATCTTCCAGATCTGATGGAAGCAACACAAAATGTGCTTCGTCCGTTGGTGTACTTTGGATTCCTTCACCTGAGCAATGGCACCAATGCTGTTGCAGTAGAGCAGGATCGGACCATTGAGGGAGGGTGCTATTTCGAGCTCGATGATGAATTTTCTCAGTCACACAGCTTCCTTCGCAGCATCTGATGCTACGATGTACTCTGCCTCACAAACAGAGTTTGCCACAGTATGCTGCTTGGAACTCTTCCAGCTGATGGCTCCACTATTCAGAGTAAAGATATAACTCGACACGCTTCTGCTATCATCATGGTCAGATTGAAAGCTGGAGTCTGTGAACCCCATAAGTTTTCGATCTGACTCACCATAAACCAACCATTGATCCTTAGTATTTCTTAAATACTTAAAGATGGCTTTAACCACTTTCCAGTGATTTTCTCTAGGATTAGATTGGTATCTACTCACTACTCTTAGTGAGTATGCCACATCTAGCCTTGTACATGTCATGGCATACATGATAGATCCCACGACTGAAGCATATGGGACTTTACTCATATGCTCTCTCTCTTCAGGAGTTGTCGGACAATCTTTTTAGAGAGAGAAATTTCATAACCTATCGATAGATCACCCTTCTTGAAAATTCTCCATGCTGAACCTCTTCAGCATAGTGTCCATGTACGTGGACTGGGATAACCCAAGCATCCTTTTAGATCTATCCCTATAGATCTTCATCCCTAGGATGTAGGATGCTTCACCCAAGTCCTTCATGGAGAACTGTGATGACAATCAAACTTTTATTCCCTGTAGTGCTGGGATGTCATTCTCGATTAAGAGAATGTCACCCACGTACAAGACAAGGAATACCATAACTAGATCATTTACCCATTTATAGATGCAGGGCTCTTCTCCATTCTTAATGAAGCCATACGTTTTGATCACCTTATTAAAACGTATGTTCCAACTCTGAAAAGCTTCCTTCAATCCATAAATGGATCTCTGAAGTTTGCACAGCTTGGACTCATCTGTGGATGTAAACCTCTCAGGTTGTATCATATACACCTCTTAGGTCAGCTCTCCATTTAGGAAAGCTATCTTTACATCCATCTGTCAGATCTCATAATCCAGATGGGCAGCTATTGCAAGCATTATTTGAATAGATTTGAGCATTGCCACAGGGGAGAACATCTCATTATAGTCAATACCATAATATTGACGATACCCCTTGACAATCAGATAGGCTTTATAGGTCTCCACCTTTTCGTCTGTGCCCCTCTTCCTTTTGAAGACTCATTTACACCCAATAGGTTTAACCCTTTTAGGTGGGTCAACCAATGTCCATACATCGTTGACCTTCATGGACTCCATTTTGAATTTCATGGCTTCAAGCTATTTTTCAGAATCAGATCTCTGCATTACATCCATATAGGTGATCGGATCCTCATCATTCTCATCGAGTTCAATGGGATCACTATCTTGGATCAAGAAATTATAGTAGTATTGTCTGGCTGATGCGGTACTCTACCGGATCGTCTTAATGGTATAGATACATTGGGCTCTGGATCTGATCTAATCAAATTCGACTCAAGTTCAGCTATTGGTGTCGGTCCTTCTACCTGTTGAACTTTATCAAGTTCAACCTTAGAGGCAACGGTTCCTTCACCAAGGAACTCTTTTTCTAAAAAAGTTGCCTTAAGGCTGACGAATACCTTTTGTTCATCATCATGGTAGAAAAAATACCCTTTGGTCTCTTTGGGGTACCCTATGAATATGCATTTGTCAGATCTAGGTCAAAGTTTATCTGTAACTAACTGTATAACATAGGCCGGACACCCCTAGACCCTAAGGTGTGAAAGTGCTGGCTTACGCCTGTCCATATCTCATATGGAGTCTTAATTACAGACTTACTTGGAATCTTATTTAACAGATAATAGGCTGATTCAAGTGCATATCCCTAGAAGGATATCGGCAAGCTGGCAAAACCCATCATGGATCGAACCATGTCTAATAGAGTCCGATTTCTCCTTTCAGACACACCATTATGCTGTGGTGTTTCTGGAGGAGTCCATTGGGAGAAAATCTCACTCTCTTCTAGATATGTGAGAAACTCACTAGAAAGGTATTCTTCTCCTCGATTAGACCGAAGAGTTTTAATACTCTTCTCAGTTTATTTTTCTACTTCACTTCGGAATCATTTGAACATTTCAAATGAATCTGACTTATGTTTCATTAGATAGACATATCCATATCTGGATAGATCATCCGTAAAAGTGATAAAGTAGAAATATTCACCTCTAGCACTTGTGCTCATGGGCCCGCATACATCAGTATGTACTAGGCCTAAGAGCTCAATAGCTCTCTCACCTTTTTCGGTAAAAGGTGACTTGGTCATTTTATCAAGAAGACATGACTCATAGGTTGGAAGTGATTCACAATCACTAACTTCAAGGATTTCTCTTGAGTCAACTGTTTATCCTGTTCTTGTTTATATGACCTAGCCGACAGTGCCATAAGTAGATATCTGATACACTATCTAATCTAGGATGCTTGCTAGTAGAATAGACTATGTTAACAGGTTGTGATAACATATACACACCATTGTTCAAATGTCTACAAAAAAATAGTAATACCATTCATAATGATATTACAAACTTGTTTCTTTATTAAAATTTTATAATCATTTTTGATCAGAAGGTCTATAAAAATAACATTTAAAAAGAAACTAGGACAGAAATGACAATCATTAAGAATAATGGTATGAGACTCAAATACAAGTTTCAAGATTCCTAATGCTAGAACTAGAACTGGTCTTCCATCTCCAACGTTTAAGAATTTCTCATCTTACTCGAATCTCCTCCTGACCTGCAACCCCTGCAACGAATTGCAAATATGAAGGGCTATCGGTATCCAATACCCAGTCAGTTATATCACAAATAGAGAAATTATAAGGAGTTATCATATAAATACCTTGCCCAGCAACAGCTTGCTTCTTTCTCTGCCTGTTCGGATCCAGAGAGGCAATATACTAAGGACAGTTCCTCTTCCAGTGCCTCCGCTTCTTACAAAAGAAGCATTCAGCTTGACCCTTATCAGGCTTGATCTTTCTGGTCTGGCCCTGCACTGATGTCCTAGCCTGAACTTGCACCTTCTTCACTTTTTTCTTCTTGTTCTTCTTTCCTTTCTCAAAGGGTCGAGAACCAGAAGATGAACCTCCCACTAAGTTCACCGACTCCTTGTGGAGTTGGTGATCCTTCTCAAAGTTTTGAAGCAACCCCAGTAACCGTGATAGTTTACTTCAAGCTTTGTCATTCTATAATGAGTGAGAATGGGTGATAAGACTTGGGCAGCGAGTTCAGTATTGCATTGTTCCCAAGCTGCTCATGCAAGAAAAAGTCGAGCTTGCTCAAATGCTCCATCAGCTCGATCATGTACAATACATGATCAGTGATAGAAGCACCATTTCGTATTTTGGTGTTGAAGATGGCACAACTAGTCTTGTGCCTCTCCACATCATCGAATATGCCAAAGGCATCCTCCAACACTTGAAGCATGTCCTTAGGCTGAGCCATCTCAAATCTGTGACTAAACTCGTTGCTCATGGTAGCCAATATGATGCAGCGCACCGTGATCTGATCACTGAGCCACTTTTGGTAACTGTCTCTGACTGTTCCATGTGCATTGGCAGCTGGCTCCTCAGGTGCAGGATCTGTTATCATATATAGGATCCGTTCATGCTCCAGGACAATCTTCAACTTTCGGTACTAGCTATCGAAGTTGGATCCCACCAAATTTTCATTATCCAATAATGATCGGAGTGATAGGGAAGTGGCCATATCTGTACAAAAAAAATCATAATCTAATTAGTAATTGATTCATTAAACTTAAAGATTTGGACTTTAATCAAAAGATTTTTTTTACTATTTTATTCGAATTGGTAGCCTCTACCTCCAATTCGAGGAGTTACCCTAATTCCTTAGTGGTACTAGAATCCACATAGACTGCACACAAACCTAACTTTGGTTGGCCAACCCATATACATCTAAGGGTAGGTTTGATGCATAGTCATTGATAGCACCAAAAATAACTCTACTCACTACGTAGGTAGGATGAGTCGAGATCGTATCCTCAGGGACCTTGGGCTAAGTTGAGGTTGCAAAATAAAAGAAAGAAGTATTATTTTGATTTAAAAAATAAATTATCTTAAAATTGATGTAATTAAAAAATAAAGAGCTCGAAAGTTTTGAATTAATTTTGCACTAGTAGAGTTGTATCTCTTTTTTTTAATTAAATAGATGCGATTAATCTTAAAAAAAATATCTATCTTTTCTTGGTACACCCCGTACCCGTAGATCATGGTGCATCTTCGAAAAGTACTAGGTAAACAACTCTTCTTTCCTCGGCACGCCCCATTCCCGTAGATCACGGTGCATCTCCAAAAAGTAAAAGTTGTTCTTAATATTAATCTAATAGGAAAGCATAAATAAAAGCATATGAAAGAGAGCAAATAAAGAACTAATGATGATTTAAATAAAAAGCATAATCTTTATTATATATAAAAAAATATAAAAAAGTTTAGAACAATAAACCCACTCTGTATCGTTACAAAATTTCTTCTCCACTCCCGAGACTGCTAGCCTAGCTGCTCATGGAATAGTCCCTTTCTCTTCCTCTATGCAAGGCTCTAGAAGAATTTTTGGGATGATCCTGAAATGGGAGTACAAGAGCCTTTTTATAGGTATTAGGAGGGAGGAGTTTTACATGATTTTTAGATGTGGGACTAAAAAAAATACTAAGGACTAAAAGATGGATGGATGAGATGGAAAGATCACAAGCAGATAAAGAAAATACAAATTCTTCCTCTTGAAGTATTTCCAAGTATTATATTTTTTTTCTTTAATTTTCAGATCCATCTGCTATCATGAGCGTCCGTCTGTTCGCCACTGTGTCCACCAACACAAACTCCCAGCGAACCCACCATGTCGCATGCCCGCAATGCCGTGCGCCCGTAATCTTCTTTCACGGACCCGTTAGCTGATAGGAAACCACTTACGCTCCTTTTTGATTAGAAAATTATAAAAAGAAACTTTTATTTCTTTAAAATGATGCCTATATTCTTTTTGGATTCCTTGCATAGTATCTTCATTTTCTATAATACCGTATGCATCCTTCTTTTATTTTAATTTTATTTTAAGTCCAATTTTCTTCAAACTTAAGTCTTTTTGATCTGCGAATTGGACTCTTTGTATCGACGATCACCTTTCCTATAAAACATAAAAAGAAGTATCAAATTTTTAATAAATAAAATAAATTAAATATAATTTTTTACTTTAAGTGACTTAAATTAAGTGTTTATCACACCTCCCAACTTAAATTTTGCTCATCCTCGAGTAAAATAGATATATCAGTATTGTGTACCGACTCGGTCTTGAATAAAAAGTTAGGTTAGGCATCCCAAAAGGTAAATGATACCTGGTCAGATCATTAAAGAGATACTTCATTGAATTATCAATTTGACCCAATTAGTGGCTGAGTATTAACTAAAAAAATTTCAAGAGCTTTTCTTTCACCAACTCCCCACTTTACTCTTTAAATCCTCTAACTTAATGTGAGAGAGGTTTATTATCTTCTTGCAATTTAGTCTCCTTATTATCCACTATTTTTTTTTTTAACATTGTCCACCTTTTTACGCGAACCACAACGCTTACTTAGGTGAAGGGGCCCGATTACTCAATAGGAAACTAATATATATATATTTTTTTAAAAATAAATTTTAAGGAGAATTTTTGCATACCTCGACCTTTTCACCCAATCTCTCATGAAGCAGATTCTTTATTGAGATCAGTAAGAAGAGGGTTGTAGAATCACTCCTAAAATTTGGTCTAGTCTAAACTCTACTATTCATTGAATTTTCTTAATAATTTATTCTTCAGTATCTCTAAAATTATCTTGATCGTTAATCATTCATTAATTAGGATGCCTAATTGACTCTTAATCAAAATAAAATTTGGATACACAAAACTAATTATTTCTAACCATACTCAAAGATTTGATTAATTTTCTTCCCCCCCAACTTAATCTACATTGTCCTCAATGGAGTAGGAAAGCAAAGAAAATAAAAGGAGAGAGTGCATCTGGGATAATTTTGCTTCAAAAGTTGAAGATAGCTTCATTGATTAATAGGCTCTTGTTCTAAATTTTTGTAGCTGCAGTAAAGTAAAAAAAATATGAAATCATTGGGTTGCCTCCCAACAAGCGCTAAGTTTTACGTCTTCAGCCAGATGTCAAGTTTATTATTCATTATAAAGTGGATCACATAGGTAGATGGTGTCGATTCATTCTTTATGTGCAATTTCATCTACATATGGCTTCAGACATTGGCCATTTATCTTAAATGTATTGCCATTCCGAGGGTCATGAATTTCAATTGCTCCATGTGGAAAGATTTGTGTGACAATGAAAGGTCCATCCCATCGGGATCGAAGTTTATCGAAAAAAAGGCGTAACCTGAAATTGAAAAGCCATACCTTTTGATTTAGCTCAAACAATTTTCTAGAGATATATTTGTCATGAAATACTTTGGTTTGAGCCTTGTAAATTCGTGAACTCTCGTATGCATCGTTGCGAAGTTCTTCCAGTTCATTGATTTGCAACCTTCGATTAGAACCTGCATTCTTCATGTTAAAATTAAACATTCGTATGGCCCAGAGTGCATGATGTTCTAATTCAACCGACAGATGGCAAGCTTTGCCATAAACTAATCAATAGGGTGACATACCGATAGGGGTTTTAAAAGTTGTATGGTAAGCCCATAATGCATCATCTAAGCGAAGAGACCAATCCTTTCTATCAGGCCTAACTGTCTTTTTTAGGATATGTTTAATCTCCCTATTTGATACCTCTACTTGACTATTAGTTTGGGGTGATATGGTGTGGCCACTTTGTGTGTAATATTATATTTTTTCATAAGTGTTTCAAAATATTTATTCATAAAATGAGTCCCCCTATCACTAATGATCACCCTTGGAAGCCAAATCGACTAATGATGTTTCATTGGATAAAACTAGTTACAACTTTATTATCATTAGTCTGTGTAGCTATTGCCTCCACCCATTTTGACACGTAATCAACTGCCACCAGAATATATTCGAATCCAAATGAGGCAGGAAAAGGTCCCATGAAATCAATCCTCCAAACATCGAAGATTTCTACTACTAAAATGGGGGTCAGTGGCATCATATCCTTCTTGGATAAATTTTTTGTTTGCTGACATTGTAGACAACTCGGCCAAATTCATGTGCATCCTTGAAAAGCGTTGGCCAATAAAACCCACTCTGTAGCACTTTTGCTGTAGTTTTTCTTCCACTAAAATGTCCCCCACATGCCGAAGAATGGCAAAAAGTGAGAATGCTTTGGAATTCACTCTTAGGGATACAATGGCGAATAACTTGGTCAGGACAGTATTTGAATAGTTCAGGTTCCTCCCAGAAATAATATTTAATTTGTGAGAAAAATTGATCCTTTTCTTATTTTGTCCAGTGAGAAGGTACTTGTCCTGTTGACAAGTAATTGACAAAATGAACAAACCATGGAGGACGGCTAGAAGAGATTGCGAAAAGTTGTTCGTCAGAAAATTTCTCTTTGACCTCATCTATGCCTATCGTGTGTTCAACTAAGATCCTGGAAATGTGATCAGCTACTACATTCTCGGAATCCTTCTTATCTCGGATTTTCAGATCAAATTCTTATAAAAGAAAGATCCATCTGATCAAATACGGTTTAGTATCTTTCTTTGAGAGGAGATGTTTCAGAGCCGCATGATTAGAGTAAACTAGAACCTTAGACCCTAACAGATATGAGCAAAATTTTTTAAGGGTGAACACTACTGCTAGTAGCTCTTTTTCTATTGTGGTGTAGTTTAATTGGGCATCGAAAAGAGTATTGCTAGCATAATAGATCACATGTGGCTCCTTATTGATTTTTTGGCCTAAGACGGCACCTATTGCAAAGTCAGAGGCATCATACATAATCTCAAATGGAATGGACCAGTCAGGGGGTTTTATTATGGGTGCTGTTGTCAGGGCTATTCGTAATGTGTTGAATGCTTTCAAACATTCTTCATCAAAGATAAATGGTGTGTCCTTGGCCAACAGATTGCACAGGGGTCTTGAAATCTTGCTAAAGTCTTTGATGAAGCGTCTATAAAATCCGGCATGACCTAAGAAGGATCGTATTTGTCGGACCGAAGTAGGGGGTGGTAGTTTTGAAATAACCTCAACTTTGGCTTTATCTATCTCGATCCCTCTTTCAGAAATAATATGTCCTAATACAATTCCTTTCCGTACCATGAAATGGCTCTTTTCCCAACTTAGGATGAGATTTGTCTCCTACACCATTTAAGAACTTTGGAAAGATTATGGAGACAATCCTCAAAGGTGGTTTCAAACATAGAAAAATCATCCATAAAAATTTCAAGATATTTGTCCACCATATCCAAAAAAATGATCAGTATGTACCGTTGAAATGTAGCGGGTGCATTGCAGAGCCCGAATGGCATACGTCGAAAAGTGAAGGTGCCATAGGGGCAGATGAAGGTAGTCTTTTCTTGATCATCCAAAAATACAGGTACTTGATTGTACCCTGAATAACCATCAAGAAAATAGAAGAAACTTTGTCCTGCTAACCGTTCTAAGATTTGATCGATGAAGGGCAATGAAAAATGATCCTTCCTAGTAACGGCATTTAGTTTTCTATAATCTATGCATACTCGCCATCCAGATGATATGCGAGTGAGAAGCAGTTCACCTTCTTCGTTCTCAACCACAGTAATACCTGATTTCTTAGGTACTACTTGAGTGGGACTGACCCATTTACTATCGGATATGGGGTAGATGATTCCAGCATCTAACCACTTTACTACCTCTTTCTTTACTACTTCACGTATGTTTGGGTTCAATCTCCTCTGCATATCTCGATGGGGTTTGGCATTTGCCTCAAAATGAATATGGTGCATGCAAATGGAGGGGTCAATTTCTTTTAAATCGACAATGGACCAATCGATAGCCTCTTTGTGTTCCTTCAGAATACCAACCAATTGTGCTTTCTGATTAGTGGTCAAGTCTGATGCAATGATTGCCGGGAGGGTGTCATTGGGTCCTAGAAATACATATTTGAGCGTAGCAGGAAGGGGTTTCAATTTTAACGTAGGTGGTGATTCTAAAGATGGGACTATTGGTGTACTGGCTAATGTGGGCAATGGCTCATACTTGATTGTCCATGGAGGAATGGTTTTAACGTGTGGTGTATCCAACAAGGTGTTAACTTCTTTCATATATCCCTCAAAATTATATACTCCAAAGTGAGCCAAGCAAGTATCTAAGGGGTCTGGTGCTAGAATTATGGGTGTTGCATCTTCTATAATATCTTCTAGTGTATCTACTTTGAAGAAACTATCCATTGATGGTCCTTGGAAAGTACTAAACATATTCAGTCTCAGTTTCTTATTCCCAAACGATACGTCCATGACTCCTGTCCTACAATTAATGCATGCATTTGCCGTAGCTAGGAAGGGTCGTCCTAAGATAATGGGAATTTATCTTGGGTTGCCACTTAGTTCCATGTCGAGAACCAAAAAATCAACTGAAAAGTAAAACTCATCTACCTTGACCAAGACATCCTCAAGCATTCCACGTGGTTCTTTAATTGATCTGTCGGCTAATTGCAGTGTGACTGATGTGGATTTCAGTTCTCCGAATCCAAAAAGTTCATACACTGAACTAGGTAAAAGATTCACACTTGCCCCTAAGTCCAGAAGAGCTTTTTCAATGTGATAATCTCTTATAACACAGGAAATGATGGGGGCTCCTGGGTCCTTAAGCTTTGGAGGAGTGGCATGCTGGAAGACAGAACTAGCCTGTTCAGTGAGGGATATTTTCTTTGGGATTTGTGATCTAGATTTACATTTTTGGGTGCACAAATCCTTCAAAAATTTGGCATAAGCAGGGACCTGTTTGATTGCGTCTAGAAGAGGAAGATTAATCTGGACTTGCTTAAATAATTCCAACATCTCGTCGAGTCTTCCTCCCTTCTTATCTGCAGGAATAGGGGCTTTCAAGGCATCCAGAAATGGGGCTTTAGGCAAGTAAAATGATTCCGATGCAGTTGGTTCATTTTCTATTTTAAGGTCCTCCTTGTTCTTGGGTGATTTGGCTTTGGTTAGAGGTTTAGGGTCAATCTCATTGGTTTTACTAGTGTGTTCAATGACCTTCCCACTTCTCAGAGTCATGATTGATTTGGCGTGTTCAGAAAAAGCTTCTGGGGTATTAGAGCTCTCAATCATAAATTGTCCTCTTGGGTTGCTCTCGGATTGACTAGGTAATTTTCCTCCTTCCCTCCTACTGAATGTAGTCGCTAGTTGACCTATTTAGGTCTCTAGCTTAGCAATGGATTATGTGTGAGAGTTAAGGGTCTGAGTGTTGACTTCTAATTGTTCTAGTACATTCAAAACTTTTTCCTCAAAAGCTGAATTGTGCCAGTAGTAGATGGTTGAGGAGCATTTTAAAACTGATGGTATGGTCCATGCCTATATGTTGGGTCCTGATATTGAGGTCGAGGTGCGGCAGGGCCAACCACTGGTTGTGGTCTCCAGGAAAAATTTGGATGGTTTCTCTAGTCGGGGTTATAAGTGTTCTAATATGGATCATTTCTTAGTCTGCAAGCTTGTTGGACTTGAGCTTGCTGAACCTGCTTATGCACAAACTCAGAAATTGAGGTGCGACTGGGCATTCACTAACAAAATGGTTCGGACTTGCACACAATGCACAAACTTCTTGGATTGGGTTAGGTGGAATCGGGGATTGTCCAGTATTTAGAAGACGGTCTAATTTTTGAGACAGTTCATCTACCTTACTGTGGATATCTATGATATTTCCAATCTGATAAATTCCACTTCTTTTTTATTGAAGCATGAGTTGTTCTCTAGAGGTGGCAGACATATGATGTAGGGAATTCTCACTAAGTATTTCAAAGAGCTGCCAGGCTTCATCCTCACTCTTTAGCATGAATATCCCACCACATGATGCATCAACCATTTGTCGGTGTTTCTCCGATAGACCATCATAAAAACACTGACAAAGTTGCCATTTAGGGACAGCATGGTGTGGACATTTACGAATGAGGTCCCTTAACCTTTTCCATGTCTCATGAAAAAGTTCACCCTCCAATTGGAAAAAACTAGTGATAGCTTTTCTAATTTGATTTGTTTTTCTAATTGGAAAGTATTTCTTGAGAAATTCTCTCTAAAGATGATCCCAAGTTGAAATGGTTATAGAGTCTAAGGAGTTTAACCAATGCTTGGCTTTGTCCTTAAGTGAGAAAGGGAATAGTTTCAACCTAAGGGCATCATCGGAGAAGTTTTGGATTTTTACTGTGGAACAAATTTCAAGAAATTCATCCAAGTGTTTGTATGGGTCCTCGTTACTAAGTCTATAGAATGATGGCAACATTTGAATAATGCTAGACTTAATCTCATATTGGGTAGCTTCTACTGGAGGTGCTTGAATGCATGGAGAGTAGGTATATGAGGATGGAGTGAAATATTCTCTCAATGCGTGTGGAGGATTAGCCTCACCAGTTGCAGCCATGTTTCTAACTCGGATAGTCCTAAGAGTCTTTTCTAATTTTTTGTCTAATGGTTGCAAGTCGGGTTTTAGTGATCGTCGACCTAACATGCAACTAAAGGTCTATGTAGGACTATCCTAGTCTGTTAAGGATTATTTTTTTTTTATTAAGAGGAGAAGAGAAGAGAGAAAAGAGTTCTAAAGAAGAGATCATAAGAAGTCCTAAAACTAATAGAAGAATTAGTTGTGGTTAGATTTTAATTACAATCAAGTTAGCACGTAGTGGACTCTCTATCTTAAAGTTACCCTAGTTCTAGACAGCTCCTAACTGTAGTTAGCCTTCAAGCCCTCCAAGTCGGAGCTTGACTAACCAACTGGCCAGATAAGTGTAAGGTTGGTGGGAGTCCCCCTGTTGCTTTCCTTAGACACCAATTAAATTGGCCAGATCAGCGAACGGAATCAATTAAAAACCACCTTCCTTCGGGCCCAGTCGTCCCGCAAACCACTTGCCTAGACACCAGCTAACTGACCAAGTCTAACCTGGTTCAACTCTCAGAGTCACTTGTCCTAATGAGCTTGAAATTCTTAGGGGTCAACGTCTAATTAATTTTAGATTAAGGTCAAGGTTATACAAATGCAAGGGAGTGATTTGTGGGCCAAGGAAGGGTGATCAAATCCCCACCTTATCTTAGTTAATGGGTTGCACCCTTAAAGTTAATTATGGAGATGCAATGCAAAGAAACAAGGTATCCAATCAAGTTAGAAATTTTTATATTTGAGGTTATGCTATTTTAGTTAAGTGTTATGAAATGTCAGTGATTTTTTTTTTTAATTCAATCATGCCAAGGTCCCCGCAATGGTGCCAAAATTTGATGCGTAGTCGTTGATAGCGCCAAAAATAACTCTACTCACTACGTAGGTAGGATGAGTCGAAATCGTATCCTCAGGGATCTTGGGCTAAGTTGAGATTGTAAAATAAAAGAAAGAAGCATTGTTTTGATTTAGAAAATAAATTATCTTAAAATTGATGTAATTAGAAAATAAAGAGCTCGAAAGTTTTGAATTAATTTTGCACTAGTAGAGTTGTATCTCTTTTTTTTTTAATTAAATAGATGCGATTAATCTTAAAAAAATATCTATCTTTCCTCGACACATCCCGTATCTATAGATCACGGTGCATCTCCAAAAAGTACTAGGTAAACAACTCTTCTTTCCTCAGCACGCTCCGTACCCATAGATCACAGTGCATCTTCGAAAAGTAAAAGTTGTTCCTAATATTAATCTAATAGGAAAGCATAAATAAAAGCATATGAAAGAGAGCAAATAAAGAACTCATGATGATTTAAATAAAAAGCATAATCTTTATTACATATAAAGAAATACAAGAAATTTAGAATAATAAACCCACTCTGTGTCGTTACAAAATTTCTTCTCCACTCTCGAGACTGCTAGCCTAGCTGCTCATGAAATAGTCCCATTCTCTTCCTCTATGCAAGGCTCTAGAAGAATTTCTGGGATGATTCTCAAATGGGAGTACAAGAGCCTTTTTATAGGTGTTAGGAGGAAGGAATTTTACATGATTTTCAGATGTGGGACTAAAGAAAATACTAAGGACTAAAAGATGGATGGATGAGATGGAAAGATCACAAGCAGATAAAGAAAATACAAATTCTTCTTCTTGAAGTATTTTCAAGTATTATATTTTTTTCCTTTAATTTTTAGATCCATCTACTATCATGAGCGTCCGTCTGTTCGCCACTGTGTCCACTAGCACAAACTCCCCATGAAGCCGCCATGCCACGTGCCTACAATGCCGCGCGCCCGCAATCTTCTTTCACGGACCCGTTAGCTGTTAGGAAACCACTTACGCTCCTTTTTTTTTATTAGAAAATTACAAAAAGAAACTTTTGTTTCTTTAAAATAACGCCTATATCCTTTTTGGGTTCCTTACATAGTATCTTCATTTTCTATAATACCGTATGCATCCTTCTTTTATTTTAATTTTATTTTAAGTCTAATTTTCTTCAAACTTGAGTCTTTTTGATCTGCGAATCGGACTCTGTATCGGCGATCACCTTTCCTGTAAAACATAAAAAGAAGCATCAAATTCTTAATAAATAAAATAAATTAAATATAATTTTCTACTTTAAGTAACTTAAATTAAGTGTTTATCAAGGTTTATAACCAATTATTTGTTTAAATAATTTTTAGTAATTTAAATTTTGCCTCAGTCCCTAATCAGTAGGCTTTGGTCTCCACTAAAAAGGTTTGGTTAGGTCCAACCATTAACATAACCATACTTCACCCATCTAACTAATGAATGATTAGGCCCAACTTTGGTTGGCTAACTTAACCACCATTTAGAAAGATGCAGTCAAGAAATCATATTAGGAATGACAATTCCATCAGTCGATAAGCATCAGACCTTTGGGCCTCCAATGATTATCCAACTAATGGACCCATTATCATCCACTTAATGGGAGGCTATGATCTAGTTATCACCATAACTATTTCATTTTAAGAACCTAATAATTTTAGAGGAATTAATTGATTTAGAGGAGGAGGTTAGATGAACCAGCTTATCATGATCCTCCCACCGGTTTCACCAAGTCAGCTTAAGGGAGACCATTAAAAGGGCTGGTCTAGGAGCATCTAAATCAATCACACTGATTTACCTAGCTGACATGGGTCAGCTCAAATAGTCAAGTGATTCAATCAAAATATAATTTCATCAAGAGGCCAGGTAAGTTCGATCGATGGGAGGGTCTGCCAAAGCTTGCCTTAGACACCATCAGAAATGGCCAGATAAGCGGGCTGCCAATTAAAAACTACCGGTCTGATTTACCTTAGACATCAACTAGTTTAATTAGTTTTGATTAGATCAACCTAATAGTTGTGCTAGAGCGCTTAGCCAAGAATCAAGTCCATTTGGTTCTCGTTAAAGACATGAACTTGACCAACTATAACTATTGTAATTGATCTAGAGAATCCTTAACCTAATCTAAGACAACAATTGATTAGATTTAGTCAATTCTCTAATAAAGTCCACCTTTAATCTAACCTTAGGTCTAATCCAATTAATGGACCTAATTCTCACTAACCCATTAACCCAATGTGTTATGGTTTGTGTCTTAGGTTCTTCAATTCACAATCCTAGAACCTAATCAAATAACTTCTTAATTCTCAATTAAGTTTTGGACTGAGGGTTGGGGTTTGACTTTTCGAAAATAATTTTCATGTTTGTAAAATATTTTTATAACATAGTTCTTATCAACCAAATTTCATGTTTGATTCATTATCAAAATGCAAGTGAAATAAGCATGAAACTACTTTAGATCTAATCTAAACAGGTTCATGTAATTGAAACAATTTTAACTTTAAACTGCATAAATTTTTCAGACAAAAATATGATGGTTCTTTGCACGAAAATTATTAACAAAGAAATTTATTTTAGATTTAAATATTTTTTAAATCTAATAAATCATAAATTTAATCTAGATCACATCTAACGAATTTATGATTAAAGATAGATCTACACAAACTAGGACAATCTTTGCACTGTAAGGGATAAACCTTACAACAGGACAACCTACAGTTCTTGATTAATCTAAAAATTTTAATTTTAAATTTAATAATCAGATTATAAATTAGATCTAATCTATAAAATAATCTAAGCATGTATAAATAATCATGTAATAAATAATCTAGGCTCTGATACCAATTGAAGGAACCTGATCTAGGGTTTCAGGGTTAGATATTGAAACTTTTTTTAGATCAGGTAGCGGAAGACTAAAATAAATCAAAATTTATTTTATAAAATTAAAGAATTTTTAGATCTAAGATCTTATTATATGATTATTATATGGTATTTAATCAAAACTTAAAATATAAAGAGTAAGAACTACATGTTGATCATATCAACATGTTTCTATACTACATATAATGTATGTAAAATATAATAGATCAGATCTATTACCTTGCAAGTTAGACATTCTAACTTTGCTGATCCAGACTTGAAGATGATATTATGAGCTGCACATGCATCCGATATCTAGGAGTCATCCACATGAGCCCACAAATCACGATCAGAAGTCCTGGTCTAAGAAATCAGCACAGTATGCTAGTACTATGCTGATCCTTCTTTGATGGTCGATCAGATGCCTCCTTCTTCTTGATTTGGACTCTTCCAAAGATGAAAAGTAGGAGAAGGAGTTTTAGATGTGATACACTCTCAAAAAACTCACAGATGGAGGAAGAAAAGAGGTGAACACAGCAATCCTAGAAGAAGACCCTCTTCTTCTTCTCTTTGCTCTAACCCGACACTTAGTTTTGTGTCTATTATATCTCCATTCCCAACACTCTTTCTCTCTATTTTTTATATGTTCCAAAGTTCTCTCAATATTCTATATTTCATAAAAGTTTTAAAAAAAATCATTTTAAATCAAGAGATATGAAGAATCCTTGTCTGGGTCAAATACCTAGTCAAGAAAAATCCAAACAGGACAAGACAAGTGGTGCCCAACTCTTGGGCACCTCCTCCTTCTTTTTCTACCATGGACTACCAGAAAAAGGTGCACAATATGTGCCCTAAAAGCTAAAAAAATCTCAAAAAAAATCTAGATAAAATCAGTGCCATAAGGAAAGAGTTTTGGTTTCCTAAAATTCTATCTCATAGAATTTGAAATCCAAACTAATTCCTACTTTGACTTGGTCCACAACCACATTTCATGTAAGATAGAAAGAGAGGAAAGCTTTGGACATATGTGAAGGCCTGGGAGAGAAGATTTTGTCGCACAAAATAAGAGAGAGTGGGCGTGGGGGGCTAAGGTGGCGCAAGGTGGAATCCTAGTCTTACTGGGATTTAATCTATGACTTGTTCAAATTTGGTTTCTCAAACTAAATCAAACTAAAATCAAATCAATCTAATTAAAATAGATCTTAATCTAATTAAAAACTTAATTTAATTAGATTAAATTATATTTAAATCTAATTTAATTTTTTAATCAAATTAGAAATTAGGTTGATCCAAGTCCTAATTGGACTAGGACTAGTTTTTTCTTGCACTTGGCTTATCTTATAAACAATTGAACTTAATCCAATCAAGCCCAAATTAAATCTAATTAAATCATATTCAATTAGACTTAATCTAAGTCCATTGGCTTAATCAAATTAAGTCAATTGATAATCAAATTGCTAATCGATCCTCCTGTAACACATGCACTAGGTTAAATGTCAATCATATTGATCGTTTAATCCTAGAATGATTCTTAATCGTTGATCAACCATCCGATCAGATCATGAACTCTAATGTATGTGACCTCATAGGTTTGAACCTAAGTCGATAGTATAAGAATAAATTTTTATACCAATCGAAGTGACCATCTAGCAATGGTACCCGATGGTCGGATAGGTCGAATGTGTAGAACAACATCCTTAGAACCCATGCGGATATAGTTTTCATATAATTCATCCCCTTGACCAAAATGCTCATAGGATACCTCAGAGTTCAATTGTCAACTCTGATTAGGTTGTCCACATTGTATTTTAAAATATCAAATCCATCTGATGGATTATCCTAGCCAAGATTTTGCTAAATTGAAATACAGCGACTCATTCTTCTCCAACTCTTGGAGTGGTCAATCCCATCTTGATCACACTCTGACTTTGCAAGTACTTGACTATGTCCAAAAATCTTCCATCACTGAATTAAAAATTTAGTTAGTCCAGTATCAAAGCACAGTGAGTTGCTTGCAAGTCACTGAGGCGATCTCAGGTCTAAAGGACACTTATACCTATATCCCATCAGAGACATTCTCGACAGCAGAATGCTCTGGAGTTGGTCATGTTCCATGATGATATATCTTTACATCTCATCTATATGCCATATCAGTATCTCCACACTCCTTGGTTAAGAGAACAACCAACCCATATGGTCTACAATGACCTATGCTTGATAGAAGCTGTCATCCTTATTAACTATCATTTGGTCATGAACAGTTTTAAGGACTAATCGATAAATCCTCTCTTTATCGAATCTAAATAGTCCTAAGGATTTCATCACAATAATAGAGTTCATTAGAAGATGAAAACTTATGATAAAAATATCAAAAATATATTTTATTTATTAACAAATCAATTACAATACAAGATTGCTCAACCATTAATAGATTGATGATTGGCTTTTGGGATATATTTTTTAACATGATGATCATTGCTGTTGAGAACATGGTAGAGAGGATCCTTGCTGGTTGCTTACAGTCACACATGCATTCGACCTCTATGGAAAATCCACTTGAAGCCTCGATCTGATCGGTCTTCTCGGGAGTGCTAGCTCGTGCGAAAATCTTCTTCTTGGTCGATCTGTATCCTTTCTTCAAATCTCTAAAATCTTTCCAAAGATTGAAGATAGACTTTTGGAGGAGATGAAGAGGTAGAAGAAAGATGAAGAAGAAAATAATTTTTTTATAATTTATTCTCTCTTTCCAAACTCTTAGAACCAAAAATCTGAAATTCAGATTTTTGCACACACCCCAAGAGAGAGGACCCTCCTCTCTACTTTTTATGCCATGAACCATGACCAAACTTTATCACATGAAGAGCACTCTTCTGATATCTTAGACACATAAAAAAAACTATAAAAGCCCCTTTTATAAGCTTGTAAAGAGGTGGGGTGAAGAGTCCTAGTGATCCTGGACTCTTATAAGATTCTGCCTCCCTTCATAATTTTATATCTCAAAATATATCACAAAAATATGAGACACCTCTTTTCATATTTTTTTATTATAAATAAGTTCTCTAGCTAATCTCTTATAAAAAATCTCCTCAAAATGTTGCACATATGAAGAGAAACAAAATTATTAGCGTAGAGAGGTTGATCTAGATGAGAACAGATTCTCCTGATAAGGAATATTTTGAAATCTAATTTTAATTTTTTTTTTATCAAAATTAAATAAAATTAGGATGTAAGATAGATAAGGGAAATAAATCTTTGGTGTGAAAAGATCTCATGCAAAATAATTTTGTATGCAGAGATATATGATGTGCAATCTGGGTTAGAATAGGAGGAAGAGTCCGATTCCAATAAAGACTCTTAATTTCTTTATCTGAATCCAAACCAAATCATATCTGGTTTAGCCCAAATAAATTATATGAAATCTAATCTAATTAGATTTATAAATTTTTAATCAAATTTTAATCAAATTAAAAATTGATTGAATCAAAGTCCTGATTAAATCAGAGATAATTCTCCTTTAGCGATTAGATCATCTCATAACCTAATCGGGTCAAACCTAATTGAATCCAATTCAATTAGATTTTGTTTAATCCTCTTTGTTTAATCAAATTGAGCTAATTAGTAAATTTAATTACTAATTAATCCTTCATTAATTCACTAACACTTGATGAATTAATTTATTATAACTTTTGCATAAGGTTAATTATCAATCGAATTGATGATTAAGCCCTTGAACGATTCTCAATCGTTGATCAGCCACCTGATTAGTTAGAAACTTCTTTTGAGTGTGACCCATAAGTTCGAACCTAAGCTGGTAGTACAGGAATATCTTTCAAAACCAATCGATGTAACTATCTAGCAATGATGATCCGACATCCAGATATGTCGAATGATGGTGAAGCAACATTCAAGAACTTATTGGCATATGATTACCATATAATTCATCTCTTTGATCCTAATGCTCGAGGATGACTTAAAATTTAACTATTAATCCTAGATAAGTCATCCACATTGTATTTCAATATTTTTTAAATCCATCACATGGATTATCCGGGCCCAGGTTTTGGTAAATTGAAATACACTGATGTATATCTCCTACTAATTCAGAGGAATCAATCCCATCTTGACTTACGCACCGACTTGACAAGTACTTGACTATACCCAGAAACCTTTCATCACTGAATTAAAACTCAGTTAGTCCAGTATCAAAGTACAATGAGTTGCTTGTAAGTCACCGTGGTGATCTCAGGTCGGAAGGACACTTATTCCCATACCCTTCGCAAGCTATCCTTGACAGCAGAGTGTTCCACAGTTGGTCATGTTCAGAGATGATGTACCCCTATATCTCACCTACATGCCATATCAATATCTCCATACCATTTGATTACAAGGACAACCAATGTATATGGCACACAATGACCTACACTTGATATCACCATCGTCTTAGTATTAGCGCATCGTTTGATCGGAATCAATTTAAGGACTACGCGATAAATCCTTCTTTATCTATCAATGAAGTCCTAAGGACTTCATCCCAATATAGGAGTTCATTAGAAGATATAATCTTGTGATGAAAAATATCAAATAATTTTTATTATTTATCAATTCATATACAATTATAGTTAGCACAATCATCATACGATTGGCTTTAGGACTCGTTTCCCAATAGTTCGGTCCATGATGGAGTTTGCCAGTCTGTTAATCTCTTTTTGGGGTTATACTTTTGAGATTGCTTGCTATATTGTAAACAATATTTTGAGTAAATCGATCACTAAAACACTATATAAGATATGGACTGGGCATAAGCTAACACTCTCTCACCTTAGGATTTGAGGTTGTCCGATTTATGTCAAATATTTACAGATCGATAAGCTTTGACCTCGATCTGATAAGTGCTTATTTATAGGGTATCCCAAAGAATCTAGGGCATATTACTTTTATCTTGCTGAAGAACACAAGGTATTTGTCAACAATAAGACTGACTTTTTGAAAAAGGAGTCTCTCAGAAAAGAAACTAATGCCATTAAGATTGAGCTTGACAAAGTTCGATAGGTAGAAGAACCAACATAGACAAGTGAAAATATAGAACTAGATTTGATTAGATCAAATTCGAAGCCTATTTAAAAAGCACCTTTGAGGAGATCCAGTAGAGTACTGCATCAGCTAGATAGATGCTATGATTTCTTGGTCTGGGATGGTGATCCTGTTGAACTAGATGAAAACAATGAGGATCCAATCACCTTTATAGATGACATATAGAGATTTAACTCTGATAAGTGGCTCGAAGCCATGAAGTCCAAAATAAAATCCATGAAGGTTAATGATGTATGGACACTCATTGATGTGTCCAAAGAGATAAAACCCATAGGGTGCAATGGATATTCAACAGAAAAAGGGGCACAGATGGGAAGGTGAAGACCTACAAAGTTCGTTTGGTTACCAAGAGATATCATCAATGTTTTGGTATTGACTATGACAAGATACTTTCTCCTATGTTAATGCTCAAATCTATTTGGATAATGCTTGTGATAGTGGCATACCTTGATTATAAAATCTAACAAATAGATGTCAAGACAGCTTTCTTAAATGGATAGCTAGATGAAGAGGTATGTATGATACAACCTGAAAGGTTCACATTCATAGAGGAATCTAAGGTGTGCAAGCTTTAGATATTCATTTATAGATTGAAGCACACATCACAGAGTTGGAAG
Organism: Elaeis guineensis; assembly: GCF_000442705.2. Lineage (NCBI taxonomy): Eukaryota > Viridiplantae > Streptophyta > Magnoliopsida > Arecales > Arecaceae > Elaeis > Elaeis guineensis. The sequence goes on along the minus strand of NC_026000.2, from coordinate 107,767,847 downwards.
ATGCATTTTGATAAGACAATTAAAATATATGGCTTCGTTAAGAATGGAGAAGAATCTTTTATCTATAAATGGGCTAATGGTTTTGTAGTTATTTTTCTTGTACTTTATATGGATGATATTCTTTTAATTGAAAATAACATCCCTACTTTACTAAGTATAAAGCTATGGCTGTCATCTCAATTCTCCATGAAGAATTTGAGAGAAGCATCTTACATCTTAGGGATGAGATCTATAGAGATAGATCTAAAAGGCTGCTTGGGCTATCCCAATCCACGTACATAGACACCGTGCTAAAATAGTTCAGTATGAAGAATTCTAAAAAGGACTATCTATCGATAGATCGAGAAATTTTTCTCTGTAAGAAGGATTGTCTGACAACTCTATAAAAGAGAGAGCGTATGAGTAGAATTTTATATGCTTAAGTAGTGGAATCTATTATGTACGTTATAATATGTATGAGATCGGATGTTGCCTACTCAATCGAGGTAGCGAGTAGATATCAGTCTGATCCAGATGAATATTGGGTTTCGATCATGTAGTAGAATATAAATTTCAAAAAAAATTAACGTGCATAAAAAGAGTTTTAACACTTAAAACCAGCATACCAAAACTCAAACCCTAGAATCATCTTGTAGACTCCAATCAAACCATTCAAACATGCAATAGGATAGAAATTATACTTTCTAAAGAAGATGATCAAATAGCAAAATGATCTCTATAAGGCTCTAAAGTAGAAGCCCTCCAATGGTGATCCACACGAAAGATGATCAGGATCCTTCCCAATTAAAATAGTACTGCAACCTTTCTTCATTAGAACCATGTCGACATCCTTCTCCAAGAATGAATTGCACCACTATCTATTTGCCTTTGATTCTTCTACTAGGATCATGCCAAGAACCTCTTCTCAAGAGATCTCACCACCTAGAGTTTGATTTTGTGCTCCAACACATGGCAAAATCAAACCCTAGGTCAAGCAGCCCCCACATGCCTTTTTCTTTCTTCTTCTCTCTCTTTCTATTTTTTTCTTCTCTTCTTTTTCTTAAATTTTTTTTGAATTTTTTTTGCTTCATCCTTACTTACTCCATGCCCAAATGTCAAGATATCTGCTCAAAATCTATAAGGGGCGTCCCTTATAAATAGGAAATGAAGAGGTGCATGGGTCTCCTAAAGGGCACCAACTCTTGGTGCTCCATATTCTCACATAGAGAAATGAATCCTCGTGCAAGAATAAATGGTGTGGAGGAGTCTCAAGTATAGAAAAGTTCTTCTTCCACACCCATAAATATCATATATTAATGGTGTGTTAAAGAAATAAATAGAGTGGGAAACAAAGAGATGTATTAAAAGAAAGATTCTTCTTTTACCACACCCATAAATTTTGATATTGAATTCAATTGAGTGGCATGAAGAACCTCTTTCACACATGAAATACTTTCATGTAAAGGTAAGAAATCAATTAAATATGGATCTAATCCAATTAGATTCAAGGCAACAGGTTAAGTCTAGCTCAAATATTTTGAACTAACCAAATTGAGAATTTGGGTTAAGACAATATGCTAGCATATCAAATTAACTCTTAGAACTTATAATAAGTTTAAATAAAATTAGAGTAAGATCAAATCCTAAAGTGTATGATCCATTGGATTTCAAATCTAGCCAGCAGTGGATTCAGGCTCTTGACCTAACCCTAATCCGATTAGATTAGGTCAATCTAATTGCATCAATTAATCAGAACTCTTTCTAATTAATTCTCGAATTAAACTTTTTTAATTCTTATGAGTCTATAAGTCAAGATTAACATCTAGCAATATATTATGACTATTCGAAAGAGATAAAATTTGATAAAAATACCAAAATTATTCTTCAGTAGTAAGTTATCGTGCAATTCAATCCTTCAATCATATAACATTCCAGATGAGCAATGGGTATGGAATTATGTCAAAATCAAATACTCATCTATATGTATCTCGATCAGAAGGTGACACATTAGATACCTCTTTCTAATTATCATCCTGCTTTGGCCAAAATTTTTCGAATCATCGATCTGTGAGATCACATAGGATGTTCGCTCTCCTTATTAAGAGTGACCGATCTCTTATTGACTACTCACAATCTTCATACACACTTCACCATATCTAGAACACTCCACACAAGGATCAGAGAATCAAGCTAGAAAATGAATCAAAATATGGATTCATGTACACAAGATACCATGATGATCTCAGATCTAAAGATCATTTGCACAACTCCCACTAGAGAATAACTTACTAACATACAAATAAGGCTCCATCAGATATTCTCTCGTAGGTCAATTTAGTGAACTTATTCTCTAATAAGCACCCATATTCTTATATTAGTATCATACACAAGTGATTGTGAGATCAACCACCCTCTCTATTGAGCATACATAGGATGTGTCAGTCTTATTAGTATTATTGATCTTCGACTCAATGAATCAATGACTAAAAATATTTTAGATTAGCACTATCAAGAATTTTGATATCACTGGTATGATTTTATCATGATCCTAAAACTATTGCTCTAATCTATAGGGTTCATTATAATCTTAAACAAGTATAAGATATAGCATATAATGAATTAAAGATGCCTAACTTTATTAATAAATAATATCAAATATATGAGTTTGAAAGATAAAATATAAAAAAATATCTCATCACATCACATATGTGATTAGCTTGTAGGACATTATTCTTTCAATCTCCTACTTGCACTAAAGCCAATCGTCCCTATTCTTGATGCCCATACAATCTAGGTGGCGGTCAAACATGTAATGACAAAGTCTTAGTGAATGGATCTGCTATATTATTCTTGATGTCAACTCACTCAATGATCACATTATGTCTTTCGACTATCTTCCGAATGAGATGAAATCATCTTAGGATGTGCTTGGATTTATGATGAGATCTTGGTTCTTTAGCTTGAGCAACTGCTCTAGTATTGTCATAATAAAAAAGTACTGGTTGTTCAATTTCAGAAATCACATCCAACACTGAGATGAACTTCTTCATCCAAATAACTTCCTTAGGAGCTTCACTGGCAGCTATATACTCAGCCTTAGTGACTGAGTTAGCAATAATTTACTGTTTGAAATTTTTTCAACTCACTGCGCCACCATAAAGGATGAATACATACCCAGATATGGATTTACTATCATCCGAATCAGATTGAAACTGAAATCAGTAAAGCCTTCTTATTTCAAATCAGATCCACCATATATAAGAAAAATATCTCTAGTGCTTCTTAAGTATTTGAGAACATTTTTCATAGCCTTCCAATGATCCTCTTTTGGATTTGTCTGAAATCTGTTTACAATGCCCAAGGCATAAGCCACACCAGGTCTAGTACATAGCATAGTATACACAATTGTTGGTGCAAAAATCCACCTACGTCGGAGAAGCTGGACTCGAGGGAGTTGCGGTCGCCGTCGGGACCTGCAAAAGAAGTCTAAACCGGAGGTGGAGTTGCTCCGGCAAGACCCTCTGATGCTCAAGTCAGTTCTCTGCCTCAACAAGAATGGAGTGCTCGAACAAAAATTTAAGCAGAGTTTTGGGATAGAATTTTGAGCTTAGAGAATAACGTATCTAAGGTCCCCCTTTTATAGACGGGGGGAGCAAAGGATTGATAGCGACTGTTTATGATCACCTCGTTGTGGGCCGTACGGGGCCAGGAGGAATTTATCATGAAGAGTAATGGGGTAGAGTCGTGGCTGTCACCATGGCTCGCCACGTAGAATCAGTTGCGGGGAGTGGAGCGGCGTCCGTTGTTGCGACTCGCCAGGGAGTGGTAGAACTGCACAGGATCCGTCACAGGAAGTGGAGCAGAATCATGGCCGTTACTGCGGCCTGCCAGGGAGTGATGGAGCCACGTAGGATCCACCGCAGGGAGTGGAGCAGAGTCATGGCCATTACTGCGGTCTGCCAGAGAGTGATGGAGCCACATAGGATCCGCCACAGGGAGTGGAGCAGAATCGTGGCCGTTACTGCGGCCTGCCAGAGGGTCCAGACTTATACGCCGAAGTTCGGTTGGAGTCTGTAGCCGGAGAAGCCTAGATGGGGATCATTTGTCGAGGAATCTTGGCCGAGACCTTCGACAGGAGTTCAGGGTGGAAGTCGGCCAATCTTGTTGGAGCTCGGACAAAGCCTACCTGTAGCCAGAGTCAGAGGTGAAGTCTGGCTCCCGTAGGAGCTCGGACGAAGTCTTTCTACAGTCGAAGTTGGGGGCGAAGTTCGGCTCCCGTAGGAGTCCGAACGAAGTTTGCCTGCAGTTGAAGTTGGAGACAGAGTCTGGCTCCCGTAGGAGTTCGGACGAGGTTTACCTGCAGTTGGAGTTAGAGACGGAGTCCGACTCCCGTAGGAGTCCGGATGAAGTTTGCCTGCAGTCGAAGTTGGAGATGGAGTCTGGCTCCCGTAGGAGTCCGGACGAAGTTTACCTGTAGTTGAAGTTGGAGACGGAGTCCGACTCCCGTAGGAGTCCGGACGAAGTTTATCTGCAGTTGAAGTTGGAGACGAAGTCTGGCTCCCGTAGGAGTCCGGACGAAGTTTTCCTGCAGTCAAAGTTAGAGATGGAGTCTGGCTCCCGTCGGAGTTCGGATGAAGTTTACCTGTAGTTGAAGTTGGAGACGGAGTCCGGCTCCCGTAGGAGTCTGGACGAAGTTTACCTGCAGCTGAAGTTGGAGATGGAGTCCGGCTCCCGTAGGAGTCCGGACAAACTTTGCCTGCAGTCGAAGTTAGAGAGGAGTCCGGCTCCCGTAGGAGTCCGGACGAAGTTTACCTGTAGTTGAAGTTGGAGATGGAGTCCGGCTTCCGTAGGAGTCCGGACGAAGTTTACCTGCAGTTGAAGTTGGAGACAGAGTCCGGCTCCCGTAGGAGTCCGGACGAGGTCTTCCTGCTGCTGAAGTCGAGGATGGAGTCTTGCTCCTGTAGGAGTCTGGATGAAGCCTTCCTGTAGCTGAAGTCGAAGACGAAGTCCGGCTCCCATTGGAGTCCGGATGAAGTCTCCCTGCCGCCGTAGGTCGGACGCCGGTAGAATCCCCGAGGGGTCACTCCTGACATGAACTTCGGCTGGGGGGGTTTTACACCCAACACCAGTCCCCCTACTTTCGAGTTCGAGTTTCGATCGAAGGAAGTACAGAAAATTTTCACAACCGAAGTCGTTTCCTTGAATTCTGCACACAACTACCCTCGAAAATCTTGGCATTTAATGCGCGCATGCTGGAGCCTTTTTCGATTAGGGCGATCTGAAGAGTCCTTTCAGAACTCCCACCAGGGCGTAATCCTAAGCGTCATGCCATAATGGTCCACGAACGGTCAGCCCTATGCCACGGTGAGTGGGACACGTGGCGGGCACTGGTTGACCTGGGAATGTCTACCACCATAACTGTGCCAGGCCTCATTGCTTATTTAAGCCCCCGCCTTTCCTCCAGGGGCTTCACTTCGTCTGAGGGTCAACACCTTTCTTCCACCTGAGAGTTTAGCCACTCCATCGGTGCCCTTTTCGACTCCGAGCACCCTTCGCACCAGTCTTTGCCATCCCCGTCGGCTCTCCGCCGTCTTCAATCCCCCGAGCCTCTCCGAGGGGTTCTCCCACCGGGGCCCTCGCCTCGAAGGCCAACCTCGAGAGGATGCCACGGACCAAGAGGAGTGTGAGGAGGGAAACAGCGGCCTGCGAGTTCTCCGACTGTCAAACTGTCATCGAGGATTCCCGCCACCTTAAAGGGGGCTCGAGGGAGAATTCCTTCAACAATAGGGGTTTAATAACGGGGACAATCGGTGAGGGCATTCCGCCCGAGAATTTTAAAGTAGTTGAACGGGGCGACACCGGTCAAGGGGGCAGAGTTGTCGTCACAAGCTGTGGTGGGATTCTTGACGTCATCGGGGCCGAGGGACCAGAAGCGGTCGGCGCCGACGGTGGGGCAGTAGAACTTGTTGCAGGGACGGTGGAAGTAGCGCATGCCGACCTTGCCGGAGTACCTAGGATGGTGGTTGTCGTGGAGCACCCGGTGGTGGCGCATGCCTCCGATGCCATCGCGGCCTCCGGGGTACCTCCGGTTCTTCTTGATGCGGGTCGTCGTCACTGCTGCCGTTGCCTTCACTGCCCCCTGAACTCTATCCCATCCTTTTTCCCCTAGGGTTGGGGTTTCGGCGATGGAGCGGAACGAGGTGGGGGGCGAGAGCTGAGAGGTTTATCACATGCACCGAAAAATACTACTGAGAAGGACAGAACCGGGAAGAGAAGTCGACAGCTTGAAGTGGTCTTCGGTGTATTCCTTTCGAGTCTTGTAGTAATATTTTCTTTTTCTGACCCTCCGGGTCTTGTAACGTACATCTTATTAATCGAAAAATGAGAAGAAGATTTTGTTACTTCGTCCGCACTTTGCGTCGAATTGCTGCCTGCCGAACTTCTTTCCTTTACCATTGTTATTGTTGTATTCCCTTCTCTCTCTCTCTTTCTCTTCTCTTTTTTTTTTTTGACGTCATCCGGAGGTTACCGGTTGTTGCCACATTGGCTCGCCTTTCCAGTTATCCTTCTCCTTCAGTCTTAATGGCTCTATAATGCATATTTAATAAATAATATGAGAAGGAAATTTTTTGCTACCTCTTTTACTCATGTGTTGAATTGTTGCTTGCCGAGCTTCTTTCGGCCTTTGCATCGTTTGGAGGTACCCGATTGCCATCGCGTTGACCCATCCTTTCATCCATGGCCGCAGATTTGCCTGAGGCCGCTTGGGTTTGGCGCCCCCCATCGGGGCTCGAGCTCGGAGGTCTGAGCTTTTCGCCACCCTGAGGGAGTTGTCTTATCTCGGACTTGCGTTGAGAGAAAGCTGGGGTTCTTGATAAGAACCCCAATCCCTGCTGAGACAAAGTTCTCTACATCTTTGATGCTATTTGTTTTCCATTCGTCGCTGACGTAGTCCATCGCTTTCCTTTTTAACTCCTCTCTCCTTTCCCCTTTTTCTTTTTCGAGTGGGATTTTTTCCTCTGCTCTTGGTGGGGTTGCGGGAGTCCGGCTCCCGTAGGAGTCCGGGCAGAGTCTTCCTGCAACCAGAGTTGGGGACGAGATCCGGCTCCCGTAGGAGTCCGGGTGGAGTCTTCCTGCAGCTGGAGTTGGAGATGAGGTCTGACTGCCGTAGGAGTCCGGACGGAGTCTTCTTGCAATCAAAGTCGAGGTCGAAGTCCGGCTCCCGTAGGAGTCCGGATGAAGTTTACGTGCAATCAGAGTCGGGGGCGAAGTCCGGATCCCGTAGGAGTCCGGATGGAGTCTTATTGCGATCGAAGTCGAGGGTGAAGTCCGGCTCTCGTGGGAGTCCGGACAAAGTCTTCTTGCGAAGGGGCCGCTGGGAAGTCCCCTTTTTCCCCTCTGGTCTTGAATGACCAGACCTTAATTGGTGTCGGGGTGAGGTTCTACCCCTATTTCTATTGTAACAAGTTTCAGCTCTGGTTAGGATGAGATTCTCCTCCTGTCCCTAACGCGGCTGTGGGGCACATATGGGCGTTGCTGGGCCTTTCCCCCCATTCGGTCTAGGTGTAACCGGGCCTTCGACTTTGCTCATGTTAGGATGAAGTTCTCCTCCTGTTCCTAACATGACTGTGGGGGCACATATGGGCGTTGCAGGGCCTCTCCCCCCATCCGGTCTAAAGAGAACTGGACCTTCGACTTTGCTCAAGTTAGGGCGAGGTTCTCCTCCTGTCTCTAACAGGGCTGTGGGGGCACATATGGGTGTTGCAGGGCCTCTCCCCCCATCCGGTCTAAAGAGAACCGGGCCTTCGACTTTGCTCAAGTTAGGGCGAGGTTCTCCTTCTATCCCTAACAGGGCTGTGGGGGCACTTATGGGCGTTGCTTGGCCTCTCCCCCCATCCGGTCTAAAGAGAACCGGGCCTTCGACTTTGCTCAAGTTAGGGCGAGGTTCTCCTCCTGTCCCTAACAGGGTTGTGGGGGCACATATGGGCGTTGCTTGGCCTCTCCCCCATCCGGTCTAGAGAGAACCAAGCCTTCGACTTTGTCGAGACGAAGTTCTCCTCCGCTTCCGACACGATTTGTTTTGACTGTCCTGTCATATAGGCTTGTGCCAAGAGAGGAGACATGTAGATATGCAACTTTTATTTAAAATAAAGTTATCGGTAATACATTCATAAGTTTTTCGAGCTCCATGGTCGCGGGAGGTCTGCTCCTCCGAGCTCCTTGAGGTAATAAGTTTCGGGTCGGACTACTTCTTTGACTTCATACGGGCCTTCCCAGTTTGGGGCGAGCTTCCCTCGATCCTGAGGTTGTGAGACAGCGGCTCGTCGAAGCACTAGATCTCTTGCTCTAAAGACTTTATTCTTGACCCGAGAATTGTAATAGCGGGCGACTCTCTGTCTGTAGGCTGCCATCCGAACTTGAGCTACCTCCCACTTTTCTTCCAGTAAGTCAGGTTGGCTTTAAGACCTTGCGAATTGTGATGTTCGTTGAATGCCACGACTCGCGCCGACGGGAGTTTAAGCTCAATAGGGATAACAGCCTCCATTCCGAAGGCTAAAGCAAAGGGGATCTCCCCCGTGGGCAGTCTTTGGGTAGTTCGATACGCCCACAGCACATGATAAAGTTCATCTGCCCAAGTTTCCTTCGCCTTTTCGAGCCTTGTCTTGATCCCTTGTAGCAGGGTTCTGTTGGTCACTTCAGCTTCGCCGTTCGCCTAAGGATGGGCTACTGATGTGAAGTTGTGGGAGATATTTAGATCTTCACAGAATTTGGTGAATCTTGCTCCCGCGAACTGCCACCGTTATCAGTGATTAGGATTCTTGACAGATCGAACCTGCAAATGATTGACTTCCAGACGAAATCTTGCACCTTAGCTTCTATGATTTTTGCCAGTGGTTCGGCTTCGACCCACTTGGTGAAATAGTCAATCGCTACCAGGAAAACTTCCTCTGCCCCGACGCCACGGGAAAGGGTCCGAGGATGTCCATCCCCCTTGCGCAAAAGGCCATGGGGCACTCAAGGGTGCAAGCTCGGTGGCGGGCTGTCTCTAGATGTTGGCTTATCTCTGACATCGGTCACACTTTCTGACGTATTCAATCGAGTCATGATGCATCGTCGGCCAGTAATATCCTTGCAGAGCAACTTGTGGGATAAAGATCTAGCCCCCAGATGGCTTCCCAGATTCCTTCATGCACCTCCCACAAGGCGTAGTCAGCTTCCGAAGGCCGAGATATTTTAAAAGGGGCAAAGAGTATGATCTCTTGTACAACTTGCCCTCATAAAGGATGTATCGAGAGGCTTGATTTCTGAGCTTTCGAGCTTCTTTTGCATCCTGAGGGAGAACCCGTCTCTGAGATATGTTATCAGTGGGTCGATCCAGCTGGGCTCGTGGTCAATTTCCATCACGGGCCCGATTCTTCCGTACTCGGGCACTTTAGAACTTCAAAGAGAACACCCTTGGGCAATTCGCGAAGCCAGCGTTGCCAGCTTGGAGAGAAGGTGGCCCTGATATTTTCCATCCTTGGAATCTGCCTGATGTTGAAGCTACTGAAGGCGGGGACGAGCTCCTTTACCTTTTCAAGATACTTAGCCATGCTGTCCTCCCGTGCTTCGTAGTTTCGTTGACTTGTCCCACTACTAGTTGGGAGTCACTGTGGACCTGGAGCCGATCTACTCCCAGCTCTTTGGCGATCTTCAGTCCTACGATCAGAGCTTCATATTCTGCTCCATTGTTTGTTGCGGGGAACTCGAAGCGCAGAGCGTACTCCACGATGATTCCCTCTGGACTGATCAAGATCAGGCCCGCACCTGCGCCTGACATGTTGGAAGACCCGTCCATGTAGAGGGCCCAAAAGCAACCAGAGGGATCTGCTCTTCTTTGGGAGAGTTCGGTCGGGACTCCAGGCCGTCAATTTCACCTTGTTCAGGTTCGGCCTCCTCTGGGATAGTACACTCCACTATGAAATCTGCCAATATCTGGACCTTCACTGCTGGCCTGGGTCGATAGTTGATGTCAATTCTGTGAGCTCGATCGCCCATTTTGCCATCCTCCCGGAGGCATCTGCCCGATGTAGAATCGCCTTGATCGGTTGGTCGGTGAGCAGCATTACGGTGTGCCCTTGAAAGTAGGGTCGGAGCCTCCGGCTGCAATCAACAGGGCGTAAGTCAGTTTTTCTAATTTAGTATACCTGGTCTCGGCGTCTCTCAACGCGCGACTGACGTAGTAGATCGGCGTTGACTTTTGCTTCCTCCTTGACAAGGACTGCCGCGAGAGCCATGGGAGAGACCGCCAGGTATAAAAATAGTTCCTCTCCAGGCTCTGGCTTCCCAACAGTGGAGGTGAGCCGAGGTAGCTCCTTAGTTCTTCGAATGCCTGTGGCACTCAGGGGTCCAACAGAAGTTCTTCGATGCTTGAGGGTTTGGAAGAAGGGTAACACCGTTCGACCGACCTCGCGACGAAATGATTAGGGCTGCTACCCTCCCTGTAAGGCGCAGAACCTCTTTTACCGACTTCGGGGCGGCCATCTCCTAGATGGCGAATTTTCTCTGGGTTGGCTTCGATTCCGCATCCCAATACCATAAAGCCCTGGAACTTCCCGAGGTCACTCCGAAGCACATTTGTCGGTTCAGCTTCATCTTATATTTTCGGAGGGTGCCAAAGGCCTCCCGAGGTCGGCGACGTGGTTCATGGAAGATTTGCTTTTCACGAGCATGTCATCCACGTAGACCTCCATATTGCGGCCGATCTGTTCCTTGAAGATTTTGTTCACCAGCCATTGGTAGGTTGCGCCTGCATTTTTGAGGTCGAAAGGCATGACCCTGTAACAGTAAAGCCATGTTAGTAATGAAAGCAGTCTTTTCTTCATCTTCTGCACCATCCTGATTTGATTATAGCCGGAGAATGCATCCATAAAGGTGAGGAGCTCATGGCCCGAGGTCGCGTCCACCAGTTGATCAATTCTGGAAAGGGTAGCTGTCCTTTGGGCAGGCTTTATTCAGCTTTTTGAAGTCTATGCACATCCTCACTTACCGTTTGCCTTTTTGACTAGGATAACGTTGAAAATCCAGTCAGGATAATTGACTTCCCTAATGAATCTGGCTTTCAGGAGTTTGTCCACTTTCTCGGCTATCGCTTTCTGCCTCTCTGGTGCATGACCTCGAATTTTCTCTTTCGTCGGTCGATGCTTGGGATCGATGGCCAGGCGGTGCTCCATGACTTCGTGTCAATCTCCGACATGTCTGTTGGAACCCAAGCGAAAACGCCCGCATTCTTTCATAGAAAATCGATGAGATGCGTCCGAACCTCTTCCCCTAGGTTGGAGCCGATCTTCACCACATGCTCCGCATTCCTGTCGTTCAAAGGGATCGAAATCAGATCTTCAATTGGGCCGCCCCTCTCCTCAGTATGGTCGTCGCGGGCATCCAGCCCATCAACTGGACAGGGGTCGGATTGGTCGCTTCTTTGCAAGGCTATGTTGTAGTAGTGTCTGGCCAGGGCTTGATCTCCTCTGACCTCTTCGATCCCCTGGTTGGTAGGGAATTTTAACTTCAAATGGTAGGTTGATACGATGGCTCGGAGAGCATTGAGGCCAGGTCGATCGAGGATCGCGTTGTAGGCTGACGGCGCCTTCACCATCAGAAAATTCACCAGAGCCCTGGATTATCTTGGATATCGACCCGCAGCTACAGTCAAAGTTATCACTCCCTCCATCGGGACAGCATCGCCGGTAAACCCTACTAGAGGGGAGCTAATCAGCCTCAAATGGCTGTCAAGGATGGACATTCTTGAGAAGACGTCGTAGAACAAAATATCGGCCAAACTTTTATTGTCAACCAGAATGCGGCGGACATCGTAATTAGCTATATTCAAGGAAACTACAACCGCATCGTTACGAAAAAATTGAACTCCCTGAGCATCTTCTTCGGTGAAAGTTATGGATTCCTCGATCTTTTGCCGCTTGGGAAGTTCGGCCAATGCGCCGGTCGCTCCCCGTCGGGATTCTTCCGAGATGGTGTTGGAGAAATCCGTCGGAGGTCGATTGTCCGACCGCTCCATGCCGACGGCCATTCCTGGAGGACGTGGGGCCTGAAAAACTGGAGGCGGGGCTGAAGCCTGAGATCTGGCCGCGGAGGCCATGGGTCGCCGTGTGGATGCTTCGTGAGAAGGCATCGGGCGAGGATCTAGTGGGGAAGGAGGAGAAGATACTGGAAAAGATGATCGGAGGCGGTCCCGTTGAGCGCTCCTTTAAGAATAAGGGTACTGCGAAGATACTTCCCCTTCCTCTAGCGCCAATCCTGTTGGTGCAAAAATCTACCTGCGTCAGAGAAGCTGGAGTCGAGGGAGTCGCAATCGCTGCCGAGACCTGCAAAAGAAATCTAAACCGGAGGTGGGGTTGCTCCGATAAGACCCTCCGACGCTCAAGTCAATTCTCTGCCTCAACAAGAATGGAGTGCTCGAACGAAAATTTTAGCAGAGTTTCTAGGTAAGAAATGAGAGCTTAGAGAATAACGTATCTGGGATCCCCCTTTTATAGGCAGGGGGAGCAATGGATTGATAGCGATCGTTTGTAACCGCCTCGTCGTGGGACGCACGGGGCCAGGAGAAATTTATCATGAGGAGTAATGGGGTGGAGTCGTGGCTGTCACCATGGCTCGCCATGTGGAATCAGTTGCGGGGAGTGGAGCGGCGTTCGTTGTCGCAACTTGCCAGGGAGTAGTGGAGCCGCGCAGCACCTGCCGTAGGAAGTGGAGCAGATTCGCGGCTATTACTGTGGCCTGCCGCATGGAGCCTGTCGTGGGGGGTGGTGGAGCCGTGCAGAATCCGTCGCAGGAGGTGGAGCAGAGTCGTGGCCGTTACTGCGGCCTGCTAGGGGGCCCAGGCCTGTCGGTCGAAGTTCGGTTGGGGTCCGGTCTCCGTAGGAGCCCGGACGGGAATCATTTATCGAGGAGTCTCGGCCAAGGCCGCTCGCGGTAGAGACTTGAAGTAGTTCGTTTGCGGCGGTGACTCGGAGTGGGTCGCTTGCAATAGGAGCTCGAAGTCCGGCTCCCGTAGGAGTCCGGACTAGGTCTACTTGTGATTGAAGTCGTGGGCGGAGTCCAGCTTCTGTAGGAGTCCGGACGAAGTCTGCCTTCAGCCAGAGTCGGAGATGTGATCTGGCTCCCGTAGGAGTCCGGGCTGAGTCTACCTGCAATTGGAGTTAGGGGCGAAGTCCGGCTCCCGTAGGAGTCCGGACAAAGTCTACCTGCAATTGGAGTCGTGGGCGGAGTCCGGCTCCCATAGGAGTTCGGACGAAGTCTTCCTGCAACCAAAGTTGTGGGTGAAGTCTGGCTCCCATAGGAGTCCGGACGAAGTTTACCTGTAAGTGAAGTCGTGGGCGGAGCCCGGCTCCCGTAGGAGTCCGGGCGAAGTCTGCCTGCAGTCGAAGTCGGGGATGAGGTCCAGCTCCCATAGGAGTCCGGGCAGAGTCTACCTGCAATTGAAGTTAGGGGCGAAGTCCGGCTCGCGTAGGAATCCGGACGAAGTCTACCTGCAATTGGAGTCGTGGGCGGAGTTCGGCTTCCGTAGGAGTCCGGACGAAGTCTGCCTGCAAATGGGGTCGTGGACGGAGTCCGGCTCCCGTAGGAGTCCGGACGAAGTCTTCCTGCAACCAGAGTTGTGGGTGAAGTCTGGCTCCCGTAGGAGTCTGGACGAAGTTTACCTGTAAGTGAAGTCGTGGGCGGAGCCCGGCTCCCGTAGGAGTCCAGGCGAAGTCTGCCTGCAACCAGAGTCGGGGACGAGGTCTGGCTCCCGTAGGAGTCCAGGCAGAGTCTACCTGCAATTGGAGTTAGGGGCGAAGTCCGGCTCCCGTAGGAGTTCGGATGAAGTCTACCTGCAATTGGAGTCGTGGGCGGAGTCCGGCTCCCGTAGGAGTCCGGACGAAGTCTGCCTGCAATTGGAGTCATGGGCGGAGTCCGGCTCCCGTAGGAGTCCGGACGAAGTCTTCCTGCAACCAGAGTTGTGGGTGAAGTCCGACTCCCGTAGGAGTCCGGACGAAGTTTACCTGTAAGTGAAGTCGTGAGCGGAGCCCGGCTCCCGTAGGAGTCCGGGCGAAGTCTTCCTGCAACCAGAGTCGGGGACGAGGTCCGGCTCCCGTAGGAGTCCGGGCAGAGCCTTCCTGCAATTGGAGTTGGGGGCGAGGTCCGGCTCCCGTAGGAGTCCGGGCAGAGTCTTCCTGCAACCGGTCGACCACCGCCAAACTTGGGTGGAATCCGCTCGTCGACAGAACTTGGGAATGTTGCGAAGGCTCGGCTGCCAGAGAGGCTCAGCGAGGTGTCGTCGGAGGTCTGACGTCAGTAGAATCCCCGAAGGGTTGCCCCTGGCGCGAACTTCTGCTATTGGGGTATTTTGTACCCAATATGAGGTATTGTCTACTTTAGCTCTGATCATCGTTGGGCTTCAGTAGGTTTTGGAGCCTCATGATTTTGTCTTTTAAAAAGTACCTCATGTGAGAGAGAAAGTTTCAATCCATATAAGCTATACTTCCTCTTGACTCGCAATCGATGTAGGATTAAAAATGTCATCCCCCTACAACATACAATAATGTTTTTCATGAGTGCACCAAACTATTAAGAACAATTGTCACTTCATTTGTCCGCATATTCGAGATGGGGTTGTATGAATATAGTTTATTTCCTCCGTTGATTAGCCTGTGGATATGTTTACCAAGTCTTATATATTCTACTGGCTGATTTCTTGACTTGGTATCCAAAATCAAATTGGTTTTATTACTAAAAAAAAAACTTAAGTTGGTTTCTACACCACCATCTTGAGTTTGAGAGAAGATGTTAACAATATTCTAGAATATCTCATGAGTGTAGAATATTCTCTCATATATTCTCTGATTTATTCTCTAAATATTCTAAAATATCTCATGATTTTCAAATATTTTTTCATATATTCTTCCATATATTTTTTATATCTTCTATTAGTCTATTCATGCATAGTTGGCTGTGTAGTCTATAAATATCCTATATATTATGTACTTTGCTTTCAAGCAATACAATAGAGTTGTTCTTTCTTCAATTCAATTTAGTGCTCGATATATTTATATATTAATTAAAAAAATTATTTTATTTTAATTATTATATATATTAGTTTTATGATTGTAAATATTATTATGTGAAGATTTTTCAATGATGTGATAAATATTTTTTTTATATTTGATATGGTGAATATGATTTAATTGAAAAAAATAATGTAACAGATAATTTAGGTTCGACAAGAGCCAATTGTAACATACCAATAATTTATAACATAATGGTCTGATATTTATTTTTTATTTCTAGCATAAGTAAAGATACAATGCCTTGAAAAAAAATAATATCCATATAAATTTCTCAAATAAAATTATATGCCATATTTTTTGTAATTGATAAAAAATTTTCATAGCATTTATTTTTTTCCTCCGTATTTTATGCAACCCTATTGCGAAGCATGTGTCCCATGCTAGCATAACATGACGTGGAAGTGGGTCCACATGCCACTCTATTACTTACATGTTCCCCACGTATACATTGTGACATGCGGCCGCACAGCCCTCACAAAGTATGATAGCCGTTGTTTTAAACCTTGCGATTGTAGGAGTTAAAGAAAATATTAGCGAGCATCGCCTTAGTGACTCATACGTGTACCACGACACACACCAACCATCACACGACTTCCTAATTTTTTGCTGCATCATGGCAGTGGAGTTGATGGGGTAAGCCATCAACAAAAGGAAAGGGCGAAAGATCTTCCATGTAGACCATCCAAATCCCACGTATGGATAACACGCCTCATCCACCCTTGTATTTTACAAATTTTCGATTGCATGTTATCCACCGTGCACGTCTCCGAGATATGCACCGATTTACTTAACGGTGGTCCAGACAATAATTTCTCACCTACCCCTATCTCCTCGCTTCCCATCTGTCTTTAAGAAACTACTGCATGCACAAGATGCAAATAAACCAAGATAAATCCCGGAGCATATGCACGCTAGAGAGCGTGTAATCAAAAATCGGTGAAATACAAGGGGTAGCATGATATGTTAGCCACCGTGGGATTTGTGCGGTCCATTTGCACCTGGTGCATGCAGTAGGGGCCTATCTTCGCCTTCCATCCATGGCAGGATGGCAAAGAACCAAAAAAAAAACTTGCACAACAAACCGTGCTCTCATGCCAAGCCCCGGCGAGCAATCCATCTCCCCAGTCCATAGCCACCATAAATAAATAAAACCAATTACTCAAATATCAAATCTGATCTTACGAAGAATAATAAAAAAATTAGTTTATTCTGGTACCCCGTCATAACATGTTTGCTCTCTGTCCAGGGGATCCACGGGAAGGACATAATGCAAAAGAAAAGCTTTTAGTAACACAATTATTCTATTGCTCTCTAGGTTACCGCTACCGAACGTTGAAATACAGAAAACATTTAGCGTATCCTAGTGCACACCTTGATAGGAACCATGAGAGATCAAATGGATATTGAATCCCTATTTGGGTAATCTAGTGGGACTTTAATCAAATTTTATTTTAGATTTATTGGCCGGGAAGCCTATTTGAGTACGGCCCATATCAATTTAATATCCTCAATTCGGATCCTGTAAAAGTATGAACAGACCTTCATGCTTTTTTTTTTTTTCCTTTTCTCCCCTCTTGTAAGATCAAAAGATCCACAGACTGGAATTTAGGGTGAAACTTTGGCAAGCTCTTAGAAGATGTAGGCTAGGTAGGTCAATAAAAACGATTTCCACAGGATGGTCTTGCAAGAATATCCAAAAGCTTCTTTTAATTTGCTCATCTAAGGAGCCACCAAACCTAGTTCATGCTTATCCCAAGTATCCACTATGGTACACGCAATGACACTCTTAAAAAGGTTTGGGGTGTTCTTTTCAAGCACATAAAAAGTCATCTAGGCATACTAAAATTGACCTGGCGACCTAGCATTTTGCAACCACATTGCGCATCAATAGGTTTTGGATTTTTACGAATAGCTTCTTGTCGTGCAGGGATGGAATCTAATGTTTAATCATAATTGTAATGGTCATTACTTTTGCAGTCTAATCTTCATGGAGTTTAACAACATCACAACATATGACAGATTGACAGTTCACTTGTTACATGTCCGACCAAAATTATATTTAGCAATAAAATTTATTCCATATATAGTGGAAAGATTATTAAATGCAACCTGATTTTACATATATAAAAATCATGATAAATATAGTTACCAGACTACATGTTATTTATATTAGAAGTATGCTTATGCGAGTGTTATGCAGGTAACAAGAGACATAATATGGCACTGCCATATAGTTGATAATACATTTAAAATTATATTAAATGCTATTTTTTATAAAAATTAATTTATAGTAAATAATTTATTCATTATGCAATATATTGCAAGGTTTGTGTGCTCCAATTAATATAGAGCTATGTGCATTCAATAATATTGTTCAACATACTTCATAAAATTATAATGTTGTTTGTGAACCTTACAACAATGTTAAGCTAAATAACGATAATGTTTTCAAAGATTTTGATTTCAACTATCATGGTCGGTTGCAAATTTCAAGTAGAGGGATGAGTTTAGATCTTGATTTATCTTGAAGAAGATTGGTGAAAATAATGCAATATAAAAAAAAGGTATTTAGTAACAAAATTACCCTTCAGCCCTCTAACATTGCCAGTGTTCAACACCAATAATAGAAGTAGGAAAATACTTTGAAGACCTTTTTTCCATGCACACACTCATGATGGTTCTCTAAGCCTACTAAAGTTCAGTTGGCAATTGAAAACTCAATTATGATATAGTGCTGATGTCATGAGAAAACTCTTTTGTGTGCGCATAATGAAAGAATCATACAATTACTCATAAAAGAAACATTAATCACTGCAATCTAACTTTTGATTATCTGTATACTCACAATTGATTTTACCACAATTATAATAACTAATAACAGAAAAAATTGATAGCATCTCATCATCTTAAAAATTATACTTGTCATAAAAATTATTTTTGAGAAATAAAATTATTATATAAATAAGGGACGGATTAAGTATGACCTGCTTCGCAACTGTAAAGGCTATGATAATTACTGTTTTACCGCACGTAAGACATATAGTAAAGTTAACCACATGAAGGTGTGTAAATGTTCAGGCACATATAATATGATGTTGAATTATATTTAACAGCATTTAAAAATATACATTATATATTCTAGTCTTTATACAAATAAATCAATTTTAATAAATAAAATTTTTTATTTTTATTATGTAACATGTTGCAACCTATGCATATTCTAATCGATAGGGAGATACAAGCATCCAATTTCATTCAACAGATTCCATAAAGTTATTATGTCATTTATGAATCATATAATAAAGTTTAAGCTAAAAGAATGACAAAATTTTCAAAGTTTCTTACCATAATCATCATGGTTGGCTACTAATATCAAGCAAGATGAGCTAATATCTTGGTTTACTCGGAAAAAGATGAAAAATTGAAACGAAGAAAAATGGAAAGTTTCAAGGTTAGAAAGTTTTGGCCAATATTTGAGGCTATAATAACTAACATTTAGAAACATAAATTTTAAACTTAATCAAGAAAACTTCATTAAGATTAGAAAATTTTGAAGGATGCAACCGTGTTATCCTACCAAGGAAACCAAAAATAATTCTAAAAATAGTAGTTTTTATAAAAAAATAAATTATAATAAAGAATATTTCTATTTTTATTACCTAATATGTCGTAAGCCATAAGTATTCAAAATTAATACAAAGAAACGTGCATCCATCCTTGTTCAACGGACTTCATAAAATTACAATATCGTTTGTAAACTATGCAACAACAACAACAACATGCTTAAAGAACGACAAGGTTTTCAAAGCTTCCGATAAGGCTAAAAGTAGATATTTTGCACTTCTAGAATCTATGTGATGAAATAACACCAACAGCAGAGATATAATAGGTTTTTTTTTTGTTGTTTTATTTTGTTTTATTATTTTTTGGGATATGTGGCACTATTAGAAGCTCGGGAATATTTAAGACGCCTGTCTGACCTTGCTAAATGACTTAGGCTTGAGGTTGTTATGCCTTCCTAGACAAACTTAATTTTTGAGTTTTAGCAATCCAATGACAACAGAAATTTAAATGTTAAGTGATGTTCAAATAGTCATGAGCCACATAGCCTCTCTTTTTTTTGAGTATAAATGACTCAAAATGGCTTAGCTAGTTAGAGACTTAGGTATTTAGGGCTTAATCGATTTTGGATGGACTCAAGAGTCCGATAGAATCATAAAATTCCTAATTTTCTATTCCTCTCATTCTTTCCAAGGCTCTGAAGTTCTCTTTACCTCCACCTCTATTGGGCCACTCTAAGGTCCAATCTGGTGGTCCCTCAGCCCCATTCACCAATAAGTACTCCAGGGTTATCAATCGTCATCACCATTCATCAGTCGCCTCTATTCACAGTTTCTTGATGGTGAAATTGTGTTGTCTCGAATTCAACTCACTAGAGAAAAATTCAAGTAAGAGAAGTCCACAGGAGAAATCACGATGTGATGGAGGCCCGAGCACAGCACGCGGAGGCCTGCAGCATGGTGCGGCCCACAGGTGAGCACAGGCCCACAAGACGCATGGCCCAGACTTGCAGCACGTGGCCCAGCGAGGCCTGCAGGGTGTCACCCAAGTGGGCACATGGCCCAGCGCAGGCACGTGGGTGCACATCCCAATGCAAGCACCCTGGCACGTGGGTGTGCGCATGCACCTAGATTCAAAAACTCCATGCGATCCATCGTGGACTGCCGGAACTTGGTGCAGTCCACGTGTTTCCCATGGACTAGCATGGTTCATGGGCTAAATATCGTGGTGCATGGCCATTCTCTACACGATCGGATGGCTCAGGCATGATCCGAAAAGATTTTTGTGTGATCCAAGGGCCAGGGAGCATTGTGGTGAAGATTCAATGGATGGAAAGGATAGTTGACTCCTTATGAAGCTCTATTTTCGATCCAGGTTGGATTTTTGCCCTATAAAATTACCCTAATGGCCCATGAAGAGACTAGAATGTCTTGAGTCTGCACTAAGTGTTTTGAGGTGCTGGCTAAGAGCAATAGAAAAAATCCAGGACCATCAGAGGATCTTGGATTGGCAAGCCTGAATCTCTTTAGAGAATTTTGTAAGAGCTTTTGTAAGGGGTGAGAGGTGAGAGCTTCTTGTTGAAAGAGAGAAGTTTATGAGAGTTGAATATGTAGTCTCCTTTTGTAATTATTTTCTTTCATAGTGAAGCTTTGTATACCCCATGAAGGTAGACCTTAGTCTAATCTACATATTTGATTCTCTTTTATTTCTTTTTTTTTGTCACAACAAGTGATACCAGATCTCCAACAAATAATATCAGAGCCAAATTGTACCAGAGTGCGTGGTTGTCCAAATTGTAGCGGTGGTGATAAAGATTGAAGAAGATAGAGAAGTCAGGCTTAATTAAGATGAGGATCAACTGGTATGATGAAAAAAATAATTTCTTTCTATGGTAAGCAAAGGTGAAGAATGTGCTCATCCAACAGAAATTGATCGATGCTCTCTTGTGAGAGAAAAAGCCAACTACTATGGAGGTGAAGGATTTGAGTGGCTCCAAATATAGACGTTAAGCACGATCTATTTGTTTTTGACAAATAACGTGGTGATCTATATGCTTGGGGAGACTTTTTTGATGACAACGTGGGCAAAGCTCGAAGAGATGTATTTGATGAAGTCACTCACCAATGCTCTCTTCCTCTAAAAGTAGTTCTATCAGCTGCGGATGAGAGAGGGATAGAGCATGCAGGAGTATTTCAGCAACTACCAGAAGATTCTTACCAATCTTCTCAGTGTTAGTGAGAAGGTTGAGGAGAAGATTAGGATATTGGTTTTACTTTCATCACTTTCTTCTTTTATTTGAGTTCTTGGTGACTGCCCTTCTAGTGGAGAAGAGCATCATCAAGATGGAGGAGATTACTTCTATACTATTTCAGAATGAGGTTCTTAAACAGGAGAACCGAACTTCGAGTTCAGGTGACGATTCGACCCTGACGGTGACGGGAGGTGGTGATGGCAGAAGACGAAGGGGTAGAGGATCGCAAGGTGGGAATTTCAAGTCCAAGATGAGGAACTTAAGCAAGATCAGGTGCTACAGATGTGATGAGTGGAGCATCATATCAGAGATTATCTACAACTCAAAGATTGAATGAAGGCTAGTATGGTGGTGGTCAATAGTAGCGACACTGATGAGACTGATGATGTGTACATAGTCTCTGATAAGGTATCTATTTCTTTGCATATCATGTATGTTGTAGAAAGAAGCTGTTGGATACTCTAGAGAGCAGTAAGAGCATCGTTCACTTGCCAGATGGATCGAGCTGTAAGATTAAAGGTAGTGGGACAGTCAGCTTATAGGTACATGATGGAACAGTGAAGAAGTTTAATGAGGTTCGATACATATCCAGCTTTAGGAGAAATCTAATTTCACTCAGCAGATTGGATTCAAGTGACTACAGATAGGAGAGCTGATGATGGAATTCTAAAAGTCATTTGTGGCAGTAGGGTTGTGATGAAGGAAAGAAAGTATAGAAGACACTACCTCTTAGGAGGAAGCTCAATGCAAGGTGGAGCTTCCGGAGCTAGTGGGAGTCCAATATGAGGTGGAGCTCCAGAAGCAGATGGATCGAGCACGAGATGGGAGACTCGAGAAGATGATAGGCAATATCGTAGAATAAAGTTTCTATTATCATAAGAGGCTACCCCAAGTAGATCTCAAGTCAAAAAGATCACAACATACAACGCAGATGGGGTCGAGCGGTCTGACTCGACTTCCATATTTGCCTATCCATAAATAGCAGGTGTTTGCCCCAAGGCATGGGGTTGAGACCATCCATAAGCTCTTAGAGTTAGGTGGAGGCCGAATATCGAGTCGAGGTAGAGATTGTTGAAATTTTGATATCTCGAATTCGATCCACTGGAAAAAAATTCAAGATAGAGAAGCCCGCAGGAGAAATCACAATATGATGGAGGCTCGGAGATGCAGCACACGGAGACCCACAACACGGCACGACCTGTAGGTGAGCGCAGGCCTGTGGGATGTGCGACCCAAGCCTGTAGCACATGACCCAGGCAGGTGCATGGCCCAATGCAGGCATACGTATGCGTGTGTGTGCACCCAAATTCAAAAACTCCATTTGGTCCACCATGGACCACAGGAACCGAGCGCAATCCACCATGGACTATGGGAACCTAGTGCAGTCCACACGCTTCCCATGGACCGCCATGGTCCATGGGCTGAATATCATGGTGCATGGCCATTCTCTGCATGATCGGATGACTCAGGCACGATCCGAAAAGATTTTTGCACAATCCAAGGGTCAGGAAGCGTTATGGTGAAGATCCAACGGCTGGAAAGGATGGTTGACTCCTTTTAAAGCTCTATTTCCAATCCAAGTTGGGTTTTTGCCCTATAAAAGGACCCTCATGGTCCGGGAAGAGAGTAGAATTCTTGAGTCTACAGTGAGTATTTTGAGGTGATGGCTAAGAGCAGCAGGAAGCATCTAGGGCATCAGAGGATCTTGGTTTGGTAGGCCTAATCTCCTTGGAGAATTTTGTGAGAGCTTTTGTAAGGAGTGAGAGGTGAAAGCTTTTTATTGAAGAGAGATTTTTAAGAGTTGAGTATGTAGTCCTCTCTTGTAATTATTTTTTTCATAATGAAGCTTTGCATACTCCGTGAA